>NC_072373.2:202992500-203307500 GCF_028885625.2 Pongo pygmaeus
CGAAACCCCGTCTCCACCAAAAGTACAAAAACCATTCAGGCGTGGCAGCGCGCGCCTGCAATCCCAGGCACCCGGCAGGCCGAGGCAGGAGAGTCACAGGAGCCTGAGGCAGGGAGGTTGCAGCGAGCCGAGATCACAGCAGTACAGTCCAGCTTTGGCAACAGAGGGAGACCGAAAAAAGAAGGAGAGGGAGACCGAAGAAAGGGGAGGGGGAGGGGGAGGGGGAGAGGGGGAGGGGGAGGGGGGAGGGGGAGGGGGAGGGGAGGGGGAGGGGAGGGGAGAGGGAGAGGGAGAGGGAGAGGGAGAGGGAGAGGGTCCACTACTTCTTAGCTGTGTGACCTTGGGCAAGTTCCATACCCTCTCTGAGTCTCAGTCTCCTCTCCCTCTGTACAACCAAGGCTGGCAGGAGACAGGTGTTGGTAAAAATGTTAGTGTAACCCAGGCACATGGGGACATGCCCAGTGCCCCATATCTAGAATCATGACATGATATTGTTCTTTCCCAAGACCTCCTATGCCTCTGACAAGAGTTCTCATCTTCTTTATTTCTCCCAACACTCTGCTTTCTATTTGAGGAAATAAGACACTCAATGGGAACCTGACTTCCTTGCGGTTGCCCATGTAATGGAGGAACTAAAATCTGAACCGAGCCTGCAGGTGGTCACGGCCCAAGCCCTTTTCACTTCCCCAGGTTGGGAGCACCAGCCTGGGGATCTCTCCTTGGCTCCTCAAGAGCTGAATGGTGCGGAGAAAGAAGCTCAGGTTCCCACAGTAGGACAGGGGCAGAAAGGAAGTCCCCCGCCGCCACCCACCAGCTGTGAGGAGGATGCCTCCAGCCACCGGGAACAGAAGTTCCTCGTTTCATCAACCCATCTCTGTCAGCTTTTGGAGTCTGAAGGTGGATGGCTCAGGACCTCCTTTGGACAGTGCAGGAGGTAGCTGGCCACAGCAGCAGGGTGACCGGATGGGGTCAGACCCGTGCCTGCTGTGTGGCACCACACACTCCGGTACATGATGTGTCATGTGACTTGGTGTTTTTCAGCAACTTGCAAGGCAGGATGTGGGGTCCTCCCTCTCCTCCCGTGTTTCCTTCCACTGTAGAGGAAGGTAAGGGCCTAACACTGACACAGCACTGGGCAGCGGTTGTTAAGGTGTCCTGCCATCCACTTCAACACCCACCAGCGTGGCCCACTCGCCCAAAGCGGTGGGAAACATCCCAGCAGCCAGCAGGGTCAAGGGCAGTGTGGCAGGGACGGGGAGAATGCTTGTGCTCTGAGGGTGAGGGATGGAGGCCCAGCACATCCCTGAGCCTGCAGAAGGGCTCGAAGCCCTCCACATGCTGGCTGGAAGTCACCAGTGTCGCTACTGTGTGATGCTGCCAAGCAGTTTGCCACTCAGTGATACTCCAGGCATCCAGGCTGCCCACCAGAGCAGATACACGCCTGGCCTGTGGGTCCCGAAGTTGTCCTCGAGTTGCTCCCTCCCTGGGAGAGCAAGATCCACCCCCTGGCCCAGTGGCTTCATGGCGCCCTTCTGCAATCACCACAATGCAAAGATGGCACCACAGCAGCCCACAGGTCTCCTGCAGAAATGCTCACGGTTCCCAGGCGCGACGGTGGCAAAAGGGCATGTCTTGTCTTTTAACTGTTTTCTGGATTTTCCAGAACACAGTTTGAGTACTTAAAAGAAATTTTTTTCTTCCGGTCTGGAACCTTGTCTTATTTTTAATTTTTAAATGTTTTTTAGAGACAGGGTCTGGCTATTTTGCCCCCTCTGCCCTTGAATTACTTTCATATTAACAAAAACAACATGAATGGCCCCTGCATGGCCCCTCTGAGACAACTGTGATCATGGCGGAGGGGTTCTCCCCCCAGTGCAGGTTTTCACAGGAGTAAAATAGGTGACTTTTGGGAAAAGATGCTCAGCATATCTTTTTTTTTTTTTTTGAGATGGAGTCTCGTTCTTGTCACCCAGGCTGGAGTGCACTGGTGTGATCTTGGCAAACTGCAACCTCCGCCTCCCGGGTTCAAGTGATTCTCCTGCCTTCAGCCTCCCGAGTAGCTGGGATTACAGGCACACGCCACTACGCCCAGCTAATTTTTTGTATTTTTAGTAGAGACCAGGTTTCGCCATGTTGGGAAGGCTGGTCTCAAACTCCTGACTTCAGGTGATCCACCTGCCTCGGCCTCCCAAAATGCTGGGATTACAGGCGTGAGCCACTGCGCCCGGCCAATGTTCAGCATATCTTTAAGGAGGCAGGCGTGTCTGCTTGTAAAGCCTCAGAGGGCTGGCTCATGCTCCTGTGTGGTGGAAAATTAGTTCGACTCCCCTCTTGGTTTTTTTCTTTTGTTTTCTTTTTTTTTTGAGATGGAGTTTCACTCCTGTTGCCCAGGCTGGAGTGCAATGGTGCGATCCTGGCTCGCTGCAACTTCCGCCTCCCAGGTTCAAGCAATTTTCCTGCCTCAGCCTCCCGAGTAGCTGGGATTACAGGCATGAGCCACCATGCCTGGCTAATTCTGTATTTTTAGTAGAGACGGGGTTTCTCTGTGTTGGTCAGGCTGGTCTTGAACTTCCGACCCCAGGTGGATCACCTGAGGCCTCACAAAGTGCTGGGATTACAGGCGTGAGCCACTGCACCAGTGCAAAACCCTTAATTAAAATAAATTGAGTGTGTAAGCAGAAACTTAGTTGTATGTAAGAAAACCCAGTTCCCCCTGAGGAAGAGAAAGAGCTGGAGTCCTTTAAAAATTAACTGCCTGTGTTTCTGTGGCTAGTGAGTCTTATCTCTCCCTTCCCCACGCATTGTGAAGACCCTGTTTCTCTAGCTGTGCAGCTGCAAGGTCACTAGGCAGATAAACTCAAGTCGCAAAACATGTTTCTCCTTGAAAAATAAGAAATGATGTAATACATGTCTCAATTGATTAAATAACTGCCTTTGTTTCTCGCTTCTGTAGTATGCTTCCCCCTGCACAGATCTCTCCCACCCCACGAAATGCTTAAAAGGTAACTTAACTCTTTGTTCAGGGCTCAGTCTTTTGGATGTTAATCTGACTGGGTTAGTGCACCTAAATAATTAATAAATTTCCTCCTGAACCCCATCTGTCTCTCTGATTCCTTAAAAATCCGGCAACACTGTCACCCAGGCTGGAGTGCAGTAGTGCAATCACGGCTCACTACAGCCTCAACCTCCCAGGCTTAAGCGATCCTCCCACCTAAGCCTGGTGTGTGCCACCATGCCCAGCTAATTTTTTTTTTTTTTTTTTTTTTTTGAGACAGAGTCTCACTCTGTCGCCCAGGCTGGAGTGCAGTGGAGCTATCTTGGCTCCCTGCAAGTTCTGCCTCCCAGGTTCCCACCATTCTCCTGCCTCAGCCTCCTGAGTAGCTGGGACTACAGGTGCCCACCAGCACGCCCGGCTAATTTTTTGTATTTTTTAGTAGACGGGGTTTCACTGTGTTAGCCAGGATGGTCTCGATCTCCTGACCTGGTGATCCGCCCGCCTCAGCCTCCCAAAGTGCTGGGATTACAGGCATGGGCCACCATGCCCAGCCCATGCCCAGCTAATTTTTAAACCTTTTTTATAGAGAAGGAGTCTTGCTATGTTGCCCAGACTGGTCTTGAACTCCTGGGCTCAAACAATCCTCCAGCCTCAACCTCCCAAAGTGCTGGGATTACAGGCATGAACCACCATTCCCGGCCCATACAATGAAATATTATTCAGCCTTAAAAAGGAATAAAATTATGACACATGTCACAATATGGAGGAAACTTCTGGACATTATGCTCAGTGAAATAGGCCCATCACGAAACGACAAACACTGTATGATTCCACTCAGATGAGGAACCTAGAGTCGTGAAGTTCATAGAAAGTCAAAGGGAGGCCTGGTGCAGTGGCTCACGCCTGTAATCTCAACACTTTGGGAGGCTGAGGCGAGTGGATCACCTGAGGTCAGCAGTTTGAGACCAGCCTGGTCAACATGGTGAAACCCGGTCTCTACTAAAAATACAAAAATTAGCTGGGCATGGTAGCGGATGCCTGTAATCTCAGCTACTTGGGAGGCTGAGGCAGGAGAATCTCTTGAACCTGGGAGGCAGAGGTCGCAGTGGGCTGAGATCAAGCCACTTCACTCCAGCCCAGGCGACAGAGCAAAACTCCGTCTCAGCAAAAAAAAAAGAAGAAGAAAGTCAAAAAGTCAAAGGGTGGCATTTCCCCAGCCACTGGGGGAACGGGGAAATTGGGAGTTATTGTTTAATGGGTGAAGAGTTTCAGTTTTGCAAGATGCAAATGTCCTAGAGATTGGTTGGTTGCACAATGTGAACATACTTAACATGACTGAATTATACACTTAAAAATGATTAAGGGCTGGGAGCGGTGGCTCACGCCTGTAATCCCAGCACTTTGAGAGGCCGAGGTTGGGGGATCAAGAGGTCAGGAGATCGAGACCATCTTGGCTAACACATGAAACCTCGTCTCTACTAAAAATACAAAAAAAATTAGCCGGGCATGGTGGCGGGCGCCTGTAGTCCCAGCTCCTCGGGAGGCTGAGGCAGGAGAATGGCGTGAACCCGGAAGGCAGAGCTTGCAGTGACCTGAAATCACACCACTGCACTCCAGCCTGGGCAACAGAGCGAGACTCAGTCTAAAAAAAAAAAAAATGATTAAGGGCACATTTCTCAAGGTCTCCTGAGGACTGTGTCATGATTTTTTTTTAAATTGTTAAGATGGCAATTTTTTTTTTTTTTTGAGACAGTCTTGCTCTGTCCCCCAGGCTGGAGTGCAGTGACGCGATCTCGGCTCACTGCTACCTCTGCCTCCCATGTTCAACCAGTCCTCCTGCCTCAGCCATCCAAGTAGCTGGGATTACAGGTACCTGCCACTATGCCCAGCTACTTTTTGTATTTTTAGTAGAGACGGGGTCTTGCCATGTTGGCCAGGCTGGTCTTGAATTCCTAACCTCAGGTGATCTGCCTGCCTCGGCCTCCCACACAAAGTGCTGGGATTATAGGCGTGAACCACCACATCCGGCCAAGATGATAAATTTTATGTTATGTGTATTTTATCACATTTTTTTTTTTTTAAAGACTGCTTCTAACCCTAAACCCAAAGTGTAGCATTGTTTATTCTTCAGCAGTGGTCTGGCTGGTATTGAGTTCCCGGTTGAAACAATGTTCCCCGCAAATTTGGAAGCATTGGTTCCATGGTTTTGCAGTCCTTTTTTTTTTTTGGAGACGGAGTTTTACTGTTGTTGCCCAGGCTGGAGTGCAGTGGTACTATCTCGGCTCACCACCACCTCCACCTCCCGGATTCAAGCAATTCTACTGCCTCAGCCTCCTGAGTAGCTGGGATTACAGGCATGCGCTACCACACCTGGCTAATTTTGTATTTCTAGTAGAGACGGGGTTTCTCCATGTTGGTCAGGCTGGTCTTGAATTCCTGACCTCAGGCGATCCGCCTGCCTCGGCCTCCCAAAGTGTTGGGATTACAGGGGTGAGCCACCGCGCCCGGAGGAGGCCAAGTTCTAAAAGTAGAGAAAAGACAAAATTATTTGATAATTCTGTTATTTAACCATATTGGAATCAGGAGCATTGGAAATTTTCTACAGTATTGTAGTTCGAGGTCAGAAATATTTTCTTAGAAGATGGACTTTCTGTTTCTTGTTCCTTGTTGTGAGGGGGTAATTTGGGAGAAGAAAATGGGAAGAAGCCCCCTCTACTCCACCTTCCTGAAAAGACACATTTGGGGCATCTTCTACCATAGAACTTCTGCATATGCCAGTGCCTCTGCCTAGAATGCACACTCCCTCTTGCCTGGCTTTTTCATCTTTAGACTTTTTTTTTTTTTTTTTGAGACGGAGTCTTGCTCTGTCACCCAGGCTGGAGTGCAATGGCGCAATGTCGGCTCACTGCAACCTCCGCCTCCCGGGTTCAAGCAATTCTCCTGTCTCAGCCTCCCAAGTAGCTGGGACTACAGGCGTGCACCACCACGCCCAGCTAATTTTTGTATTTTTAGTAGAGACAGGGTTTCACCATGTTGGCCAGGCTGGTCTCGAACTCCTGACCCCAGGTGATCCACCTGCCTCAGCCTCCGAAAATGCTGAGATTACAGGTATGAGCCACCACGCCCAGCCCAGAGTTGAATCTTCACACATGCAGAGGCAATGGGAAGGCCTGGGACTCTGGGAAGGGGAGCTGTAACTGGCTGGCTCATTAAGTTCACAGCAACCCTGAAATGCGGGTTTATCTGGTTCTTTCCATTTTATATATAGGAAAACTGCACCTAGATAGGTTAAACTGTGTGCCCTAAGTCCCCCAGCCAGGAAAAGACTGAACCAGGGTTTAGTCAGGGTGGAACCCCACACCCACAGTGCTCCTCAGAACAGGAAGGCCTGAGGAAGTTCCCTTTCTCTTGGGGCCTCTGGAGCCCTCCCTATACGAACTCCCTGCTTGTATCTCCTTGCTGCTCTTACTTGCCCTAAGGGTTTGAGAATTTTGTTGAAACATGACTTCAGTTTGGTGGCCCCACTGTGTCTCTGGGTTCAAGTTTGAGCCCATGTGGGTAGCACAGATGAAGGGACAGCCTCTGGACTTTGGTTGCTCCTTCTAGCTGGGAGGAAGAGGAGGGTGTCTTAGTCTGTTTCCTGTTGCTATAATAGAATGCTGCTGACTGGATAATTTACAAAGAAAATAAATTTATTTCTGGCCAGGCATGGTGGCTCATGCCTATAATCCCAGCACTTTAAGAGGCCAAGGCGGGCGGATCACCTGAGGTCAGGCGTTCAAGACCAGCCTGGCCAACATGGTGAAACCCCGTCTCTACCAAAAATACAAAAATTAGCTGGGTATGATGGCTTATGCCTGTAATCCCAGCTACTCGGAAGGCTGAGGCAGGAGAATCGCTTGAACCCAGGAAGCAGAGGTTGTAGTGAGCTGAGATTATGCCATTGCACTCCAGCCTGGGCAACAAGAGTGAAACTCCGTCTCCAAAAAAAAAATTTTTTTTCTTACAGTTTTGGAGGCTGGGAAGTCCAAGGCTGAGGGGCTGCATCTTGTGAGGACCTTCTTGCTGCATCATAACATGGCAAAGGGCATCACATGGTGAGAGGGAAGAGCATGTCAACTCAGGTGTCTCTTCCTCTTCTTGTAAAGCCACCAGAGTGATCATGGGGGCCCCACCCTGATGACCTGATCTAATCCTAAATACCTCCCCGAAGGCTCCACTTCCAAATGCCATCAACATAAGAATTTGGGGATTAAGTTTCCAACACCTGAAATTTGGAGGACACATTCGAACCACAGCAGAGGGTAATAATACCTGCCCACCTAATGGGGCAGGATCCAAGGACCTGGAGAGGAAAGGAAGAAGGAGCTTCTTAATGCATTTCAATTCAACTCTGTCCATACTGCTGGCCTGTCTGTTTAGGGCACATTGTGGGGTTGCCAGGAAACAGTGGTGAGTGTCCTCCCAGCACTCTCACAGGGAGGACACAGGGTGTGAGGATTGCTCAAGCAGATCTTTCCACAGCTTGAGGACTAGGGAAGCATGCCCAGAGGAAGTCATGGGTGAGTCAAGGGTGAGCGGGAGACAGAGTGAGAGGGAAGAACAGAGGAGAGCATACTGGGGAACTGAAAGAGATTTCGAGTAGGAGGCAGAGAGCAGCCAGGCATGCAGGACCCCAGAGGCCTCAGTAAGGAGTTTGGTCTTTGGGGATGAGTTCTTGATTGATTCAAATGAGTGACGTGGTGTGAACTGCATTTTAGCAAGACTCTACTGAGGTGTGAAGATGGCTTGGCAGGGAGGGAGGGGCAGTTAGGAGGCTGGTGAGGTTGCTCAGAGGAGAGGATGGAAACCCAGCCTGGAAGGCTGAGGAGAGAGGCAGGTAGCAGGCAGAATGGAGTGAGGGGCGAAGCCCGTGGGGTCTAGGTGAAGGGGCTCATCTCTCCTGTCTGGGCAAGGTGCTTCTCGCTCTGCTCAGGGCCCAAGGTGGGGGTCGTTGAGGGGCCATGTGCGGGGAAAGGAGCCCACCAGGCTGTGCCGGACTTGCTTGCAGCCCTGCTGGGACCATGTGAACTGCGACATGCCTCAGGCCCAGTCCTGAGCCTTACCAGAGTAACTAGAGCCTGAGTCCCAGGTCCAGGCTGTCATCCCCTCCAGGTGGGTGCTGGGTTCCAGAGGGGCTACTGCTGCAGCCATCTGTGCGGGGGACCTCCTCCCTACTTTCTAAAGAAGTCTGGAGCAGTGAACTTAGAGGTCTCTGTCCAAGGGAGTGATTCCAGCCACTGGGGGCTGCAGGGGCCAGTGGAGACCTAGAGACCGCCCAGAGGACAGAGAGAGGAGGAGAGGTGGGGAGTGGGCCACCCTCTGCTCTTCCCTGAAACCCTGCCACCTGAGCCCCCTCTTCTTACAGTTTTGTAAGTAGAAGTCCTCAGAATCATCCTCCCTGATGTGGGGGATGTGGCCTCACTCTGTCCCGCTTCCAAGCCTGTGTCCAGGCCAGCCTTGAGCTCCAGGTGTGCACACATCTGCCCTGATTTCTATGGCATAAAGGGCCTCAATCTCAGCACCTTCCCCATAACCTGCCCCTCTCCTGTGTTCCCCTCCACAGTAAATGACACCTCTAAACCCTGGATGCCCAGCCAGAGTCCCCAGAGGCACCCTGTGTCTTCTTCCTTCTCCCTAGGCTCTCCAGCGTGGTCCAGGCCACATTGTCTTGCCCTGAGACCATCTCACTGCTAGTCTTCCCACCTCCAGCCTCACCTCCCCGGGATTGTCCCCTCCCTCCTTTCATCCTCACATTGTGGTGACACTAAATATGATTTGCACAATTCTTCCACAAATTTCAAATTAGTACGATTTTCCTCTCTGATCTCCTTGCACAACATATTGGAAATTATAATTATTATTAAAACAAAAAATACATATATATTTATTTATTTGTATATTTTTATTTATTTAGAGACTGGGTTATTAGACTGGTTAATTTTTGTATTTTTGGTAGAGATGGGTTTTGCCAGGTTGCCCAGGCTGGTCTCGAACTCCTGGATTCAAGCGATCCTCCTGCCTCGACCTCCCAAAGTGCTGGGATACAGGTGTGAGCCACCATGTCCAGCCCCTCTGCTCTTCCTAAATGCAGCTCTGACATGTCACCTCCTGCTTCAACACTTCCAGGACTCCCCATGGCCCTCAGGTGAAGTCTGAGCTCCTGATGACGTGGTACTTCGTGTCCTGGCCCCTGACACAAAGTGATGATTCCAGCCTCTCGCTTGCCTTCCTTTTCCAGAACATTCTCTCCGGCCACATCAAAGCACTTGCATTTCCTCAATCCTGAGACACCTCCTCACTTCCCCAGTCTTTTGCACATGGCTGGAATACTCCTCCCACTCTTTCTTATTTATTTTTTGTATTTTTACTAGAGGCGAGGTTTCACCATGTTGGCCAGGCTGGTCTTGAACTTCTGATCTCAAGTGATCCACCCACCTCGGCCTCCCAAAGTGCTGGGATACAGGTGTGAGCCACCGCGCCTGGCCTCTCCTCCCCACTCTTATGCCTGGATAACCTTTATTTATCCCTCAGATCCCAGCCCTGACAGCCCTTTTCCAGCGAAGCCTTCTGGTGGCCAGGCTGGTTAGGCGCTTCCTTGGTTTGCTCCTGTCCCAACATTGATTCATTCATTCAACAAATTTTTATGGCGTGCCAGCGATGTGCTAGGCTGTTCCAGCCATTTTGAATACACTGGGAATCAAAACAGACAATAGCCTCTGCCCCTAGTGGAGCTTACACTCAAGTGAGGGGAGGGGAAAGGCAGACCATAAACAATATGCAGTCAATAAGTAAACGATACCACCATAGGGTGGTGTGTGGTAGAGGGGATGGTGCTGTGGGAACAGTGGAGCAAGTGGGAGGTCGGGGATAAGGGGTTGGGAGTGAGGAGGGTTGGCCTCATTGAGATGGTAGCCTTGGGGCCAAGACGTCAATGCCCTCCAGCCACAGACTCCTAGGAACACAGGGGCATCTGAATAAGTTGGGTTTGTGACTATGTGCTATCATAGGGATAGCACATGCCATGGGAAACTGTGGGGCAACTCAGTAAGCTGTGTTAGAAAGGACTTACAGGATTTGGGTTAGATGACTTTTGAGTGCTTAAGAAAGCAGGGCTTCAGGCCGGGCATGGTGGCTCACGCCTGTAATCCCAGCACTTTGGGAGGTTGAGGAGGGTGGATGACTTGAGGTCAGAAGTTCAAGACCAGCCTGACCAACATGGTAAAACACCGTCTCTAATAAAAATACAAAAAGTAGCTAGGCATGGGGGTGCGTGCCTGTAATCCCAGCTACTCTAGAGGCTGAGGCAGGAGAACTACTGGAACCTGAGAGGTGGAGGTTGCAGTGAGCTGAGATCATGCCACTGCACTTCAGCCTGGGTGACAGTGAGACTCCATCTCAAAGAAAGAAAAAAGAAAGCAGGGCTTCACTCTGGATTGGATGCTGTGCAGAAGCAAGGGTATTTCTATGGCTGAGGACATTAATACATTTTATCTAGAGGGAGGCAAGACTAGACCAAGGCTAGAGCTGTGATCAGTAAGAAGCAACAGCTTCTCCTATGAGCCAGGACAGGGGGATTGTATTCGTTTCTGGGTCCGCTGTAACAAATGACTACAACTTGGCAGCTTAAAGCAACATAAATGTATCCTCTCACAGTTCTGGAGGCCAGAAATCAAGGTGTTGCAGGGTTGGTTCCTTCTGCAAGCTCTGAGGCAATCCTTGTGCTCCTTGGCTTGTAGACAGATCATTCTAACCGCCGCATCTTCCCATGGCCTTTCCCTCTGTGTCCCCATCTTCTCCTTTTCCGGTTTTTTTTTTTGAGATGGAGTCTTCCCTGTCGCCCAGGCTGGAATGCAATGGTGTGATCTTGGCTCACTGCAACCTCTGCCTCCTGGGGTTAAACGATTCTCTTGCGTCAGCCTCCCAAGTAGCTGGGATTACAGGCGCACACTACCATGCCCGGCTAATTGTTTTGTATCTTTAGTAGAGACGGGGTTTCACCATGTTGGCCAGGCTGGTCTCAAACTCCTGACCTCGTGACCCACCCACCTTGGCCTCCCAAAGTGCTGGGATTACAGGCATGAGCCACCACTCCCGGCCTCCTTTTCTGTCTCCTATTAATGTCATTCCTGGATTAGGGCCCATCCTAATGCAGGATGATCTCATCTGAAGATCCTTACCTTAATTACACTTGCAAAGATCCTACTTCAACTGTGACATTCTGAGGTCCTGGATGAATGTTTTAGGGCCTACAAGTCAACACCCACTGCAGGGATGATTGGTCCTTTTTGTGGCTTGGACAATGTTCATGTTTTATTTGTGCTCAGACATGATTGTGGAGTGGCCCTGTTTGTGTCATGATCCATCGTGGTCCCAGGTGGTTTGTCTGTTGCTGATGTCCTGTGAAATCGTTTAGATTCAGCTGGAGAATACCGAAGCCCCGCTGGGCTCCAGGCAGGCTCCAGGAGGTCAGGGCCTGCTTTTCTCTTTCTCAACGTAGGGACAGGGAGCAAGGGAGCCCTGCTGATGCCTGGGAGAGAGGCCCAGCCACAGGGGCAGGGCAGGCATGTGCCCTGAGGGTGGAAGGAGCAGCCAGAAGCCCATGGGCTATAGGGGAGCGAGCAAGGGAAAGCAGAGGTGATGGGAGGGTGAGGGCGTGCAGGGCAGGGTGAGGCTGGCTCTCACTCAGAGGGAAATGAGGGGCTGCAGAGAAGCAAACATGACCAACTGTGGAGGGAGTGAGTGTTGGAGGAAGAGCCTGCCTGGAGTAGGTTCAACAGCAAATGGAGGAGAGGAACTAGGGACAGAAAGTGGAGCAGAGAAATGGGAGGGCGGCTGGGGCAGCTGGCGGGGAGTGGAATCAAGAGGGTTTGCTTAATTTTCCACAAAGGAGAGGACAGTAATGGTGAGCCTGGATGCTGCTGCCAGTGACCCAAAGGAGAGGGAGGACTGCCGCCAGCAGGATGGAGCACAGTGGGAGCAGGTGCCCTGATGGGGGAGGCAGGGAGGTGGGGGTCGCCGAGGCAGGCAGGCTGGGAGCCGCAGTGAGGGTCTCAGGGGTGCACTTCCTGCTGGTAACCCTGCCCCTGGCTATGGGTGCCAGCCTCTATGGGGAGCTGCCCAGGCCCAACCTGGCACAGCTGTGGAGACTCAGTAGTACTTGAAGCCCCACATACCACAAAGGGTACAGAGATAGAGAGAGAGGGGACAGGAACTCGAGAAGGAAAAAAACTCAGACAGGGAACAAAATCCAGAGCCTGTCACAGATGTGGAAAGAGCAGGGGAGGAGCCTGGGCTGGGGACTCCCCTGCACTGTCCCTGCTCCAAAACCTCAGGGCTGGGCTAGAACCCCCACTGCATGGCTTGCCAGGGCTGTGACCTGGGTCTGTGTACCCTGAGCCTCAAGTTCCCCATCTGTAAAATGGTGACACTGCCAACCTCCTCTCAGGGCTGTGCCCAGGGGAATTAAGGAGGTAAGTCACATAAAGTGCCCGGCAGTGAGCCAGATTATCTTCCCTTCCTCTCTCATCTCCTGCCCCACAGCCCTGCAGGTCTTTCAAAAGTGGGCACAGGGCCCAGCCTGCTGGCGGAGGCTGGAACTGCACCTGTGCCCCTGTTAAAGGTGGAAGCTTCAGCATCCAATTCCCTCCAGGGAACAGGCAATGGTTTTATTCCCTCGCCACAGAGAACATCCAAACTCCACAGGCATTCAAGGACCTTCCCTCCACCCCGGCACATGCCAGACTTTAGTCCACTCTGCCCCATCTATGCTCCACAGTAGCCCCTGCATGGAGCACCCTCCCCTCCACCACGTGGAGACATCCAATGTCATGCTCTTTGAAGCCCCCCTCCCCTCCCACAGGCAGAACTAACGGGTAACTCTCTCTTCAGTCTTTTTTTTTTTGTGATAGAGTCTCGCAGTGTCACCCAGGCTGGAGTGCAGTGGCACGATCTCGCTCACTGCAACCTCTGCCTCCCGAGTAGCTGGCATTACAGGTGTGCGCCACCACGCCCGCGTAATTTTTGTATTTTTAGTAGAGATGGGGGTTTCGCCATGTTGGCCAGGCTAGTCTCGAACTCCTAACCTCAGGTGATCTGCCCGCCTTGGCCTCCCAAAGTGCTGGTATTACAGGTGTGAGCCACTGAGCCCAGCCGTCCTCAGTCTTCTTAAAACACCTGGACTTTTCCCTAGATCTGCTAAGCTGTGAGAAAGAGAGCACTAGAACACCTGCTTGTCTCCCTGCGTGGAGAGACTCATGAGAGGCCAGGGACCCCCTTATTCACCTGCTACCCCAGGGATTTTCTATCGTCTGAACCTGACCAGTCACTGCCCGTGCCTGAGACCTTCCCAAGGAAGCTTCCCCTACTCTAGGTGAGGGTGTGTGTGATGTCAGTTTCTCTGCATTTTCCAAAATATCTACCTGAGCATATCTTTTTTTTTTTTTTTTTTTTTTTTTAAATTAAGAAAAATATCCTTCAGTGCCTTCCCGGCAATTCCGTAGCAAGGCTTGCAGGGCAGGCTCTCCTCCCCGCTCCCACTCACCAGCCACCCCCATCCCATGTCCTCTTTCCACACCCCCTCACGGTGGCCCCTCTGCTGGGAAAACCATGGTCCACATGCCTCAGGTAATAAATTCCTACTTCTATTCTCACCAACTCCATCCTTCCACTCGAGCTGTCAAGAGTCTGGACAGCATCTGAGTGTGTGGCTGTCTCCCTCTAGGTGAGCCCCTTGTAGTAGCTGGGGTAGCAGGGGTGGTGCACTTCCATAGGCCCAAGTCATGGACGTCCGATCCACCCAAGTTGAATGAAGCAAGTCCTCACTGCCATAGTTGGCTCATTTGCAAAACGAAGGGTCTGGACAGAACCTCCCAGGTCTCTTTTGACTCGGAAATTCTGACCTATATTTAGTAGTGAACATATTTTAGGCAAACAGCTGATCCTGGGCCAGGATCCCCTGGGGAACGGGTTGTTCAGTCAGTAGATGTCTTTCTCCACAGGATTTACCACCTCTCCCCACCCTGGGGAGGGGAACATGGGTCTACCTTCCCTCCTTAGCAGGTGGCCCATCAATGGGCACATGATTTCGGGGAAACCAGCAGTCACTTCTCATCCAGGGTGGGCCTGTGTCCCAAGATGGGGACAGGCTGTGTCCCTCAGCAGCACTGTGCTCACATGAGTGTGAGGCCACTGCCGATCCTGATAGTGAAAAGGAGAGGCTCATCCATCTGTGACTGTCATCCAGAGCTAATTAGGGTAAGAAGCAGTTGAGCCCCATCTTGGAGTGCTTATCTCTGAGGGCACCTAAAACATAATTGGAATCAGAAGTATGGCGCCAGCTAAGCCAGGTTTCCACACATACATGCCTCCCCAGTTCTGCTTCCGCTTAATTGGGCCCTTAAATTACATGAAATATCAGCCGGGGGCCGTGGCTCATGCCTGTAATCCCAGCACTTTGGGAGGCCGAGGCAGGCAGATCACCTGAGGTTAGGAGTTTGAGACCAGCCTGGCCAACATGGCAAAACCCCACCTCTACTAAAAACACAAAAATTAGCTGGGCATGGTGGCTGATGCCTGTAATCCCAGCTACTCGGGAGGTTGAGGCAGGAGAATCGCTTGAACCCGGGAGGCGGAGGTTGCAGTGAGCAGAGATCGCACCACTGCACTTCAGCCTGGGGGACAGAGTGAGACTTTTGTCTCAAAACAAAACAAAACAAAACAAAAAAACTTGCAGGTATGCATATTCTGTTATGCCTTCTTTGAGATGCCAATCCAAGTTTCACTCTGCAACTCAGATTCTGAAAGCAAGAATGCATGGTGGCTCAGTGCCTCACGCCTGTAATCCCAGCACTTTGGGAGGCCGACGCAGGCAGATCACGAGGTCAGGAGTTTAAGACCAGCCTGGCCAATATGGTGAAACCCCATCTCTACTAAAAATACAAAAATTAGCCAGGCGTGGTGGTGCGTACCTGTAATCTCAGGTACTCAGGAGGCTGAGGCAGGAGAATTGCTTGAACCTGGGAGGTGGAGGCTGCAGTGAGCCAAGACCGTGCCGCTGTGCTCCAGCCTGGGTGACAGAGCAAGACTCTGTCTCAAAAAAAAAAAAAGAAAAAGGAAAAAAAATGCATGGCATAACCTTCTCATCAGGAAGGACTTTATCTCAACTATATCTAACATACTTTAACACACTTCCAATAAGTTGTTCAGTTTGGACATCTTTTAAAGAACTACAAAACAGGCCAGACTCGGTGGCTCACACCTGTAATCCCAGCACTTTGGGAGGCCAAGGCAGTTGGATCACCTGAGGTCCGAAGTTCGAGACCAGCCCGGCCAACATGGTGAAACCCCGTCTCCACTAAAAATACAAAAATTAAAGGGTGTGCCACCTATGGACCAAGCATATCCCCACCTTAAACTCTGGATTCAGACTAGAGTTTCAATCCTGTCTTCAGTACAGGGGGCTCATAGAGAAGTTTGTTTAGTCTGAGTCTCAGTTTTCTCATCTATAAAATGGAGATAAAAACAGAATTCCCCTTGAGGCTATGAGAACTAGGTGACATGCTGCAAATGATACATGGTAGGTAGGTAGGCAGGTGCTCAGTGATTGTTCACCACTACCAACAGTACCATCTTCACTATAACGAGAGGAAGGTATTGTCCTGATGACGACACTCATTTTTACAGACCCTGTGGGGAAGTCAACTCTTTGCACAGCTGATGTTATCAATTTCTGTTCTCCAGAAGGTTGCTCCTGCTACGAGTCTGCACTTGACCCAAGGATATGGAACCTAGCTGGCATCTTCATCCCAAAGCCACACGTAAGTCTCACACACACAGTATACTTACTGCAAATGAGATTCCGTATGCAGGCATCTTCCTTCAATTCAAATTCTTGCTGAAATCCCTCCTATACTTACCTTTAGCTTCTATTTGCTCCTGTGTCACCAAGCTATGGCTCAAATGCACAGAGCTCTAACCGCAGGGTGGGGGATTGGGCTTATGCAAACGCCCTAAAGCCTGGTCTCCTGTCATGAGGTCTCCTGATGAAGGGCACCAAGCACTTCCGAACCAACGCTGCTTTGTGATGCTTCAGTCTGGGGACTAGATTCTCTCATTAGAATTTCCACACTCATTTAGGGCATCTTTATTTGTAATATAATGGGGATGGAGCATTGCCTCCCAAGCCCACTGACTGTGCCTTTAGCAAACATTTCCAGATGGCAGTGGCAATCAGTGACTGACAGACAAATTCACAGCCTGCACCCAAATGACAAAAGTTACGTTTAATTTACAATGTAATAAAGGTTACAGGTAAAAAGCTACACATAAAGCATGAAAAGGCCTATTACACAAATGTACAAATCTCTGTACAAAGCTTGTATCAATGTTTCCTAACTTTGTCTCCTATGTTTGTTAGCCAGGTCTAGTCTTGGAGCTCTGAATAACAAGAGCTCTCAATTGAGGGGGGAAAGAGCCTCCAAACTGACATCTAAAAATTCCTCTTAGAGACACCAGTTACTTCCAAACAAATCTCTTCCTTTTTAATTTGAATTACCCCAACTGGTCATATCCTTTGAAAACTGCCTTCATAATACAGTTAAAAGTAATGCCTTAGAGTAGAGGACAGTATTCTGGAATTAAATAAGAAACTTCAGCAGGTGGAGTGCTCAGGTTTGACAAGAAAAACAGGTAAATTTCCAACAATACTGTAAGTTAAAACTATAAACCTGTGTCTATGGCACCAGTCACAGATGAAGGAAAATCGAAATGTTTTCATTCCAACAGGAAGGACAAATAGAAAAGCCTAACTATTGGACCTCAAAACCACTGACCCAAGGAAACATTTTTTAGTTTAAACCTCAGCTTAACTGCAGAATTCTAAGCCTTCTTTTTGATCAAACTGAGATCTATGGCAACCCTTCTGCTACCTGGGACTTGCAAGGATAGTGAATATAAATTAGGCTGCTGGACCCCCAAGGCTGGTGATGCTACTGTAACGTCTACAGCTCTGGATTCAACCTGAGGGCCTGGGATATGTGACTTTACATAAAAACGATCCTAGAGAGTGGGAGAAAGAAAGGAGGTAGTGGAAGGCCTAGGAAAGAGTCAGGGCAGTCTATTGAAAAGGATATAAGAAGCCTTTCTCTACACTGCAAGTGTTGTGAAGACAGGTCTTTATGGGCTATTTCAACCCCACCCCCAATTGTCATATTACATGGTTAGGATGCCAGGAGACATTCTGAAAGACGATACCGCACACATGGAAAGTTTTTCCCCCTAGTTCATTAGCTCCCCATCACCCTTCCACCCCATTCCCACCCAATCCCACCCTTCTCCATGACCAAAAATATCAAATCAGTAAGGAAGGTGTGGGCTTCTTGCCTGGCCAAGCCTCTTTTGCATATTTCTTCTTCTTGGGTTCATTTACAGCTTCAGGGTTATAGACCGCAGGGTTTGGTGCAGGGTTCATGTTCACTGCTGATGGCACAACAGGAGTCAAGTCCACATCCGGGGCAAGGTTTGGGTATGGCATGGGCAAGCCACCGATGAGTGCTGTCCCATGGATGCCATGCGGCTGGGAGCCTGCTTCACTGTGTGTGGGGGGCAGGCCCCCGTAGAGTCCTCCGCTGAAGGCAAAGTTCTGCATGCGCCTGCTCCCTGATTCCTCCAGGCCCAGGGAGCCAGGGCCCTCCACACGCTTCTTCTACAGTTCACGATGAGGAAAGGGGAGAGATTGGAGACAGAAGACAAGAGGTGAGGCCCAAGAGTGGTTAGCTTTTTCTATTCCAGCCTTAGAAAAATGGCTTTGGGAAAGGTTCCTAACTTCTAGCCTATTCTTTCCAGACAACCTATTTCATGATGTTGAAATCTTACGGTTTGAAGATACGTTTCCAGTCATCTATGATGGTTCCCAAACACTGCTCCATAAGAAAGTTTTCACCATCCTACATCAGCCAAGGATGATGTTGTGAGTTTTACATAAAGTAAAACATACCAATTTTAATGACTATTCTTTATCCTAAAGTTACATAGCTCAATTTCTTATTTCATATTAAAATGCCCTTTTAGGAGGAACACATGAAATCAGGAGTTTGAGACCAGCTTGGCCAACATGGCAAAACCCCATCTCTACTAAAAATACAAAAATTAGCCAGGCGTGGTGGCGGGGGCCTGTAATCACAGCTACTCGGGAGGCTGAGGCACAAGAATCACTTGAGGCAGAGGTTGCAATGAGCTGAGATGGTGCCACTGCACTCCAGCCTGGGTGACAGAGTGAGACTCTGTCTCAAAAATAAAAAACATTTAAAAAAAAAGCCCTTTTAGGAAATGGAAATGACAAAAGATGGCAATAGATATTTTACCCTTTTTTGAGGGGGAAAAAATGTGGTATCTTCATGTTTGGTGTCCAATTTTTTTTTTTTTTTTTGAGACACAGTTTCACTCTTATTGCCCAGGCTGGAGTGTAATGGCTTGATCTCAGCTCACTGCAACCTCCGCCTCCTGGGTTCAAGCCATTCTCCTGCCTCAGCCTCCGGAGTAGCTGGGATTACAGGCATGCGCCACCACGCCTGGCTAATTTTGTATTTTTAGTAGAGACGGGGTTTCTCCATGTTGGTCAGGCTGGTCTTGAACTCCGGACCTCAGGTGATCGGCCCGCCTCGGCCTCCCAATGTGCTGGGACTACAGGCGTGAGCCACCGCGCCCGACCTGGTGTCCAATTTTTAAACATTAATCTGAGAGCAAAACCAATCTACAGTGAAGAAAATATTTACTGGCTGCCTGGGCCTGGGAGTGGGCTGCTGTAAAGGGCTATGAGGCAACTTTTTGGAGTGAGGGAAATCTTCTCTATCTTGATTATGGTGGTGGTTACACATATATTTGCCAAAACTATACACATAAATGTGTAGATTTTATTATATGTAAATTATACTGCAATAAAATTGACATAAAACTATACACCTGTTGATTTGGTACTTTAATGACAAGAAAACATTCCAAAGGAATAACAAAAAAAAAAAAAAGCTCAAGGGGCATTATGGAGTCCCACAGAAAAACATCTACTTTTCCACACTAGACTAAAGCTCATGAAACATCCTCCTCGCTCCTATACTCCTTTTGGATTAAACAAAGTCTAAGCAGGAACTCTCACAGATCTTACTTAGTCTAACATATTTTAGAGATTTTTTTTTTTTATAAAAAGTAAAACTTTCTATATCATCTCTAACCAGCATTTTCTAATCACCTTCTGAATATTAACAGGGATCTCACTACTCTTAAGGGGAAGTTTGTTGCTGTTTGGACAGTTCTAGCTATCTGGTAGTTCTTCTACATGTTGAACGATTGGAGCATCTCTGTAACTTCTTGGTTCTTCAACATACGATCTTTTTCTTTTTCTTTTTTTTTTTTAGATGGAGTCTCGCTGTCGCCCAGGCTGGAGTGCAGTGGCGTGATCTTGGCTCACTGCAAGCTCCACCCCCCGGGTTCACGCCATTCTCCTGCCTCAGCCTCCCGAGTAGCTGGGACTACAGGCGCCCACCACCACGCCCGGCTAATTTTTTTTTGTATTTTCAGTAGAGATGGGGTTTCACCGTGTTCGCCAGGATGGTCTCGATCTCCTGACCTTGTAATCCACCCGCCTCGGCCTCCCAAAGTGCTGGGATTACAGGTGTGAGCCACCGCGCCCAGCCAACATACTTATCTTTAAACTTAATCCACACCTGGGCTGACATTCCTATCTGTGCCATTGCCACTCATCAAATAAAGGCATGACAAACTGTGTGGTATTGCAATAATGCATCTCCTCCACCTAATAGCTTACTTTGAGTCCGAAGAGAAAGGCCAAAAGAAGGTGGGCCTCTCTCTGCACCCCTCTGGAAAATGAATTTACAGATTCACATTGCACATTATTTACATGAAACATCAAGCTGGCTAGTTACCTACAGCCTTTCTGTGGTACTCCAGGATTCCCTAAACATAGATTTCATTTCCACAGAATGAGATATGGGAGAGGAGCATGGTATGTATTTTAAAATTAAGCACTCACTCAACAGCACATAAAGAGCAGGTTATTTTTTTTTTTTTTTGAGACGGAGTCTCGCTCTGTCGCCAGGCTGGAGTGCAGTGGCACGATCTCAGCTCACTGCAACTTCTGCCTCCCCGGTTCTAGCAATTCTCCCGCCTCAACCTCCCAATTAGCTGAGACTACAGGAATGCGCCACCACACCCAGCTAATTTTTGTATCTTTAGTAGAGACAGGGTTTCACCATGTTGGCCAGGATGGTCTCAATCTCTTTTTTTTTTTTTTTTTGAGACGGAGTCTTGCTCTGTTGCCCAGGCTGGAGAGCAATGGTGCGATCTTGGCTCACTGCAACCTCTGCCTCCCAGGTTCAAGAGATTCTCCTGCCTCAGCCTCCCGAGTAGCTGGGATTACAGAGGCCTACCACCACGCCCGGCTAATTTTTGTATTTTTAGTAGAGACAGGGTTTCACCATGTTGGCCAGGTTGGTATCGAACTCCTGACCTCAGGTGATCTGCCTGCCTTGGCCTCCCAAAGTGCTGGGATTACAAGTGTGAGCCACTGCACCTGGCCTTGATCTCTTGATCTCTTGATCTGCCTGCCTCGGCCTCCCAAAGTGCTTGGATTACAGGCATAAGCCAACGTGCCTGGCCTAAAGAGCAGGTTTTAAAACACAGACTGTATGGCATTTCATGTGCTTCCTACCTTGACTGGGACCACTGCAGTTTGCACCATGTTCCTGAATCGACCAACTGAGGGATCCACATCCTCTGCAAAAAGAGAAGAGGGCAGGGTTGGGTTGGTACTTTACCGGAAGGAATAAGGGCACAGGGGTCACTGCAAACAAACCATCACAACAACTCATATTAAAATTGTAAAACACAGAGAGTGCTTCCTGGGTGCTGGGCATCGTGCTAAATCCTCACAAAGACCCTGTGACGCAGGTACTACCACAATCAACATTTAGTAGATGAGAAAGCAAACTGAGGCTTGGAGGAGCAAAGTGACTGGCCCAGTTGCTCTGGTGGAGAGGACAGGAGCCAGGACTTGAGTCCAAGTAGTTCAAAACAGGCCTGTGATCTGCACCAATGTGCTGTGCTGCCTTCCCCCAAGTTCTTTCCCATTCTGTATAACTCCCTCTTTTGAGGGGAAAGAAGAGTAGACATTATCAGTTCCATATCAGTGACAAAACAATGACATGTCAACAGGTCACATATCAAATGCCTTGCTAATGCCTGCTTATTAGCAAAAAACAGATTTTGGTTTCAAAGCCAGGGCTTCAAACTGAACCTGGCCTTTTGACTTGAACGGCCTGAACTGTATATAAGCAAGACTTGCACTAAAGGCTCTGATGCCCCCGTCTACACAGGAAATGAAGAGCAAGATACTGTCCCACCCTTGATGAACTCATAGTCACAGAGCCAGATAGGCTACAACACAGAGGTGCTTCAAGAGAAGTGCACAACAGTGTTTCTGGAGCACAGAGGGGATGACTGGGCTGGATCACCAAGGATGGTGGAGTTTTCTCACTGAAGGTTGAATGTGTGGAAATAGGCAGAGGCACCAACTTATGTACCACTACTAGAGAAAACTACTCCAAGCCCCAGTTAACTTAATATAGTGATAGAGAAGGAATCGTTTCCCTAATAGATGTTGTAATCTTATTTTCAATGAGGTTGCTTGTTATTGAAAGAAACACTCCCGGCCGGGCACGGTGGCTCACGCCTGTAATCCCAGCACTTTGGGAGGCCGAGGCGGGCAGATCATGAGGTCAGGAGATCGAAACCATCCTGGCTAACACGGTGAAACTCCGTCTCTACTAAAAAATACAAAAAATTAGCCGGGTGTGGTGGCAGGCGCCTGTAGTCCCAGTTACTCGGGAGGCTGAGGCAGGAGAATGGCATGAACCCGGGAGGTGGAGCTTGCAGTGAGCCACCAAGATCGCGCCACTGCACTCCAGCCTGCGCGACAGACCAAGACGCCGTCTCAAAAAAAAAAAAGAAAGAAAGAAACACTCCCAGAAATCCCTTTGGAAGACAAAGAATCACTATTTAATTTGAGTAATTATAATTAGCCCCTGGTTTATTTGCTTTAAGTCTGGATTTTCACATATTAGGATCCATGCCTTTAAAGAGGACACTCTGGTATTATGTTCACCATCAATCTATGCTCAATGAACAAATGGCTTCTATATAGAAGAGAAAGGACAAAAATATCCAAGCTCATTAAGAAAGAGACAATGTCTCTAAAAAGGTATCTCCCATGGCCCCTCTGGTTTCAGAGCCTGTGCTCTTAACCACTATGCTATACTGCCTGAATACATTTCCCTAAGAAAGCTCGAGGGCACTAATTTTCTTTCTTTCTTTCTTTTTTTTTTTTTGAAAGGGAGTCTCGCTCTGTCGCCCAGGCTGGAGTGCAGTGGCCCCATTTCGGCTCACTGCAAGCTCCGCCTCCCGGGTTCATGCCATTCTCCTGCCTCAGCCTCCTGAGTAGCTGGGACTACAGGTGCCCACCACCACGCCCGGCTAATTTTTTGTATTTTTAGTAGAGATGGGGTTTCACTGTATTAGCCAGCATGGTCTCGATCTCCTGACCTCGTGATCCGCCCACCTCGGCCTCCCAAAGTGCTGGGATTATAGGCGTGAGCCACCGCGCCCTGCCGAGGGCACTAATTTTCAGTGACAAAAACAGAGCAGATCAGATCCTCACTCCTGAAAGAGACTTAAGAAATTTGTCTAGTCCAGTGGTTCCCAAATTGCTGGCTGTTGTACAAACAGGAGCTCATTAAAAAATATAAATTTTGGGCTGGGCGCAGCAGCTCACGCCTGTAATCCTAGCACTTTGGGAGGTTGAGAGCAGATCACCTGAGGTCAGGAGTTCAAAACCAGCCTGGCCAACATGGTGAAAACCCGTCTCTACTAAAAATACAAAAAAATTAGCCAGGTGTGGTGGCAGAAGCCTATAATCCCAGCTACTTGGGAGGCTGAGGCAGGAGAATCACTTGAACCCGGGAGGCGGAGGTTGCATGAGCCGAGGTTGTGCCACTGCACTCCAGCCTGGGTGACAGAACGAGACTCCGTCTCAAAAAATAAATAAATAAAAATAAAAAATAAAAAAAATTTCAGCCAGGCATGGGGGCTCATGCCTGTAATCCCAGTGCTTTGGGAGACTGAGGCAGGAGGATCGCTTAAGCCCAGGAGTTCAAGACCAGCCTGGGCAACATGATGAAACCCCATTTCTACAAAACATATGACAATTAGCTGAGCGTGGTGACGCGCACTTGTTGTTCCAGATACTCAGGAGGTTGAGGTGGGAGGATCACCTGAGCCTGGGTGGTCAAGGCTGTAGTGAGCCGTGACTGTGCCACTGCACTCTAGCCTGGGCGACAGAATGAGATCGTGTCTCACACACACTCAAAAAAGAAAAACTAAAAAATATATAAATTTCTAGGTCCAACCCTGGAAACTCTTTTTTTGGAGACAGTCTCACTCTGTCACCCAGGTGGGAATGCAGAGGCACAATCTCGGCTCACTGCAACCCCTGCCTCCCAGGTTTAAGCGATTCTCCCGCCTCAGCTTCCCAAGTAGCTGGGACTGCAGGTGTGTGCCACCATGCCTGGCTGATTTTTGTATTTTTTGTAGAGACAGGGTTCTGCCATGTTGGCCACCCTGGTCTTGAAATCCTGGCCTCAAGCAATCCACCAACTTCAACCTTCCAAAGTGCTGGGATTACAGGCGTGAGCCACTACGCCTGACCAACCACAGCTTTTTCTTTCTTTTTTTTTTTTTGTCACCTAGGCTGGAGTGCAGTGGCGCAATCCTGGCTCACTGCAGCTTCTGCCTCCTGGGTTCAAGCAATTCTCCTGCCTTAACCTCCCAAGTAGCTGGGACTACAGGCGAGCACCACCATGCCCAGCTAATTTTTGTATTTTTTTAATAGAGACGGGGTTTCACCTTGTTGGCCAGGCTAGTCTTGAACTCCTGACCTTAAGTGATCCACCCTCCTCGGCCTCCCAAAGTGCTAGGACTACAGGCGTGAGCCACTGCGCCTGGGCCAACCACAGCTTTTTCATCAGAATAAACTAGCAAGATACCTCACCTGGGTTGATGATCTCATCATCCTCACTGAATGTCACCCGTGAGTTCTTCCTCTTCCTCTTTGGTCTTTGAATGTCCAGATTTCCCTCCTCAATGGTAAGGGTAGAAATCCGCTTGTTGTGGGCAGTGTTGAACTCTGTCAGGTTCTAAGCCAGGGTTCATACAGCAAAGACAGCAGTCAGTACAAAGGGAATCTGATGGAGAACATCACACTAAATAAAGGTCAGGAAGGCATGAGGGGCCAATCTTGACCTCCAAAGGGAGTTGAGATGCTTCTGCATTTAGAGAAGATTCATACTGTCCCAAGACTACTAATACTAACAAGTCTCAAGTCTCATTAGAAAGAATGTGGAACATCCTCATTGACTAGTGGGGCAGTGATATTCAAGAGGGTAAGGGCCTTGAGGTGAGAACAGGTGATCTGTGCAAATATCCTTGAGCTGTGTTTTTTGTTATTGCTGAAGAAAGGCTATCATGTCTTTACGCCCACAACAAGCTGAGAATTAAAAGGAAATGTGGCTGGGAGGAACGCCAAGAATTGTTTTTAAGTAACAAAATTGAGATGAAAAAGGACAACTGGCTGCTTCCTTCCTAGTAGCTTTCTCCTTTAAAATTAAGGACACTGCTAGTGCACTTAATTTTTGGCATTAATATTTTGTCATGCCCCATCCTGTGTCTGGCCCCAATTCTATTCATAACTATCTCAATAATTAACTTGGCCTTAGCTCTGTTGCTTGCCTCTTCCCAATCCACTGAAATTATTCCTTTCTGGTACAAACCACCAGTTTGAGATATTCTAAATGTCTTAAGAATGAAGATCCAGGGAGTACCTAACATACTGAACAAAAAGCCATGTAAGCATAGCAGCAGCCGGGATAGAGGTGGCCTAAAGGGGAAATGGGCAACAGCAAGGTCCCTGGCTATGAAGCCACTTCTTCAAAACAAAACGACTTCTTAATTGTACAATTTCTTTTTTTTTTTTTTTGAGACGGAGTTTCGCTTTTGTTGCCCAGGCGGGAGTGCAATGGTGCGATCTTGGCTCACCACAACCTCCGCCTCCCGGGTTCAAGTGACTCTCCTGCCTCAGCCTCCTGAGTAGCTGGGATTACAGGCATGCACCACTACACCCGGCTAATTTTTTGTAGTTTTAGTAGAGATGGGGTTTCTCCATGTTGGTCAGGCTGGTCTCGAACTCCAGACCTCAGGTGATCCGCCCACCTCGGCCACCCAAAGTGCTGGGGTTACAGGCGTGAGCCACTGTGCCCGGCCTAAATTGTACAATTTCTATCGTGCTTTTCTTCCTAAGAGCCAGGAAACTGCCTTGGTGTACAGGAATAGTAAATGCAGGTGGGTGGTTAAGGACATGATTGCATTTGGTCTATTTGAACAGACCAATCACACCAGTGCAGTGACAGATATGTAAAGGACTACAGCCACACCAACCTACTGGGGTCAGCCTCAAAAAAGGAAAACTTCTAGCACCTTAAAATTAAATCTTATAAAATTCATGGCCCTCAGGACAGCGAGGCCCATGGAAGAACAAAAGCAGTCTGGCTCTATTCAGAAGATTCCTGGGCTGTTCAGATAGCACCAAAAAAAGCTACATGAATGAATGAAAGTGTCAGTCTCTCTAAACTAGTGCTGTCTGACAGAACTTTCTGTGAGGATGAAAACATTCTTTCTTTGCACTAGCCGACATAGCAGCCACTAGCCATATGTGACTACATAATACTTGAAATATTGTTAGTGGCTACCATATTGGACAGCATTAGCTCTAAGCAGTCAAGGGACAGAGAAATGTAGCTTCCAGTCTTAGCTTCTAACAGCCAGTGAAGGTGCACAAAACAGCTCAAGGAGACTAGTGGCTGGGACTCAGCCTCCCTGTTAGGCCTGGTGATACACAACCAAATCCATGCAATGTGGCTCTCCGAGAGCTGTCACAGCTGGCCACACCAGATTGCCAAAGGCGCATTACTGGACTCAAGAGAACCCCCTGCTGCTAAGTCACTGGCATTTCCAGCTACACAGAACAGCTATATACTCCAAAACCCAGGGTCCCCAAAGACAAAACAATGACATAAATAGGGAATTACATCAAGCTCAGTTTCCTCCTCTGGAAGCCCCAGTAAGCCCTTGAGTTCATCATCCTCTCCACCCATCTTCTCATCTCCTTTCACAGCCGATGGCAATGTCTGAGGCTTCTCGCGCAGAGTGTATGCCCTTGTGGATGCGCCAAATGAGACCGTGGAATCGATGGGAATTTGCTGAGGCTTGTGAGGTTCCAACCGAATGTGACCCAAGAAAGTGCCGTGTGCTGGGAATAACCAAATCAGAAATGTAAGGGGGAAAACAAAAACAACCTGAGTTTTAGAAGGAAGAGTATGATCGCCAACTCTCTTATCAGGTCAGCTTCCCCCTAGCACATCAGTTTTGCTTTTATGTCTGTTTTTAATTTATTTTAAAAATGCCATAGTCAGGATCATGGTCAGAAACTCCAGCTTTTTAAAAAATGAAAATGGCACTGGGTCCACCACATCCATCATGTGTTACAGTGAGAAGGAAACTCCCTCACTGAGCCTTGAATCTCCTCGGTGGGTTTCTTATATCCTCAGACCTATTGTTCCCCCAAATAATAAATACCACTGTCCATTCTCTGCTGCCACACAGGCTTGGCTCCATTCTGGGTCAAATAAGAATGGCTCCAATCCAGCAGAAGCCATGCCTCCCAAAGCAGGAGCTGGACATCACTGTAGTTTTCCCTCTCCAGCCCCAAGTCAAAGGAATATAGAAATTGCTGGCCTGGTGGCAGTTATGCTTAGGTTTTCCCCAGGACAAGAAAGTGCTTGGCTGAAACAGGTGCAATATCAATGCCAAAGCAAGCCAAAATCCTACTATAGATTCTGAATATTTTCCCCTGTTGGCATTCTGCATGTTATAAAATGGGAGAGAAAAGATAAGTATTTGCGAGACAAAGCTCTCCAAGACCCTTATATAAGCAGATTAGGATGATGTGTGATTAGGGTGATTAGGTATGTTTCTGCGTGTGGTAGTAGGAGAGTGGTGGAGTCCAACATGATATGCCCATGAAGCAGGACCCTTTACATTTTACACTGTATTCACACATGGGCAAAATGAACAAAATTCAGGGCCCCATGCAGTTAAATCTCAATTGCATTTCTGTGGATTATCTTAGGCGAAGTTTAAACTCTTATTAATTGGTGTATGCTTATGGATACTTCAATTAATTAATATTTATGGATTATTTTTTATTTTTTTGAGGTAGGGCTTGCTCCGTCACCCAGACTGGAGTACAATCATGTGATAATGGCTCGCTGCAACCTCCACCTCCTGGGCTCAAACAATCCTCCCACTTAAGCCTCCCAAGCAGCTGGGACCATAGTGCACTCCACAATACAGGGCTAATTTTTTGTATTTTTTGTAAAGACGCGGGTCTCGTTACATTGCTTATGCTGGTCTTGAACTCCTGGGCTTGAGAGATTCACTGACATCGGCCTCCCAAAGTGCTGGGATTACAGGTGTGAGTCACCATGCCTGGCCTTGCTTATGGAATTAAAACTGGTATTATTCATAGTCAAAGCAAAACAGAGATGGGATAAAGAACCAGAATAATGAAATTTTCCTCAAGACAATCATTCTTAAAATGCCCTATATTGCTGCTCTATTACATTAATGGAGCTAATCATGGCTTCTGCTTAAACAGAATCACAATTTATTATGGTCCTATAAACACTTGAACACACATGGTCCCTAGTTCCTGGGTGCCTTTTTCCTTTTCTTTTTTTTTATTTTTTTGAGACAGAATCTTGCTGTGTTGCCTAGGCTAGAGTGCAGTGGCACGATCTCAGCTCACTGAATCCTTCCCCTCCTGGGTTCAAGCGATTCTCCTGCCTCAGCCTCCCGAGAAGCTGGAATTACAGGCACCTGCCGCCACCCCCAGCTAATTTTTGTATTTTTGGTAGAGGCGAGGTTTCACCATATTGGCCAGGCTGGTCTCAAACTCCTGGCCTCAAACGATTCGCTCACCTCGGCCTCCCAAAGTGCTGGGATTACAGGAGTGAGCCACTGCACCCAGCTCTTTTTTGTTTGTTTGTTTGTTTTTAAGAGATGGGGTCTTGTTCTGTCACCCGGACTGGAGTGCAATGGTGTGATCATAGCTCACTGCAGTCTTGAACTCCTGGGCTCAAGTGATCCTCCCGCCTCAGCTTCCCGAGTAGCTACAGGTGTGAGCCCCCACACCCAGCTTATATTTGCTTATTGATTCCTCCAGGACAGTGCTCCCCAAGCCCCTCTTCTCTCCACAGTCAGTTAGCAATTATCTCGGGAAAATAGAAAAATCACAGAAATAGAGAAGGGTGGATTTAAAAACCAAACATTAACTTTTTCCATAAAACATAATTTCCAAACTAAAGAACCCAAAGAGTATTTTCATATTGCCTAAAGGTAACATGTGAATTGGGAGGGAGTTACTTACTACTGTTGAGATCTATCAGGAAAACTCTCTTCAGATGCTTGTGGTAGACAAGTGCAGCATGGACCCGAGAGCAAGACTGGTGGTCAATGGTAAAGTCACACAAATCAGGGTTTCTCCCAAATAAGTAATACTTCTTCTCATCAATAATCAGTTTCTAAATAAATATTAAATTAAATATTACTTAAATCTTGTTTCAACAGCATTTACCAAAAACTCTCCCAAATAGAGAATTCTGAGTAGATAAAATTCCTTTCCATTAGATTGAGTAATAACTCCATCTCCTTGCATCAAAAAAAGAAAAATAAATCCTTTCCAAGGAGAAAAAAATATCTCCTGTTATTCTTCAACATAAAGTACTCAGAATAATTTACTAAAATAACATTTTTTGGAGAATGGATGGTAATTCATCTCCTCAATGTAGTGTTTGTCTAGTGTTGGTATGAAAATAACTTTTCTTTTTCTTTTTTGTTTCTGAGATGGAGTCTCACTCTGTTGCCCAGGCTGGAGTACAGTGGCATGATCTTGGCTCACTGCAACCTCCGCCTCCTGGGTTCAAACAATTCTCCTGCCTCAGCCTCCCGAGGAGCTGGGACTAATACAGGCGTGCACCACCACATTCAGCTATTTTTTTTTTTTTTTTTTTTTGAGATGGAGTCTCACCCCGTCACCCAGGTTGGAGTGCAATGGTGCAATCTTGGCTCACTGCAATCTCCACCTCCTGCATTCAAGTGATTCTCCTGCCTCAGCCTCCCAAGTAGCTGGGATTACAGGCGCGCACCACCATGCCCGGCTAATTTTTTGTATCTTTAGTAGAGATGGGGTTTTACCATGTTGGCCAGGCTGGTCTCGAACTCCTGACCTTATGATCCGCCCATCTCGGCCTCCCAAAGTGCTGGGATTACAGGCGTGAGCCACTGAGCCCAGCCTAATTTTTGTATTTTTTAGTAAAGAGGGGGTTTCATCATACTGACCAGGTTGGTCTTGAACTCCTGACCGCGTGATCTGCCCACCTTGGCATCCTAAAGTGCTGGGATTACAGGTGTGAGCCACCACAGCTGGCCAACTTCTCTTTTTTTTTGAGACGAAGTCTCGCTCTGTCGCCCAGTCTGGAGTGCAGAGGCGCGATCTCCGCTCACTGCAACCTCCGCCTCCTGGGTTCAAGCGATTCTCCTGTCTCAGCCTCGCGAGTAGCTGAGATTACAGGTGCCCGCCACCACGCCCAGCTAATTTTTTGTATTTTTAGTGGGGGTTTCACCGTGTTAGCCAGGATGGTTTCGTTCTCCTGACCTCATGATCTGCCCTCCTCAGCCTCCCAAAGTGCTGGGATTACAAGTGTGAGCCACCCACTGCGTCCGGCCCAACTTTTCTTAATTCTATTAGATATAAGTGGCCTGCCTTCAACACAGTAACAATTCTTTTTTTTTTTTTTTTTTTTTGAGACGAGTCTCGTTCCGTCACCCAGGCTGGAGTGCAGTGGCGCAATCTCGGCTCACTACAAGCTCTGCCTCCCGGGTTCACACGATTCTCCTGCCTCAGCCTCCCGAGTAGCTGGGACTACAGGCATGTGCCACCACGCCCAGCTAATTTTTTTGTATTTTTAGTAGAGACAGGGTTTCACCGTGTTAGCCAGGATGGTCTTGATCTCCTGACCTCATGATCCGCCCGCCTCGGACTCCCAAAGTGCTGGGATTACAGGGGTGAGCCACCACGCCTGGCTTGAGATCAACAACTGTATGAAGAGTTGCTGTCTTCTGAAAAAAGGTTCTGTTGGATCTTAATTTTAGATCAATTGGAAACAAGAAGCACAATGCATGTCTATAAAGTAACAAGATTGCTTTTAGCCTAGTGAAACCGAAAAAAATGTAATAAGATTGCTTCTCAGAAAATAAACATTCAAATGTATATTTGGGAAAGGAATGAAGTGTAAACACCTATTTCTGTTCTAATCATGCTGCCATAGTCCCAAAGTATTTTTGTTTGTTTTTGAGACAGTCTCGTTCTGTCGCCCAGGCTGGAGTACAGTGGTGCAATCTCAGCTCACTGCAGCCTCCACCTCCCAGGTTCAAGCGGTTCTCCTACCTCAGCCTCCTGAGTAGCTGAGGTTTATGGTGCCCACCACCACACCTGACTAATTTTTGCATTTTTAGTAGAGATGGGGGTTTCACCATGTTACCCAGGCTGGTCTCGAACTCCTGACCTCAGGTGAACTGCCAGCCTCAACCTCCCAAAGTGCTGGGATTACCAGTGTTAGCCACCGTGCTACACCTGAGCTAAATTTAGCTTTATAAAAAACTTGCTGGCTGGGTGCGGTGGCTCACACCTGTAATCCTGGCACTTTGGGAGGCTGAGGCAGGCGGATCACAAGGTCAGGAGATCAAAACCATTCTGGCTAACACAGTGAAACCCTGTCTCTACTAAAAATACAAAACAAAACAAAAAAATTAGCCAGGCGTGGTGGCGGGTGCCTGTAGTCCCAGCTACTCGGGAGGCTGAGGCAGGAGAATGGCATGACCCCAGGAGGCAGAGCTTGCAGTGAGCCGAGAGCGGGCCACTGCACTCCAGCCTGGGTGACAGAGCAAGACTCCATCTCAAAAACAAAAACAAACAAAAAAATGAAAATAAAAAACTTGCTATACCTGTCCGTATATTTCTTTTAATCCTGGATCAGTAAAGCCTTTGCCACAGATTGGTTATAAACTGGACTGTTATAGATGAAGGACTCTAGATGAATTATTGTTAAAGCTTCTTCCAGTGCTAGTGGTCTAGTAATCTAGTGGGAGCACTTGAGGAATAACTCTCATTTGGGTATGTTGTGTTTTTCCTTTAAACATGAGGTCTCATTAAACTCTAGTTCACATTTCACACTATACTCCTAAAATCCCTGAGAAAATATAGCACAAAGCTGAGTAGAGTATAGTCAAGTTAGTACCCGGCTGGGAATCAAGAAGCTTGTATTTCATTCCTGGTTAAGTCCTTTAACTCACAATGGGCTACTATTCTCCCCTTACAAAACCAAAAGATATACCTCATGCAAGCACACTTTCAGCACTGATTACAGTAACAACTGCTAGGCACTTCTATGCCACACACTATGCTATGAGTTTTACGTTACATCATTTCATCCTCACAACCACCCTATGAGGTGGATAATACTATTCTCTTCCTATTTTTATAAATGACAAAATTGAGGCATAAAGAAATTAACATACTCAAGTTCACACAGTTAGATACTTGTGGGCTGGGTTAGAAATTCAGATTTGTCTGGCTTCAGAGTCTAAGCTGTTTTAACCACATTATATATTTTCTTCATTCTACTTACATCAAAAAATGCACCATATGGCAAGGAATATTTTAAGGAGAGAATAAGTACTGTGGGTCACACTCTTTTCCTTAAACAATCACTTAGCCAGTTTCTTTCAAGCTCAGCCTTAAGGTTCAATTAATTCAGGCTAGCTTGGATATGTGGGTCACCTCTGGGAAACCCTATCTGGCAGTGCCCATCTGCTGCTGGAAGAGCTTGTTCTGGGCCCACACTACTATGGAGAACCAAGATTCAACAATAGCCTGACAGCTCAGTCAGTCACCTTCATGTCTGCTTTGACCCAGGGTTTTTAAGACTTGAGTTAAAAATAAGACATTATTTCAGGATTAAGAGAAAGCCCAGAAATTTCAACAACTTGTTCTCTCTAGGTAATAGCTATTCGGGCTGAATCTCATTGCACTTCTCATTCATATTTATATGCACATGGATTATGCTGTCACAAACTTAAATTTGCTAACCACAGTGCTCACAGATTGTGCTGAAGGAACATGAAAGACCACCAGCTCTTGGGTTCTAAAATAACAATGACTAAATTTCTATGAATCTAGGGTGCCAAAAGACATACTAGAGATTTAGGGATTTCTTTGAGAGGAAAAAAAAGAGGGCCTCCAAATTAAATGTACACATTCAGTATCAAAGGCACCCCAATTACAGAAATGTTACAATGTATGAATTTTTTTTTTTGAGATGGAGTCTTGCTTTGTTGCCCAGGCTGCAGTGCAGTGGTGCAATCTCTACTCACCGCAAACTCTGCCTCCTGGGTTCAAGCGATTCGCCTGCCTCAGCCTCCCAAGTAGCTGGGATTATAGGTGTGTGCCACTGCACCTGGCTAATTTTTTTATTTTTAGTAGAGACGGGGTTTTGCCACGCTGGCCAGGCTGGTCTTGAACTCATGACCTCAGGTGATCTGCCCGCCTCGGCCTCCCAAAGTGCTGGGAGGCCAGGTGTGAGCCGCCACCATGCCTAGCCAAAACGTATGGAATTTTAACAGAAAACAGTACGTCTTAAAACCAAGGAAATGTGTTAGATGTTGAACAATGTGCTGCTTCTGTCCAAGTGAATGAAATAATGCGCTGGCTTTCAACAGTCACTAAAGACATAGCTTCTTGACTAGCTATGACCAGTACCACTATCCAGTTGTGCCTCTGAGTTATAACTCAGAGTGTATCTTTACACACTGGGCTTAAAAGTCTCATGGCTTTTGTTTTAATATTGCACTTCTTAAACCCAGCTATCACAACACATCACAAGCCTTTGACACAAGGCTAGGATATAGACAGCTCGGTTAGTATCAAGTGCTAATCAAGTTTAAATCCAAAAATAAGCACATCTCAGGTCTACGCCTCTCAAGAATACAGTGATGTCTAAGGATTGTAACTTGACAACTTTGTGGCAACTCAGCACACTTAACAACATCGAAAGAGAACATTATCAGCTAATAGAAACCAATGATCAGAGGAGTGTCTGGCAAGTTAGAGTGTTCTGAAAATATAATACCAATTATTCCACAAAGGAATGTGATGTTATCATTAAGACTAGGCAACCCTGTCTGTTTCTTCCTGTTGCAAAGTAAAGATTTGCTAAATTCTAGTAATAAAACAGATCCCTGTATGTCTTCAAGCTTTGTGCTATTTAGCAACAAATATTTTGTAACTGTGGAACAATCTATAGTAAAAAAGGTTTTACAGATATTTTAGCTAAATTATTTCTTTGAATAATCTTGAGGTTTTAAATCTTTAAGAGAGAAGAACCCATGACAAAGGGGCTCTCTGTGACTGGCTGAGTCCATGATGTATTCATAACAGGAGAAATCATTAAAACTCGGGCATGCCTTAATACTTTGCAAAATACCTGGTTATCTCTACAACATCCCAAAAGTGACAACAATATATTTACAGAGTAACCTTCAAAAGATCTCAGATAGCTTTTCAATCTAGCAACCATGGAACTGCAACATTTTTATTAAATACCAAAAAACCACAATGAAAAAACTGCATTCAATAATGGGGCCTTGAACCTAAATTCTAGCTGAGCAAGCAAATATAAAATTGGTCTAATACAGGGAGACTCACAGCTACATGGTCATAGTGGGCTTAATATCCATCTCTTGGTAAATAAATAATACCGTAAGGATTATAAAAAATGCACGCAAACTAATAGCTAATAAAAACTCATGTTCTCTTGAACTCCTATGTGGTGTTCTCTCTAGAGGCTTGTATAAAAGCTGGAATTCTGCTAAACTTTTATAGTACTTAATTCAAATATAATTATGTAATTTTTTGGTGTGATTCTGTCTCTCCCACTGGATGACTTGAGGAGAGAAATCATGTTGGTTTTGCTTACTGCTGCAATCTGTATGCCAGGCACAGTAACTGGCACATAGTAAACACTCAATACGTTTTGAAAGAATCAATTAATGAATTTCACCACAATTCCATTATCTTTTTGAGTAAGTGTCTTAGTTTACCACACTTCTTATAAGGAGTTGGGCCTGAATCTCTTAAAATTAACTTAGAAGTTAAACTCAATATATATCATTCACTTTCTTCAGTTACTGCATACCTTGCACGGTTTACACAACTCCATGTACTCAGGGAGAGGGAATTAACCAAGCTAACAGGGCTTCCAGTTTGACTGGGGCCCACAGGATCCATGACCTATTAAAACTCTTCATTTCAGAGAAGTCACAAAAAATTGAGTGTCTGTGGTAGACATAAGCTTTAAATGTGTGATGTCACCATGTGCTTTTAACAGAAAAAAAAATCAGGATGAAAGAAAGTAGCATTGCTGGAAAACAAAGCACAGGAGAGGGGGTGGAAAAGTGAGTCACTGGCAAAAATCTTTAGTGTGGTGGGCAAAAAAGGAAGACATGTATTTCCATACCTCAATTAGTTTGTCTCCTTTGACTACATCCAGATGTAAACCGGGAGGGGGCTTACCTGCCCTGAAAAATAAAAATAGAAAAAAGCATTTTCAGGATGAGTTTATAAATGCTATTTACAACCATTGTCCCATTCAACACTGCAGCTCTCCTACCAGCCTATAATTAGTTCATGTTCAAGCAGAAATGTCATCCACTTCACTGTTATTACAGCTCCATTCTACGTTTGACACTTACTTCCCTAGTGATTCAATTGCTCTGAAACAGATTTTAGTGGATCTGTATTTAGAGCAGCACCAAGAAACCTATATTTTAACACTGGATCTTCACCTCAGAGAAAGAGCTGCATAGAGAGTGCAAGTATGATAGCTGGGGCGGTCTGGTCACCTGGAGTTTGAATCTGAAATCTACACCTACTCCAATATCATATAAAGATTGAATAAATTAGTTGCTGTTTGGGGCTGATCAAGATTAGTCTCATCACAGAGTAAGCAAAGAGTACTGTCCTGAGCTCTGAAACCAAATCAGAGGTGCATAATTAGGGAACTAGGGCAATTCAAAATCACGCCCCATGAAACCAGGTACCAAATAAATATGTCACCCTTGAAACAGGTCTTTCTACAACAGCATGATTAGGGGAAGTTTCCTCTATATCCTACAGCCATACCATTCAAGGGAGACTCACATATGTCAAAGCACCTAACGGTGCCTGGTACCTACCAGATCCTAAGGAAAGGGTAGGTGATCTCAAAAACAGTGCTTTCTATGTTTGCTGTCTTGGCCCAAATTTGAAATCAATACAGCGAGGGATCAAAATGGATACAGAATTTGTAGACTGAAGCAACTATTACAAAAGTACAAAGCGATCCAGAAAATAGCCACACATTTGCTTGCTTTTTGGGTTTGCTAATTTGAAGTTAGAAAAAAGAACCACCTCACTAGAACCTTTAGATTTGCACATGAAAAAACGTATCCTTGTCTAGCTAACTGAAGATGCAACATGGTCATCTCACAATCCTGCCCCAACCCCTCCTCTATGGAAAGGACAATGCACTGGACAAAAGGCCATTTTGTCCAGGAAAAAGGAATGTTACATCCAAAACATACTTTCTGAATTCCTGCTATGTGCCTGACTCAGGCCTAGGAGCTGGGAATACAAAGATGCAGTCTTTGCCCTTGAGGATGGCAATATAACGGGAGACAGAGACAAGTAACAAACAATACACTGCGATAAGCTACAGCACAAAAAAAACTCTTAATTCAGAAGCGTTTCCTTGTAAGGTAATTCATATTTATTCAACTGGTACCCTACTCAAAGACCAAATTAAATTATTTCATTATTCCCAAGAACTTTCGAAGGGATAAAAAGGGTTCATGCCAACCATTACTAATGCCTACTAGTGCCACAGACTGGGAGCTCCCTGAGGGCAGGGATGGCGCTAACCTACCCTCGTGTTCTCTGTGGCAAACAGACAAGTGCCGCACGAGGGATGCAGCAACCACAGAGGGATGCAGGGCTCGGAGGTAGGGTTGGGGCCGGGGCTGGCTCGAGCGCGCTCGGGACGTACAGGAAGGGGCCAGGTGCGATGCTCCACGAGAGCACCAGGCACTCAGTCAAGAGTTGGGCGTAAGTTCGGGCCAAGGCCTCGAAGTGCTCCGGCGACTGGCTAATCGCTCAAAGGGGCTGCCTAAGTGAGTGCCTTTGAGCCCCCAACCCCAGGTTTCTTCAGTTCCTGGGCCTGGGCTCCAGGCTCTCGGTTCTTCAACACGTCGCCCGGCCCGGTGCAGCGAACAGTTTTTCCCCAACCATTCCAGGGTTTCTGAGCCGTTCGGCTCGCAGCAGAAAAGTAAAAAAAGAGCCGCCCTTCCAGCCCAGGCTAGCTCCGGCCGGGCCACTCTAGCCCTGGCCGCCCCGCCACTCACCAGGTTGGGCAATCGAACAGCGGGAGGGTAGAGCCGGAGTTCGCGGGTGCCGCCATCTTGCGTCTCCCCCTCCCATTTGGCGGTCCCGAAGCACGCCGGGAAACTGGAAGACCGAGAAGGGAAAAGCGGCATCCCAGCAGCCTGTGCGCACGCTCGCTCAAGCACGCACGTACGGGGGGCGGTGCTTCTAGTGGGGACAGAGAGTAGCTTTTGGGATTTTTTTTTTTTTCAGCGTGTGTGCGAGTTGGCCGTCTCTGGAAGTCTCCAGTGGTTAGTGTTTTCCTTGGCCAGGAGGTGTCAAAGGAAAAGGGGCTTTGTAGGGAGGGGAGTCAGTCTCCCCCTACGTCCTCCTGCAAACGCTTCTTGGCTCTAAAATCTTGGGACTAAGCCGGGCGCGATGGCTCACGTCTGTAATCCCAGCACTTTTGGAGGCTGAGGCGGGCGGATCACTTGAGGTCGGGAGTTTGAGACCAGCCTGACCAACATGGTGAAACCCCGTCTCTACTAAAAATACAAAAATTAGTCGAGCGTAGTGGCACATGCCTGTAATCCCAGTTACTTGGGAGGCTGAGGCAGGAGAATCGCTTGCACCCGTGAGGCAGAGGTTGCCGTGAGCCGAGATCACGCCATTGCACTCCAGCCTGGGCAACAGAGCGAGACTCCGTCTCAAAAAAAAAAAAAAAAAAGAAAAGAAAAGAAAGAAGGAAAGAAAGAAAAAATCTGGGGACTACATCCTTCTCCAGAGTTTAGGTTAAGACCGTCAGCCTTTTGCCCTCAAAGCAGAGAAGCTAAAGAGCAAAACTCGGAGATTGGAGTGATTACTGTTTTTCCTCATCCAGCCCTTCTCCAAAAAGTGGCACCCTACTCACTTTTTTCTAATCCACGTTGAGGCCTGTAGATTATCAGGGAATCTGCATTAGGGGTCACCTAGTCTGTTTATGAAAACTCTGGACAAGCTGGAGCCAGGAGCAGGTCCAGTCAGAAAGCAGGGGTCCAAATCATCACTGTGCTTGGCTCAAATGGTTAATTTTTTAAAAAAGGATTTTTTGCTTTTGGTTATAGTACAAGGAAGCGTTAGGATTGCTGGCTTGCCCTAGATCACCAGCTGGCTTTAAGAGACCATTAGCAGGGCCTCTGGTTTTAATGGCATTGTCTGTTGAGCACTTACCTGGGCAAGTATGTATTTTATATGGATCATCTCACTTAATCCTGACAACGCTCTTGAGTTAGGTATTATTATAATTCCAGAGGAGAGGCTCAGAGAGATTGAGTTGCCCAGCTTCACCCTAGAACAAGTGGTAAGTGGGATCAAAAACCTAAACCTATATGATGCCGAAGGCCATGCTCATGAATCACTATTCTCTCTCACACTTTGATGTTGGTATATATTTATTATTAGCATGCAACTGATGCCCCTCTTTCACTTTTGTAGACGCCTTGGGAGGATTATCTGACCAGTTTTTCCTTTTTTAAATAAATAATTGCTAAGTTCCTGTTCATCCAGAAAGAGGCACTGCTCAGCAAGTTAAGGAATCTATGATGAAAGTAGTTCTTTTCTTGCTTTCATGCTACTGGTTCTGCAGAAAATCAGCCTATTCAAAAGATTTTTGCCCTTGATGAAGTCTCCAGCCATCAAGATTTAACTGCAATATAACTTAGAAGGAGCAAGAAGATCAAAAAAGTAACTGCAATATAACATTAACTTGGATTTTAAGATTATCAACTCTTAGGTAGACTGGAGAAACACCTTTTCCTCTGGCCTTTAAAGCACAATAAAATTATCCAGCAAGGATGGCGACTAAGCAGATCACTTATCAAATGGCCTGTTAATATCCTCCTTTTCAGCCTTGTGATTCCAAAGTAAGACTAGGCTGATTGGAAAAATTCAAATTCTAAACTTGGTTTCAATAAAAGAGAAATAATCCTATGTCCCTCTCTTCTGAATACAGGGCATGATTTTTTTAGAAGGAATTAGTCCCAAAAGTTTTTGAGTCTAACAGAAAAGAACAAGATACGTTTACCTACAGAAATTGTGTGGGCCTTTGAGGTTCTATGCTCCTTTTAGGCATAACGTGGTGTTGAAGCCATTTCTAGTTAGCAGTGACCTTATAGCATCTTATGGCAACTTTGTATTTCAACTTCTCAGCTTGTGTGATCCTTCTATTGCTGACTATAGACCCAGGAAACCTAAAAGCTACATCTTACCTTTCTAAATTCTTTACTCCTTGGCCATGTTCTGTTTCTAGCACAGTAGATAGTCACACGTGGCACCTTATGCTTACCTAGGCCCTCATAAAGCAAAATGCTCTTTGTTTGGGCACCAATGATGTCAGTATAGACCAGCAAATAGAGGGCAAGCAATCTAGGTCCTTAACCTTTTAAAACAGACTGATGCACTAGCTGCCTTTGGATTTTGGTATCTCAATAAAGAGATTAGTATGTTGGCCTTTGATAGATTTCCTTAGAATAAGATCTAAAGACATTAGGAGCATATTGAGGTCGGAAAACTTTTTAAAATTTTTAAATTATTATGTTTTGAGACGAATCTTACTCTGTCACCTAGGCTGGAGTGCAGTGGCAGGATTTCAGCTCACTGCAACCTCCACCTCCCAGGTCCAAGCAATTCTCCTGTCTCACCTTCCCAAGTAGCTGGGATTACAGGCATGTGCCACCATACAGGGGGTTGTACCATGTTGGTGAGGCTGGTCTCGAACTCCTGACTTCAGGTGATCCGCCTGCCTCAGCTTCCCAAAGTGCTGGGATTACAGGTGTGAGCCACTGTGCCCTGCCAGAAAAAGTCTTGCTTTCGTCTCCCAGGCTGGAGTGCAATGGTGTGATTTCAGCTTACTGCAACCTCCACCCGCCAGGTTCAAGTGATTCTCCTGCCTCGGCCTCCCGAGTAGCTGGGATTACAGGCACACACCACCACACCTGACTGATTTTTGTATTCTTATTTATTATTTTATTGTTTTTTTCTTTTTGAAATGGAGTTTCGCTCTTGTCGCCCAGGCTGGAGTGCAATGACATAAACTTCGCTCACTGCAACTTCCACCTCTCGGGTTTAAGCGATTCTCCTGCCTCAGCCTCCCGAGTAGCTGGGATTCCAGATGCCCGCTACCATGCCCAGCTAATTTTTGTATTTTTAGTAGAGACAGGGTTTCACCATGTTGGCCAGGCTGGACTCAAACTCCTGACCTCAGATGATCCACCTGCCTCGGCCTCCCAAAGTGCTAGGATTATGCTGGGATTACAGGCACGAACCACCATATCCGGCCTAGTTTTTGTATTGTTAGTAGAGACAGGGTTTCACCACATTGGCCAGGCTGGTCTCGAACTCCTGACCTCAGGGGATCCACCTGTCTCAGTCTCCCAAAGTGCTGGGATTACAGGCATGAGTCACTGTGCCCGGCCCTAACTATGCTTTGAAAAGCAGGGAAGCAGCAGGTGATTCCCAGCCTTAGGGAACAGGATGGACTGAGATCTGAGTTGGGCTCTGGTCTGCAATTAGTGACCAAAAGCAAAAGCTGCATTCCCATGACTGAGGACAGTCTCTGAATAGAAGAAAAAAAATACTGAATAGAGGCGGCTCAGAATGTTTTACTTTGCATAGACTGAATGGTAATTTCATTTTGATATTTTGCACTGCAGTGGGTGAACACTTCCATCCCTACCCCTTAGCAAAACAAACACACACACGTGCGTGCACACACACACACACACACACACACACACACAGACATACACTCCCCTGGGAGTATCTGTCTAGCATCTAGCAAGTTCTTATTCTGGAACATTCCCAGATTAAATAGCCACAGTAACATTTCTACTTTACCTTATACCTTATACAGTATCATAGCTTTTCTCTTTCCTTTTTTTTTTTATTTTGAGACAGAGTCTCTGTTGCCCAGGTTGGAGTGCAGTGGTGCTATCTTGGCTCAATGCAACCCCCACCTCTCAGGTTCAAGCAAAGCTCATGCCTCAGCCTCCTGAGTAGCTGAGATTACAGGCGTGTGCCACCATGCCTGGCTAATTTTTATAATTTTAGTAGAGGCAGAGTTTCACCATGTTGTCCAGGCTGGTCTTGAACTCCTGGCCTCAAGTGATCCACCCACCTCAGCCTCTCAAAGTGCTGGGATTACAGCCGTGAGCCACTGCGCCCAGCCCATAGTTTTATTAATAATTCATTGGAAGAGAGAATGCTAGATCTACCCAGTACTCCTAGGATATTTCATAAAGGAAGTAGAAAAGGGGATGATGGCTCATGCCTGTAATCCCAGCACTTTGGGAGGCCGAGGTGGGCGGATCACGAGGCCAGGAGATCAAGACCATCCTGACTAACACGGTGAAACCCCGTCTCTACTAAAAATACAAAAAATTAGCCGGGCATGGTGGCGGGCGCCTGTAGTCCCAGCTACTCGGGAGGCTGAGGCAGGAGAATGGTGTGAACCCAGGAGGCGGAGCTTGCAGTGAGCCGAGATCACGCCACTGCACTCCAGCATGGGCAACAGAGCAAGACTCCATCTCAAAAAAAAAAAAAAAAAGATAAAAAAGAAAAAGGGATGAGAAAATGAAAGGAAGATAGAGGCAAAAATACAATTTGTATGTTCACACTAAACTGCCATGGGTCCTTATAATCAGATAATTTTGTAGCTGGAAAAGAGCTACCAAGAAAACTTGGGGCCTAAAGGTTAAGTTACTTTTTCTTTTTTTTTTTTTTCCCCTGAGACAGTCTTGCTCTGTTGCCCAGACCTAGAGTGCAATGGCATGATCTTGGCTTACTGCAACCTCCACCTCCTGGGTTCAAGCAATTCTCTTGCCTCAGCCTCCCAAGTAGCTGGGATTACAGGTGTGTGCCACCACGCCTGGCTAATTTTTGTATTTTTAGTAGAGATGGGGTTTCACCATGTTGGCCAGACTGGTCTTTTAACTTCTGACCTCGTGATCCACCCGCCTTAGCCTCCCAAAGTGCTGGGATTACAGGCATGAGCCACCGCGCCCAGCCACAAGTGACTTTTTCAAATACCCTCAGCAAGTTAATGGCAGAGCTAAGGTCTTTTGTACCCCAGTCTAGTTTCTGACATCCAAACCAACGCTTCTCAACCACAGTTACAGGTAAGAATTACCTGGGGCCTTTAAAAATCCCTATGCCCAAGCTATACTCCAGACTAAATTAAAATCTTGGAGTTGTGGGACTGAGGTATCAGTATTTATTTTTTATTTTTTAGCAAGAAGAGGAGCACAGAGAATATTTTTTAAAAAAATACAGAGCACTTCGGCCAGGCGTCAGTGGCTCAGGCCTGTAATTGCAGCACTTTGGGAAGCCGAGGTGGGCGGATCACTTGAGGTCAGGAGTTCCAGACCAGCCTGGCTAACGTGGTGAAACCCCGTCTCTACTAAAAATATATTTTAAAAAATGAGTCAGGCATCGTGGTGAGCACCTGTAATCCCAGATACTTGGGAGGCTGAAGCATGAGAATTGCTTGAACCCAGGAGGTGGAGGTTGCAGTGAGCTGAGATTGTGCCACCGCACTCCAGCCTGGGCGACAGAGTGAGACCCTGTCTCAAAAAAAAAAAAAAAAAAAAAGTATATATATACATACACACAGAGAGAGAGAGAGAGAGAGAGAGAGAGAGATTTCATGAATTTGCATGTCATCCTGGTGCAGGGGCCATGCTAATCTTCTCTGTATTGTTCCCGTTTTATATATGTGCTGCCAAAGTGGGCACTGTATTTTTTTAGTTTCTAATGTGAAGCCATGTTAAAAACTGCTGTCCTAGATCGTGATGCTCCCAATGATAATCAAGGCACAGATAAGGAGAATTCTGTGAACAGGTTTATTAGGACCACCTAGGAGAACCTCTTTGGCAACTACCACAAATTCTAGGCCATTTAAAATCCAGGCCAAGTTCATATTTGCTCTCCATGATCACCATTACAACAACCACGGGTCACATAGTATTACAGAACAGAAGCATGGTCACTTTATTTTACCCAAATGCAAATCATTTTTCACAACCAAGACTTTTTTCTTTCCTACAATGTTACAAATGATGTATCCAAGTCCGACTGTAATTTGGAGTTAAACAGTGATCACAGAACCAAGGAATTATCTCTGAAGCTGCTCTTTGGGCCACTGTGCCACCCCAACAGCTCTATCCTGTTGTTCTTTTTTTAAATTAAAAAATAATTTTAAAAAAATGGAGATGGGGTCTTGCTATACTCCCCAGGCTGATCTTGAACTCCTGGGCTCAGACATACCGATATACTGATCCTCCCGCCTCAGCCTTCCAAAGTGTTGGGATTACCAGTGTGAGCCATTGCGCTCAGCCATCTCTACACACTGTTTTTCAAGGAAAGGCAGCTACACCTATTCCGTCCCCAAACCAACCCTCAACTGGTGTCCAGTTTTCTTGGAAGTCTCAATTTTTCTCATGACAGCACATTACCTAATACCTACCACATTAGGATGTTAACTCATAAAAACATAATACAAAAGCTTTAAAAAACATTTATTTGTATTAAGTAAGTGCAAGAGTGCAAAGAAACTTATGCATTTGGGCCCTTGTTTCCCTACTATTCACATTAGTTTAGTTTAGAAGATTAAGTATAATAACAGAAGGAGAATGGAAGAAATGAATATAAATATACTCAGGGTAGCCAAATCCTCTAATTCACTAAAGGATGAACCAAAGTTGTTGGCCAGATTCACATTTATGTGGGAGCCTAAACAAATTATGTTCCCTTTAACTGTTCTAGGCCTGTGGAAAAGGGAAGTGGACAACATTTATATTACAAGACAGTAATTTTATTGAAACATCTTTTTCTGTCTAAAACTATGCATGGAGATATTAATCTCTTGTTTATATATTAGGTTAAGTCTAACATCACTATTTGAAACCAGTGTTATTTACAAAAATGAACCTCTTCTTTGCTTTATTGTTGGTTCACAGGAATAATTTTAAACCACCTCAATCTATCTTTAAAAATCTTCCTGCCTTCAAATGCCCAGCAACCCTTATAAGGTAGGGGGCAGCCCTTTGACAGCAACATTCATCATTCACCAGGAATGTAGAACCACAAGTGAACAACAACAACAACAACAACAAGATTAAATCATCCCCAACAATCCCTATTTGCTTTTCCAAAGCATGCTATGTCTAATTCTGCCTTTCTATGCAGACAGGTGGGAGAGGGAGCCCATAGAGTATATTAATGTTAATTAAATTAACTTCCTTTAAAAACTAACAGGATGGCTAAGTGTGGATGACGATGAACTGCTGTGGATGACACTAGCAGATAATGAAGTAAAGTTTAAACCCAGATTAGTAACATGTACTCCAGTAACTGACCAGCTCAGATAGAGACTTCTCATTTACTCTGGATCACATGTACAATTTTTTTACCTTCCAATTAAATATAGTGCCAAAATCTTTCAAAATAGATAGAGAATAGGCTTCTTAGAAATTCAAATTAAAATGTTAAATAATAAAAACTGGTGGCCTATTATAGAGTTTCTGACAGACTCCAATATACTTGGTACCAGAAAGTAACTCTATCTCAGATGCTAGTAAAAAGGTAAATTTTGTATATACATAAAAGACAATATTACGAGACTGTAGTGTCATTTGTCAAAACAAGAATATCTAGAATGGAATTTTCAGTAAACACTTGGGATGAAGGGCAATCAGAATACAAGAGGAAGCAAAATCCACATAAGTTAATTCCTAATTTGAGAAATCAATAGAATCAATAAATTGATAAATACTGTCTCCATAGGTCACGAATTCCAAAGACTAGTTAGTAGTTAGTTTCTAACTAAATGATTACAGGACGTTCTGGTGTATGCTGTCTTCTTGTGATCAGTTTGTTCTGGCAAGACTTCAACAAGCACTTGCCCTTGAAAACAGCTCAGCGGGAGAACGATCGGAGGCAATCACTTCGTTTTATAAACTAGCCAGATAATAAGTCCCAAGATTACAATAATCACTGACAGGACAAGCACCAGGATACACATCTTCTTGCGAGATTTTTTCTGAGGAAAGAAATATGTAAACAAGACACTCATGAAACAAGTAAAATTTGTAAGAATTTTCTAAGAATGCTTCATAAATTTGCCTCCCTGTAATTAAAGATTAACTCTATCCATGCAAAATTATGCAGAGACTTTCCCAGAAATCTTAAGTCAGCAGCACTAGGTAGTAGTGCAAGTGTTTTTTGTTTGTTTGATGGTTTTTTTTTTTTGAGACAGAGTCTCCCTCCGTCACCCAGGCTGGAGCGCCGTGGTGCGATCTTGGCTAACTGAAACCTCCACCTTCCAGGTTCAAGTGATTCTCATGTCTCAGCCTCCTGAGCAGCTGGAATTACAGGCGTGTGCCACTATGCCCAGCTAGTTTTTGTATTTTTAGTAGAGACGGGGTTTCACCAGTATTGGCCAGGCTGATCTCGAACTCCTGACCTCAAGTGATCTACCTGCCTCGGCTTCCCAAAGGGCTGGGATTACAGGCGTGGGCCACCGCACCCAGCCGAGTAGTATAGGTTTCAAAGTTTTAATTCCAAGTCCCCACATACAATTTTGCAAAGGAGCTATACCTGTGCTGCCAGGCATTATTTGCAATAAAATAAGTTATTTGTGCATGTGTATTTTAATAACATTTTATAATACATATGAAACTGTTATGTTCATTGTAAAAAAAAAATACAGCAAGCAGAGGGGAAAAAAAATCACCCATAGATAATACCGTCAACATTTTGATTGTATTTCTTTCTGATTTGTTATCTATGTATATTATTTGACATAACTGGGATCACACTGTATGATGTTTGATGTTTTTCCTCACTTAATGTTTAGTATAAACATTTTTCTGTTTAAACTCTTCATAAACATCTCTTAATTCCCATATGCAACAATGAGTGGATGTATATAATTTACTTAATTATTCCTTTACTGTTGGACACTAAATTAATCACCTAGTTTTTAAAGGAAACACTATTATTAAATACGAATTTCTTTACGAGCACTCCCAGGTAAAATACAGCTATCCCAGGAACACGGAAAACAACTGAAATGCTATTTATTTCTAAAAATCCATGCAACACCAAATTGAAGGGAAGTGAGAAGGACTTCATTCACATTATTTGTACACTGAGATAAAGACTTGGATAAGTAAAAAAAACAGAGTTTCAACTAACATGTAGAAGGATTTCACTTTACAGGAACAGTTCCAGAATGATTATCCTTATTTATTCATATACAAATAGCAGTCGAAGTTGATTCTGTGTCCATCCTCTATGGCAACAGTCAACATAAAGTATCTATGAAGTCTTCTACTTTAACTGTACTTCTTACTATCCTAATTGAAATACATTCAGCTGTTCGGGATATAAAATAGCCTCATAGCAGATTTAGGTATCATATTAGTGTATAGGGTTAGCTTTGCAGTTACTAGCCTTCTGGTAAGTTTATTCAAGGTGTGATTATTTTTTGTAGATCTATCTGCAAAGGAAAATAATAAAAATGGAACTGGGACTGCAATTATGACTACTTTCCTTTAGCTTAAACCTAAGCAAAAGGCTGTAGCTGTTCTCAATATGTCAGTGTACTCTGATGGCCTAAAAAGTCTGCAACACAGAGTGACTTTCTTTGGTACCCGCTTTTACCTGATAGTAAGCAGCTCGCTGTAACTGTTCAGTGGCTCTTTCGACGTGCACCTCTGAGCTTTCCACATTGGCTTCTATGCTATCTGCAAAAGGAAGGACAGAGGATGTTTTAACACACTCAGATGTTTTAAGACTGCAAATTGAACAGATTTCTGATGTTACGTGTCCTGGTTTCACTACCACTATCCAAACTATCCAGCCATGAAATCGAGTTACTACCTTGGTAAGAGACTAGCCCTATTCTTTGGAGAAAAAACAATGAATTTTTGGGGGCTATGAAGTATTTAACTTACCCATAAATGATTCATAAAAAATTATGTAGATACACATAGAGAAAGAGAGAAAGAAAACATAATAAAGCAAATGGGGTAGAATGTGAACAAGAGGTAAATCTGGGTAAAGGGTATAAAGAAGGTCCTTGTAATATTTTTATTTTTGCTACTTTTTTTTTTTTTTTTAAGAGATGGGATCTCACTCTGTCACCTAGACTGGAGTGCAGTGGTACAATAATAGTTCACTGTAGCCTCCAACTCCTGGGCTCAAGTGATCTTCCCACCTCAGCCTCCTGAGTAGCTAGGACTACAGGTGCATGTTACTATGCCTGGCTAATTTTTTGGTAAAGACAGGGTCTTACTATGTTGCCCAGGCTAGTCTTGAACTCCTGGCTTCAAGTGATTCTCCCACCTCAGCCTCCCAAAGTGCTGGGATTACAGGTGTGAGCAACCATGCCCAGCCTATTTTTGCAACTTTTAATAAACTTGAAATTATTTCCATATAGAAAGCTTTAAAAAAAGAGTTACTGGCCAGGCGTGGTGGCTCATACCTGTAATCCCACCACCTGGGAGGCCAAGGCAGGCAGATCACCTGAGGTCGAGAGTTCAAGACCAGCCTGACCAACATGGAGAAACCCCGTCTCTACTAAAACTACAAAATAGCCGGGCGTGGTGGCACATGCCTGTAATCCCAGCTACTCAGGAGGCTAAGGCAGGAGAATCGTTTGAACCCAGGAGGCGGAGGTTGTGGTGAGTCAAGATCGTACCATCGCACTCCAGCCTGGGCAACAACAGCAAAACTCCATCTCAAAAAAAAAAAAGAGTTACTAACCCCCTAATTTTGCAAGTTTTTAGAGATAAAAGCTGGGAAGCTGAGAGCTATTTCTCTAAACAAAGACTTACAAAGAAGTCAATGGGACTGAGTATTCATGAGGCCTCATTTAACTTCTACATTTGATAACATAAGAAAATTGCTAAGAAAAATAAATTTGGTAATTTTTAAAATGGCATTCCTAAACGTACTTTAATTCTATAGCTGATATGACTAACTCCATTTTTTTTTTTATTGAGACAAAGTCTCATTCTGTCACCCAGGCTGGAGTACAGTGGAGCAGTCTCGGCTCACTGTGCAACCTCCGCCTCGCGGGTTCAAGGGATTCTCCTGCCTCAGCCTTCCGAGTAGCTGGGACTACAGGTGCGTGCCACCAGGCCTAGCTAATTTTTTGTATTTTTAGTAGAGACGGGTTTCACCGTGTTAGCCAGGATGGTTTCCATCTCCTGACCTCATGATCTGCCCGCTTGGGCCTCCCAAAGTGCTGGGATTACAGGCCTGAGCCACCACATCTAGCCTAACTCCTTTTTCTTTCTTTCTTTCTTTTTTTTTTTTAAGAGACAAATTATCATTATGTTGCCCAGGTTGGCTTCAAACTCCTAGATGGTGCTTCAGCCTCAGCCTTCTGAGTAGCTGGGATTACAGATGCATGCCAAATACTATCAACTCACCTTGAGGTTAAAGGTATCAATAATACATACCAATCAGATCACCCTGGTCATGGATCATCATGGCCAAATCTTTAAATATCTGATTGACATCCAAAATGTCAGCCTAAAGAAGACAAAAAACAATTAACTAACATTAAGCAACATGTTAGAAGATTTGTTTCCCTCACGTACCTAAAGTTTTAGCTATTAACACGTGTGTTTTTAAGGCTCTATAAAGCATGCTTTCTCCATAAACAGAAAATAATCTATTGCTGCCTACCCAATATTGTAAAACAGAAGACACATAAACTCACCCTTCAAGCAACATTAATGGGACATGCTACATGGGAACCAGTAAGAGTGCCCAAGTCCAAACAGTACAGCAGAAGGCTGGAGTGCTGATATAGACAAATTCTTGGTGTGATAGCCCTATGTGGAGACTGCTAGGCCTTGTGACAAAAGCCTGTTGAGTGCCTCCCAATGACAACCACTAGGACTTTGGAATACAGAATTTAAATGTTTATACAAGATCATGCTATCTGAGGAATGCAAGGAGGAGCTACAAGTAAGGAGCCTCTTTTCCCCTGGGATTGACTCTGGAACTGTGTGAGGAGCTGCTGGATTCTGTCATCACTGGACGATGCCCTATAGTAACTCCCAACTGACTGACAAAAAGCTGATGGTTTGTGGATAGCAGTTCCAAAGTGAATGGACTACATCCTATTTACTGCTCTGATCAAAGAAGGTAAACACAAATCAGCTCAGTGGGCTGAAATGCAGCTTGTTTTCCTAACAGCAGTGGAAGAATTTAACATTGGCAAAATCCCCTATATTTGGGTCTTTCTCCCTCCCTCCCTCCTTCTCTCCCTTCCTCTCTCCCTTCCTTTTTTCTTCCTTTCCTTTCCTTCTTTCTTTCCTTCCTTCCTTCCTTCCTCCCTCCCTCTCTCTTTCCTTCCTTCTCTTCCTCTCCCTTCCCTTCCCTCCCTCCCTCCCCTTCCTTTTTTCCCTCCCTCCCTTCCTTCTTTCTCCTCTCTCTTTCTTTCCTTCCTTTCTCTCTCTCTCTTTCTTTCTCTTTTTTTTTGAGACAGAGTCTTGCTCTGTCACCCAGGCTGGAGTGCAGTGGCACAATCTCATCTCACTGCAACCTCCACCTCCCGGATTCAAGCAATTCACCTGCCTCAGCCTCCTGAGTAGCTGGGATTACAGGCCCGTGCCACCACGCCCAGATAATTTTTGTATTTTTATTAGAGACGGGGTTTCACCATGTTGGCCAGGCTGGTCTTGAACTCCTGACATCATGATCCACCGCCTTGGCCTCCCAAAGTGCTGGGATTACAGGCGTGAGTCACCGTGCCTGGCCTCCCTCCCTCCCTTCTCTCTCTCTCTCTCCCTCCCTCCCTTCCTTCCTCATCCGCCTGCCTCGGCCTCCCAAAGTGCTGGGATTACAGGCGTGATCCACCGCGCTCAGCCTCCCTCCCTTCTTTCTTTTTATTTTTTACCTGTTTTTTTGAGACAGAGTCTTGCTCTGTCATCCAGGCTGGAGTGCAGTGGCACAATCTCAGCTCTCTGCAACCTCCATACCCTGGGTTTGAGTGATTCTCCTGCCTCATCCTCCCCAGTAGATGGGATTACAGTCGTGCACCACCACGCCCAGCTATTTTTTTTTTTTTCTGAGGTGGAGTTTCGCTCTTGTTGCTAGGCTGGAGTGCAATGGTGCAATCTCGGCTCACTGCAACTTCCGCCTCCTGGGTTCAAGAAATTCTCCTGCCTCAGCCTCCCAGGTACCTGGGATTACAGGATGTACCACTATGCCTGGCTAATTCTTTATATTTAGTAGAGATGGGGTTTCACCATGTTGGTCAGGTTGGTCTCAAACTCCTGACCTCAGGTGATCCACCCACTTTGGCCTCCCAAAGTGCTGGGATTACAGGTGTGGGCCTGTACTGTGGCCAGCCCTAATTTTTGTATTTTTAGTAGAGACAGAGTTTCACCACGTTGGCCAGGCTGGTCTCGAACTCCTGACCTCAATTGATCCGCCTGCCTCGGCCTCCCAAAGCGCTGGGATTACAGGTATGAGCCACCACGTCCAGCCTATATTTGAGTTTTTCTGACTCATGATCAGGCAGAAGAAAGACAATGGAAACCTGTCTTATTAAAGGGATGCTCATATGGGGCATGACCCTATGGAAATTTGAGGCCAATTCCCTTCCAGGTTTGAAGGGTTATTGGAATCATAACTTGGCAAGCATTTCAATCACTTACTAAGAGTCTACTATAGTGGACTATCTGGTAAAGCAAGTCTTGTCAGCATTTCAATCACTTGCTAAGAGTCTACCATAGTTGGGGTAGTCTGCTAGTTGCTGTGAATACAGCTAACTGGGGTGGACATGGGGAATAAGTGCACAATTAAATAAATAAGAAGAAAGAGTACTATATAGGAAATGACTGAATTAATGGTATAGAAAGGTGTGGAGAAAAGGAAGACTTTGCAGAAGAGGTAAGACATGAGTTGTGCCTTAAACCAAAGGAGAGGTCATATAAACAGAAAGGCAACTCAGTTAAAGAGCAAATAACCTAGCTTTGCCATAACATAGAATTTGTATGTCAGAGTTTGGAAATTACTAGATACGAAAATTGAACCTAGGCTAAGGAATTTGGACTTTCCTCTGTTGAATATGAAATGATCCATTATACCCTGGCATCCATTACATTTCTTTCCTTAGCTCCATATGTCTCACTCCACTCTGCTATAACAGTACGTTCGTCCTTTGGTATCCGCGGGGGATTGGTTCCAGGACTCCCTCCCTCTAAGTCACTGATATAAAATGGTATAGTATTTGCATATAACTTATGCCCATTCTCTCCTATATTCTAAATCATCTCTATATTACTTATATACTGTTACATTACTATTTTATATTACATTACTATTTTACATAGCACTTACATTGTATTAGTAATGTACTAAACTAATACAATGTGTTATCTAAAATACTGTTACACTGTATTGGTTTTTACATTTGTATTATTTTTTATTGTTGTATTATTTTTTAGTTTTTTTAAAAATATTTTCAATCCACGGTTACTTGAGTCTGAGGATGTGAAACCTAAATATATCAAGGGCCTTTTTTTTTTTAGAGGGAGTCTCGCTCTGTTGCCCAGGCTGGAGTGCAGTGGCGCAATCTGGGCTCACTGCAAGCTCCACCTCCCGGGTTCACGCCATTCTCCTGCCTCAGCCTCCCGAGCAGCTGGGACTACAGGCACCTGCCACCACGCCTGGCTAATTTTTTGTATTTTTAGTAGAGACGGGGTTTCACTGTGTTAGCCAGGATGGTCTCGATCTCCTGACCTTGTGATCCGCCCACGTTGGCCTCCCAAAGTGCTGGGATTACAGGTGTGAGCCACCACACCTGGCCTTTTTTTTTTTTTTTTTGAGACAGAGTCTTGCTCTGTTGCCAGGCTGGAGTGCAATTGCTCACTGCAACCTCCGCCTCCCAGGTTCAAGCAATTCTCCTGCCTCAGCCTCCCGAGTAGCTGGGATTACAGGCATGCACCACCACATGGGCTACTTTTTTGTGTTTTTAGTAGAGACGGGGTTTCACCATGTTGGTCAGGCTGGTCTTGAACTCCCGACCTCAGGTGATCCACTCGCCTCAGCCTCCCAAAGTGCTGGGATTACAGGCATGAGCCACCGCGCCCAGCCAGTAATTTTTTTTTGAAGGAAGGATTATTATTATTATTTGAGACAGTCTTGCTCTGTTGCCCAGGCTGGATTGCAGTGGCATGATCATGGCTCACTGCAGCCTTGATCTCCTGGGCTCAAGGGATCCTTCTACCTCAGGCTCCTGAGTAGCTGGGACCACAGGTACATGTTACAGCACCCAGTTAATTTTTTATTTTTTGAAGAGGTAAGGTCTTGCTACACTGCCCAGGCTGGTCTTGAATTCCTGGGCTCAAGCAATCATCCTGCCTCAGCCTCCAACTTGCCGGGATTACAGGCATGAGCCATTGCACTTAGCCATATTTCTAATGTTAGACAATTAATTCAATTAGTAGTAGCAGTAGGTGGAAAAGAGTAAAGATATGACATTTTTGAAGGCAATAAAATAATCATAACTTGAGGATAAACTATCCCATCTAAAAACAGACACGACCAGCCTGGCCCAAATGGCAAAACCCCATCTCTACTAAAAATACAAAAATTAGCCAGGAGTGGTGGCGGGCACCTATAATCCCTGCTACTCGGGAGGCTGAGGCAGGAGAATAGCTTGAACCCAGGAGGTGGAGATTGCAGTGAGTCAAGAATGAGCCACTGCACTCTAGCCTGGGCGACAGAGTAAGACTCTGACTCAAAAAATAAATAATAAATAAATAAAAACAGACATTGATGGCCTTTAGGGCAGTGGGTCTCAACCCTGGCTGCACATTATAATCACCTGGGGGAACTTTTTAAAAAAATACCCATGCCCAGGGCCTCACGCCCAGAAATTATGATTTATTAGTTTGAACCATATAAAATAATGGATATTTGCCCATTTTTAACATATAATAAACAGGAATTTCACATTATCCCATCAAGTAATTAGTGGTGGATGACAGCTGGGGCATTAAAAAAAAATCTTCTCCAGGTGATCCTCATGTGCAGTCACGGTTCAGAACCACTGCTACAGATGGAGGCCAAGGAGGAGCTCAAAATTTCCCTCTCTCCTTTTCTCCTCCCCCGATCACAGCAATGGCAGCCTTCTACCTTCGGAGAAAACTAAACTGGAGAAAACTCAGGTTTAACGATATTTTAGCTGGGCACAGTTGTTCATGCCAGTAATCCCAGCACTTTGGGAGGCTGAAGCAGGCAGATCACTTGAGGTCAGAAGTTCAAGACCAGCCTGACCAACATGGCAAAACCCTGTCTCTACTAAAAATACAAAAATTATCTGGGTGTGGTGGTGCGTACTTGTAGTCTCGGCTATTCAGGAGGCTGAGGCAGGAGAATCGCTTGAACCCAGGAGAGAGAGGCTGCAGTGAGCTGAGATAGCGTCACTGCACTCCTGCCTGGGCGACAGAGCAAGACTCAGTCCCCCCAAAAAAAGGATATTTTATTAGTCACTACGCGAAATTAAAGTTGAAAGCTCAGTTAGGTAAGAAAGGCCTACAGACTTCTCCCTCAACCTCCACCTCAAAAACTGTTCCTATTTCTCTGACTCACTGAAGGGATAAGATCTACAACTTGGGATTAGACTTTAGGATATACAAAAATGGAGCAAGACTTTTGGCCTGCCTTTATTCTGGGCTCTTCAGACTAAGCAAAGGGGCTCTCCATGGAGTCCTGCCTAACCCGGAGGTTGGCACTGAGATTTGAGGTCAAAGTTCTAATGAGCAATAAAATATCTGTCTGCGTTGTTCCGTTCTCCGTGTACATTTCTCCAGGAGAAATAAGATGTGGTGATCTGTATAAGATGTGGTGATTGAAGAAAGGATTTGAGTACTCCTGGGCACCAAGGCCAATACCATTATAACAGTAGTTCATGCCAGGAGCGGTGACTCACGCCTGTAATCCCAGCACTTTGGGAGGCCAATGAGGGTGGATCACCTGAGGTCGTGAGTTCAAGACCAGCCTGACCAACACGGAGAAACCCCATCTCTACTAAAAATACAAAATTAGCTGGGCGTGGTGGCATATGTCTGTAATCCCAGCTACTCGAGAGGCTGAGGCAGGAGAATCGCTTGAACCCAGGAGGCAGAGGTTGCAGTGAGCCAAGATTGCACCATTGCACTCCAGCCTGGGGGACAAGAGTGAAATTCTGTCCAAGAAAAAAAAAAAAAAAAAAAAACCAGTAGTTCAAACCCACCATGATTACATTGAGACAGAAAAAATACAAATCACACAATGACACATTTTATGCTATTTCATAATCACTAAGAGAATTAAAGTGAACTAAGGAGTTCAGATACCTGCAGACACACTGACTCAAACAAAAAACATGACCCTGGCTCTCACCTCCAGCTGCCGAATTGCCGTTTCTCTTTCTTTAATAAGTTCCAAATCCTGCTCAGTGATGGCCACCTCATCGTCCTGGCTCTGCATCTGGTTCCACTCCTCATGGCTGCAGGGAGACAGGCACACATAACAAGACATATCTCCAACATCTCTACTGCCAGCAGAACCTATGCAAAGACATTACCAGGGCTCCACTCCTCTGCTATCAATAAAGTCTTGGAGGGCCACATTCTTCATATCCAGAAGCAAAGAGCTGATGATATCAGGAAAACAAAGACTCAGCTTCCATGGGCAAAGCTGACCTGTAGCAGAATTATGAGGGATGGGACTCCTGGCTGTTTCCATTTAGGGGTATACTCTGTAATCTCACTGGGGCTTGCCAGACAAGGAAAGTAGCCAGAGATTTGAACTCATTGAATTATGTTGCACCATCATCTTCCAGGGCACTCTCAAAGTGCAAGCTGCATTGGTACCTTCAGTACTAAGTGGGTGGAGAAGAGCAAGCTAAGTGACCTATCAGTGCTTTGCCAGTTAGTTCAACAGAATCACATCTCCTGGTTTTCCAAAATTTCCTTGAGGTTATGCTTTGGGTTAAATACCTCTTAACAGGCCAGGCGCAGTGGCTCACGCCTGTAATCCTAGCACTTTGGGAGGCTGAGGCAGGAGGACTGCTTGAGGCCAGGAGTTCAAGACCAACCTGGCTAACATAGCAAAACCCTCATCTCTATTAAAAAACAATCTATAAAAAAAACCCCTCTTAACAGAAAGCTAGTGAAATGTTATAACTCTTTTTTTAAAATTTTTTTTAGAAATAGGGGTCTTGCTTTGTTGCCCAGGCTAGTCTCAAACTGCTGGCCTCAAGCTGTCCTCCTGCCTCAACCTACTAAAGTGCTATGATTATAGGCTTGAGCCACCATGCCTTTTTTTTTTTCGAGACGGAGTTTCGCTCTTTCGTCCAGGCCGGAGTGAAGTGGTGCTTACTTCACTCCACCCCCCGGGTTCAAGGGATTCTCCTGCCTCAGCCTTGAGAGTAGCTGGGATTACAGGCGCCTGCCTCTACGCCCAGCTAATTTTTGTATTTTAGTAGAGATGGGGTTTCGCCATGTGGGCCAGGCTGGTCTCGAACTCCTGACCTCAGGTGATCCACCTGCCTCATCCTTCCAAAGTGCTGGGATTACAGGCTTGAGCCACCATGCCCCACCACCTCTTTATTCTCAAGCATTTAAAAGGAAAACATATTACTTATTATACTAGATATAAAACACTTTGAAATTCCATTATTATGTGTTTTCCCAACAGTATCATAAATCATACTTCACCTCTACAATGTTTTTTTGTTTTTTTTTGAGAAGAGTCTGGCTCTGTCACCCAGGCTGGAGTGCAGTGGCGCAGTCTTGGCTCACTGCAACTTCCACCTCCCGGGTTCACGCCATTCTCCTGCCTCAGCCTCCCAAGTAGCTGGGACTACAGGCGCCCACCACCACGCCCAGCTAATTTTTTGTATTTTTAGTAGAGACAGGGTTTCACCGTGTTAGCCAGGATGGTCTCGATCTCCTGACCTCGTGATCCACCCGCCTCGGCCTCCCAAAGTGCTGGGATTACAGGCGTGAGCCACCGTGCCTGGCCTCACCTCTACAATGTTTAAATAATGTCCTCTACATGCTAGAGATACAAAACTAAGTTAGACAGAGTCCCCAGGCCTTTGAGATGCTCATAGTGTAGTGGGGAGGGATGGATATGTATCTATGCTAAAACATATCAAGGTCTGAACTAATACCACAAATACACCTCTATGGGATTAGTTTGGAGAAGTTATCATTCAGATACAAATTTTCTGGTTTCCCTCTTAATACTCCTAGAAGGATGAGTTGCTTCCATTTTATAAATGAGTAGAGACCCAAGAACTCTGATGGGTTTAAATCTGAATTAGAGGTAAGATGACTTAGACCTCCTAATCTGTAGACATGTGGGTTCATACTTATTCCTAGGGAGTCAAGCTCTCTGCTTAACTCACAGACATCAACGGTTTCTTGGAATTTTTTATTCACCTTGAAATTACTCCTTCCAATAACTCAAAGAGCTTGGAAAAGCCCATGGTTTTGACTGTTTAATTTTATTCTGTGGATTATGTTATTCACCCCAGGTGCCCCCTTATTTTTGCCCTCTATTTTTTTCATTGATTTTTAAAATTAAAAGAAATATAACGAGATAGATTCCCATCTCAACTATCCAGCAGGTTGTATGAATAATTCTATTACCTGTCAAATGAGACCAGCTGCTCCTCTCTTTGCCTCTCTTCTGCCTAGAAAGTAGATGGTATTATTGCTGCGGTCATCCAGAAACACGTCACAGACACACAAAACAAGGGCTTCCTTAGCACAATATAAAGAAGCAACATCCTTTGACACCCACAGAATCTGTAAGATTACATAGTACTCTGGCAATCTGTCTCAACTAAGACGTGGGTGTAAAGTGGTTGAAGAAAATCTGCATTCCAGTTTGAGTCCTGAACAGAAACCATACTGAACACGGTGGAGAATAATATGGGTAGGAGAGAAGGCTAAAAATAAAAATAACAACAATAAAATATTTTACAATTTAGGGGGAGGCAGATGAAGAGAAGTTGAAAAGTTGCAAGAAAACAAAATTTCAGAACATGTAAAAATTTTTTAAATGGACATAGCATATTAGGCACTAAAGCAGACTAACTTCAAAAATCAGTCTAATGTAAATGGTGTTACCTTTTTTTCTCCTAAGGTTTCTTTGATTTTTACTGATGTGTGGTCAAGAGTATATGAGATCTGGCCGGGTGCAGTGGCTCACGCTTCTAATCCCAGCACTTTGGGAGGCCGAGGCGGGCAGATCACAAGGTCAGGAGTTCAAGACCAGCCTGGCCAATATGGTGAAACCCCATCTCTACTAAAAATACAAAAAAAATTAGCTGGGCATGGTGGCGGGCACCTGTAGTCCCAGCTACTCAGGAGGCTAAGGTAGGAGAATTGAATCTGGGAGGCGGAGGTTGCAGTGAGCTGAGATTGTGCCACTGCACTCCAGCCTGGACAACAGAGCAAGACTCCATCTCAAAAAAAAAACACAAGAGTATATGAGATCTTTGAGAACATTGCTAATCAATCTATTATCAATATATGTTAAACTCTGGAGAGATGGGATTTGGCATAAATACACATAAATTAACCTTTCTTTTCTTTTCTTTTCTTTTTTTGAGATGGAATCTTACTCTGTTGCCCAGGCTGGAGTGCAGTGGCACGATCTCGGCTCATTGCAACCTCTGCCTCACGGGTTCAAGTGATTCTTCTACCTCAGCCTCCTGAGTAGCTGGGACTACAGGTGCATGCCACCACGCCCAGCTAATTTTTGTATTTTTAGTAGAAACGGGGTTTCACCATATTGGCCAGGCTGGTCTCAAACTCCTGACCTCGTGATCCACCCACCTCGGCCTCCCAAAGTGTTGGGATTACAGGCGTGAGCCACGGCGCCCAGCCCACTAACCTTTATTTTCAAGAAGGCTGCTTCAAATCGTGGCAGATTTTGACTTAACAGAACTTATTGGGAACTTATTATACTGTATATTATTTTGTTTAATTCTTACAATAATTCTGATTTATCATAGTCTCCTCTTTGGCACATAATAACGTTTTTGAAAAATAGTCTTTCCAATGGTAATTTATCTAATACTATTGAATTAAGAAAGTTAGGCAAGCACATAGTGTTACTTTAAAAGGGAATTTACCAGGATTTTTGGCATTTGGTGAAAGACTAGCAATCGAGTCTTTCAGGTGTTACTGTTTGATGAGGAAAAAGTATGCTTTATAATCAAGCTATAAGAATAAATATCATTATTAAAAAATCAGTCTAATGGATGTATTACTTTCATAATTTAAAAACAGGCCGGGTGCGGTGGCTCACGCCTGTAATCCCAATCCCAGCACTTTGAGAGGCTGAGGTGGGCAGATCACTTTGAGGTCAGAAGTTCATGACCAGCCTGGCCAACATGGTGAAACCCCGTCTCTACTAAAATACAAAAATCAGCCAGGCATGGTGGTGGGTGCCTGTAATCCCAGCTACTCAGGAGGCTAAGGCAGGAGAATTGCTTGAACCTAGAAGGCAGAGGTTGCAGTGAGCCAAGATCGTGCCACTGCACTCCAGCCTGAGCGACAGAGTGAGACTCCCTCTCAGAATGAATAAGTAAATAAATAAATAAATAAAACAAAGCAAAAATGGTAAAAATCAATGTACTTTCATTTTTAAAAAGCTTACCCTTTTTATAATAGCAATACAGGACAAACAAAATGAAGAGAATTTCAAATTTCTATCCACTCAGAGGAACACTGTGGGTTTTGGGGTTTTTTTTCTTTTTACTTTATCTTTTTCCCCAGATCAAGAAATAACATTTCCAGAGTCCTAAAAGCCCACCCATGTGCCCTTCTCCAATCACAACTCCATCCCTCCCTTTTAAAGTATTTATTATCTTGACTTTGTGAAAATCATTTTCTTGCATTTTAAAAATAGTGAGATATAGTCTTATTCAATATCATTTTGCCTGTTTTTGAACTTTACATAAATGGAATTATACTGTTTATATTCTTTAGTGCTTTTTTTGAATCATTCCAGATTATGCCAGATCCATCTCTGATACTGAATGTAACCGTGGTTCAATCATTTTCTTTGCTGTATGATATTACAGTGTATGAACATATCACAATTTATCCATTCTACTGTTGACAGACATCTGGATGTTTCCAATTTTTGACTACTACAAACAATGCTGCTATGCACATTTTGTACATATATCCTGGTATAACACATACAGGTTTCTCTAGGGTAGAATTGCTGGATCACAAGGTCTGCATGTGTTCTGAAGATACAGCCAAAAGGTTTTCCAAAGTAGTTGTTCTAATTTATACCACCAGCCAGATAAAAAAGTTCCTGTTGCATCACATCCATAATGACAACTCCCAGTGTTCACAGAATTTTAAACTTCTGCCCTCCTGGTGGGCATGAAGCAGTATTTCATTGTTGTTTTAATCTGTAATTTCACCATTACTAAAGAAGCTGAGTACCTTTTCATTTGTTTGACCATTACTCATAATAATACTAATGTGTTTATTTTTTCCCTGAGTGTAAATATCAACAGGATGGAGCAAAAGCAATGGTGGGGGACTGCTGGTGGGGAAGTGGGGATGGTTAATGGGCACAAAAAATAGGAAGAACAAATAAGACCTAGTATTTGATAGCACAACAGGGTGACTATAGTCTATAATAATTTAATTATATATTCAAAAATAACTAAAAGAGTATAATTGAATTGTCTGTAACATAAAGGATAAATGCTTGAGGGGACAGACACCCCATTTACCATGGTGTAATTATTACACATTACATGACTGTATGAAAATATCTCATGTACCTCATAAATATATACACCTACCATGTGCCCACAAAAATTAAAAATTAAAAAAAGGCAATGGTAGTGATATGGTTTGGCTCTATGTCCCCACTCAAATCTCGTCTCGAATTGTAATCCCACGTGCCGAGGGAGGGACCTGGTGGGAAGTGATTGGATCATGGGGGTGGTTCCCCCATGCTGTTCACGTGTTAGTGAGGGAGTTCTCATGAGATCCGGTTGTTTGGTAAGTGTCTGGTATTTCCCCTGCACTCTCTTTCTCTCTCTCCTGCCACCATGTAAGACATGCCTTGCTTCCCCTTAGCTTTCTACCATGGTTGTAAGTTTCCTGAGGCCTATCCAGCCATGCAGAACTGTGAGTCAATTAAACCTCTTTTATTTATAAAGTATCCAGTCTCAGGTAGTATCTTTATAGCAGTGTGAAAACGGACTAATACAGATAGACAAAATGGCTCAAGGCAGTGGCACCGAATTGAACTAGTATTATTGTATTCTCCATCACCACACACCCACAGTATTTTAAAAGCCAATGTATCCTTGAAGCCATACAAATTATTAATTAAACCTTGACCCCTCAATACACATCTTTCTACTATTCTGTATTGTGAAATGGGAAGTGCACATAAAGTACTTCTGCTGCATAAAGAAATACAATGTCTGTCTCTAGGAAAAGCACTTGTGTAATGGAACTGCAGGCTGAACTAGCCACTTTTTTTAGGGAATACCATTTTTACTTATTCAATATAGTTTTATAAGAACTTACTAAAAACTTATTTAAAAGCTTTAAAACTTTCATAAACGTGTACATAAAAACTTTTCAGATGGGTATTTGGCAGACAACTTGTTGAAAATAAGTATGAGCCTGTCACTTCAAGGAAAACAACAGAGGGTGTTTGTTGCCAATGATAAAAATGTAGCTTTCAAGTAAAAATAAAAATAAAATTTCGGAAGACTTGTATCTACCACTGTAAGAGTTTCCCAATATTTAAATACTTTTCTGGTGAAACTGATGGAAATATGTATTTTTTTATATTGTAAAATGAAATGTATCGACATTTGGAAGAGCTGCATAACTCAGGGAACCAATACTATCCAAATGATAAATACATGATGCTATAAAAATCATGCATGGATAAAAGATCCAATCAAAGTATAATATAGACCAACAGATGTTAATGTAACAGAGTATGAAGTCATTATAATGGTTTTAGATTGTACAATGCAACTAACTTTTGTCAAGTTTTGATGCAGTATCAAAGAAGAGTATCAACAAGGTTATAAAAAATTCCTTTTCCAATTGTATATTTCTGCCAGCTTGGATTTTCTTCAGATACTTCAACCAGAAAAACCTATCATAATAGACTGAATATAGAAGCAGATATAATCCTAGATGAAGAAAGCTGAGAGAGTTCATCACCACTAGACCTGCCTCACAAGAAGTGCTAAAGGGAGTTCTTCAAGCTGAATTAAAAGCATAATAATTAGTAACATGAAAACATATGAAAGTATAACATTCACTGGTAAAAGTAAGTAAATAGTCAAATTCAGAATATTCTAATACTGTAACGGTGGTACATAAATCACTTACATCTTTAGTATGGAGGTTAAAAAACAAAAGCAGCTATGAAAATCTAGCTGCCTTCTGGTAAGCCAGACATTAATATAAAAAAAATTTGCAAAAATGAAAATAATGCTACTCTGCCCAATAATTTTTTTTCTTGGAAACACAATTTTTTAAAATTAAAAATCTAATTTAATTCCTTCTTTCCCCATGTGCATAAAAAATCTAATTTATATTCATGTTAATATGTAATAAGTGTATTATTTGTAAATGAATAAACAAACATCTAAAATTTTTCTCAGTTTTAATTTCTAATACAGTATACATCAATAGATATGACTCATATAAACAAAACTTCTTCGGGGTCTGATATGGTTTGGCTCTGTGTCCCCACCCAAATCTCACCTTGAATTGTAATAATCTCCACATGTCAAGGGTAAGACCAGATGGAGAAAACTGAAGCATGGGGACAGTTTTCCCCATGTTGTTCTCATGATAGTGACTGAGTTCTCACATCTGATGGTTTTATAAGGGGCTTCCCCCTTCTCTTAGCACTTATTTTCTCTCCTGCTGTCTGTGAAGAGGTGTCTTCCACCATGACTGTAAGTTTCCTGAGGCCTCCCAGCCATGTGGAACTGTGAGTCAATGAAACCTCTTTCCTATATAAATTAAATACTTTAATATAAATTAAAGTAAATTATCCAGTCTCTGGCAGTTCTTTCTTTCTTTCTTTTTTTTTTTTTTTTTTGAGATGGAGTCTCACTCTGTTGCCCAGGCTGGAGTGCAGTGGTGCGGTCTCAGCTTATGGCAATCTCCGCCTCCCGGGTTGAAGCGAGTCTCCTGCCTCAGTGTCCTGAGTAGCTGGGATTATGGGCCCCTGCCACCATGCCTGGCTAATTTTTTATATTTTTAGTAGAGATGGGGTTTCACCATGTTGGCCAGGCTGGTCTTGAACTCCTGACCTTGTGATCCGCCTGCCTCAGCCTCCCAAAGTGCTGGGATTACAGGCGTGAGCCACCACGCCCAGCTTTGGGCAGTTCTTTATAGCAGAGTGAGAACAGACTAATACAGGGTCGTTAGTAATTTTTTTTTTTTTTAAGATTCAAGAAGATAACTTAATGATTTTTTTTTTTTGAGACGGAGTTTCACTCTTTTTGCCCAGGCTGGAGTGCAATGGTGCGATCTCGGCTCACTACAACCTCCACCTCCTGGGTTCAAGTGATTCTCCTGCCTCAGCCTCCCAAGTAGCTGGGATTACAGGCATGCGCCACCATGCCCGGCTAATTTTGTATTTTTTAGTAGAGACAGGGTTTCTCCATGTTGGCCAGGCTGGTCTCGAACTCCACCCGCCTCGGCCTCCCATAGTGCTGGGATTACAGGCATGAGCCACTGCGACCGGCCAGAGAATTTAATAATTTTTAAGAGTGTAATGGGTTCCTGAGATTAAAAAGTTTGACAACTTTTGTTCTATTGAGTTGTATCTTTCTTTTTCATATTGATTCACGGGAATTCTGTTTTTTGTTTTTTTTTTCTGAGATGCAGTCTTGTTCTGTCGCCCAGGCTGGAGTGCAGTGGCACAATCTCAGCTCACTGCAACCTCTGTCTGCCTGGTTCAAGCGATTCTCCTGCCTCAGCCTCCAGAGTAGCTGGGATTACAGGCATGCGCTACCACGCCCGGCTAATTTTGTATTTTTAGTAGAGACAGGGTTTCACCATGTTGGCCAGGCTGGTCTTGAACTCCTGATCTTGTGATCTGCCCACCTTGACCTCCCAAAGTGCTGGGATTACAGGCGTGAGCCACCGCGCCTGGCCGAATTATTTATATATTCTAAATGCTAGTCCTTTGCTATTAAATATATATAGCAATGTCTTCTCCCTGTCTGTGACTAGTCTTTTCACATCTTTACCACTTTCTTGTTCTTCATTTCTTTCTGCTTTTCAGACTTTCCATCTGAGATCACTTTCCTTCCACCTGAAATACATTATTTAGAATTTCCTTCAATAAGATGTGCTGATAGAAAACTCTCTTTTGATTGAAAATGTCTTTAATTAGCCCTCATTCTTGACATATATTTTCACTGGATTTAGAATCCTAGGTAGGCAGTTATTGTCCTTCATCAACATTCAAGATAGCACTCTACTGGCTTCCACTGTTGTTGAGAAGTCAACTGTCAATCTAACTATTGTGTCTTTGAAGGTATTCTAATGTTTCTCCAGCTATCTTTATGATTTTTCTCTGTCTCTGGTCTGAAGTTTGTCTTTGATGTATCTAGATTAGAGATTTTATTTATCCTGCTTGGGATTTGTTAGGCTTCTTGAAACTGCAGGCTAGTGTTTTTAATCAGTTCTAGAATATTATCAGTCATTATTTCTTCAAATATCACCTCTGTTCTATGTTTGCCCTATTCTCACTCTATAACTCCAGTTAAAACTACATTAGATCTTTTCTCTCCATTCTCCATTTCTCATAATGTTTCTTCCATATTTAACCTCTTAACCCCCTATGCTACATGCTGGATAATATATTCTAACCAATTTTTTAGTTAAACTACCCATCCACTAAGTTTTTAAATTTCTATATTATATCTTTCCATTTTAGAAATTCTTTTGACATTTTTCAAATCTTTGTGTAGTTTCCTGCAGAGGTTTTCAGCCTTTTATGTCTTTAAACACAATAAGTATAGGTGTCTTATAATTCTAATATACAAAGTCTTTGTAGGTATATTTCACTTCATTGTTGTTTCTACTAATTCTTGTTCAGAGTAATTTGTTTCTTTGCACACATGGTTATTTTTAGTGACTGGTACTTACTGCCCTAGAAAAATTATTTGAGAGTATTATTTCAGGGCTAGGATAAAGGTGTCTTTCTACAGAAGGAATCTGTGTTTGCTTCTACCCTGCACATAGGTGGCTCTCCCAGTCCAGGACCACTGAACCATTCAGGTAGGATGAATTTGAGCAGAAAATCCGCCTGAAGAAGGTTACTTTGTGGTAACCTTATCTGGATTTCTCCTCTCTCCTGCCCTCCTCCTCCATCTGCTCAGTTCAGTGCTAATGCAATCTTTTTGCAATCTGCTGGGGGATAGGAGAGCTTACTTTTGACTTAATATTCTAAGGATATTGTCTCTTAGGGCCCAGTTTAATTTGAGTTGCACCTTCTTTTATATTCTCTCTCTTGCGTAGACCTTTGGCTTTGACTTTTATCCTCCTCATGCCATGAGGATATCAAAACTGAAGTTCAAGTTTGCCTTCAGTAAAGACATTCAATGCAAAAGCAGTTTCAGTATTCTGCTGACCTCTCAGGCTTTACCTCTATATTTTCATAATCTTTGATACTTTTGAGAAGTTGGATTTTTAAAATCCAGTATTTGATAATCCTTTTCAAAAACAGAGGCTAGTCCAAATAAACTAGCCTGTTATATTCCAGGAAACAGATTCATTATTTTTATTTTCAAGTTTTTAACGTTAAAACCAATATATCAAAATGAAAAAGAAAATGAGACATAGTTCTTCCTCCTATATCTCTTAACCCTTATTCAGATTCCTTTCTAGGCTTTGATCACATGCATACATATTTTTTACATAAGTTACACCAACCTGCCATTTTCACAGCAGCTAACTTACATGTTTATTGGTCAAAGAGAAAAAGAAAAAAACCCACAAACTTGGGAAAGAACATTCTGATATTGCAAAGGTCTTCTTTTGGGGATCAACTTACAGAAAGACGAGATCCAGCTCTTGCTCTGGCAATACTCTCCTTTTCCTTTTCGGATACTCTTCTCTGCACAGCCTGGAAATTGTTTAAGGCTGCAGAGAAGTCATTCATGAGGCGTTCCTTCTGAAGTCTCTGCTGGCGCTAAGGAAATCAAGCAAGAACTTGAGATTTCATATTAACCCAGAATCATTTGGTTTTAATTTCCCTTAAAAGCAAAATTATACCCCTTAAAGATTTCCAACTAGGAAAATTATTATGAAATAGTCTCTTCTTTAAATTAATAAATTTTCTCTTTGCTAGCTCAAGTCCCTAGTTAATACTATAGACCAAGTCAGAATTTTTCTTCTTTCATTCTGACAAACCTGGGAACTGGGTTGCATTTAACTTCTTCTTTTTTTTTTTTTTCTTTTTATTGAGACGGAGTCTCGCTCTGTCGCCCAGGCTGGAGTGCAGTGGCATGATCTCAGCTCACTGCCAACCTCTGCCACCCATGTTCAAGCGATTCTTGTGCCTCAGCCTCCTGAGGAGCTGGGATTACAGGTGCCCACCACCATACCCGGCTAATTTTTTATTGTATTTTTAGTACAGACGGGGTTTCACCATGTTGGCCAGGCTATTGTAGAACTCCTGACCTCAGGTGATCCGCCCGCCTCAGCCTCCCAAAGTGCTGGGATTACAGGTGTGAGTCACTATGCCCAGCCTGTATTTAACTTCTAAAGTAATCTCTAAAGAACTGCAATTCAGAATTTTGGGGCCCTGGAGAATATAAAAGAGAATAAATACCTCTGGACTCCAATTGAACCCAAATAGAGATGGGTTTAAGCTAAAATGTTAAAACCCTATTCATCTATATTTAATTCACAGCTTCCCTGTAAACTATAGAAGCATTTCACAGGCTTCTAGTGGTTAAAAATCTTTGAGACTTGATAAGTACTTTGTTTATCTACAGACTACATCTACTAAGCTTGTTACTTCTATGTCTCAAAAAACATATGCTGAGGTTGGGGATAGTGGCTTACGCCAGTAGTCCTAGTGTTTTGGGAGGCTGAAGCAGGAGGATCACTTGAGCCTAGGAGTTCAAGACCAGCCTGAGCAACATGACAAAATCCTATCTCTACAAAAAATAAAAAAATTAGCCGGGTGTGGTGGTACACATCAGCTACTCAGGAGGCTGGGGCAGGAGGATCATTTGACCCTGGAAGGTTGAGGCTGCAGTGAGCTGAAATCATGCCATGTACTCCAGCCTGAGCAACAGAGTGAAACTTTGTCTCAAAACACAAAACAAAACAAAACACACACACACACACACCCCCCCCACATACTGACAGCATTGTTTTGTTCTAAGAACACAGAAGTAAAAACTCACCCTTGACCTCAAACAGCTTACCATCTATTTGTAAATAAAGGATACAGACAGACAAGTAACAAAGTCATTATAAATAACTGCTATATCCAATTAGTACTATAGGAGTTCACAGGCAGGAATAATCAGTAAGAACTCAAGTGGTCAAGAAAGGCCTAAAGAGAAGGTGGACAGTGAAGTAAGAGGAAGGCATGAAGAAGCAGAAAGAAGGGGTAAGGCAAATCCAAGCAAGACAATAGTGTGAGCAAAGGCATGGTGGCAGAACTTGAAGAGGATTTCTAGGCAGACCGTTTGGTTGGAACTACAGGTTTAGTAATGGGAGTAGCTAAAATACAAAATTGGAAAGGTAAGAAAGGGGCCAACCATAGTAGGTTTTAAATGCCAAGCTAGGCCAGGCGCAGTAGCTCACACCTGTAATCCCAGCACTTTGGGAGGCCAAGGTGGGTGGATCACTTGAGGGCAGGAATTATTCAAGACCATCCTGGCCAACACGGTGAAACCCCGTCTCTACTAAAAATAGAGAAAATTACCTAGACATGGTGGCAGTCACCTGTAATCCCAGCTACTTGGGAGGTTGAGGCAGGAGAATTGCTTGAACCAGGAGGTGGAGGTTGCAGTGAGCTGAGATCGCGCCATTGCACTCCAGCCTGGGCAACACAAGCGAAACTCTGTCTCAAAAAACACAACAGAATGCCAAGCTATTGGGAGGCTGAGGTGGGCAGATCACAAGGCCAGGAGATGGAGACCATCTGGCTAACATGAAGGCATGATGAAACCGTGTCTCTACTAAAAATACAAAAAATTAGCCAGGCGTGGTGGCGCACGCCTGTAGTCCCTTGCCACTTGGGGGGCTGAGGCAGGAGAACTGCTTAAACCTGGAAGATGGAGGTTGCAGTGAGCTGAGATTGCGCCACTGCACTCCAGACTGAGCGAAAGAGCCAGGCTCCGTCTCAAAAAAAAAAAAGCCAAGCTAATGAGTTTGGGGTTCAACCTCTAAAGAACAAAGAGCAATGAAGATTTTTGAGCAAGAAACATCATGGGTACAAAATTGTAACTTAGAAAAATTAGTCTGTGATGGTGTAAAAAGTGGAACGGAAAAAAGAAACAAGTCAAACAGATGACTAACTCAATAGTCTAGGTTTAAGGTTAGGAGGACACAGTATCAGTAATAAAATCATAAAGAAATGAATTTAAGAAACATTTGGATTGGTAGTGGGGAAAGAGAGATAAAGTCAAGAATGACTGAAATTTCAAACCTGGAAGAGTGATGGTAATACTAAAAGCAAATTTAGATGAGCAACCTTTTTCTTCTGAGATTTTTATTTTTGCATAAACAAAATTATAAGAATAACAGGGAGGACATCATTCCCTAACCTCACCATACAAAAATATTATCATAACTTTTAAGTACATCATAAACATTTTCCATGTTACCATACTCTTCACAATTGTGTTTTTTTGTTGGTTTTTTTGTTTGTTTGTTTGTTTGTTTTGAGACAGGGTCTTGCTCTGTCACCCAAGCTGGGGTGCAGTGGTGCAATCTCAGCTCACTGCAGCCCCAACCTCCCAGACTCAAATGATCCTCTCACCTCAGCCACCTGAGTAGCTGGGACTACAGATGTGTACCATGATGCGTGGCTAATTTTTTTTTTTTTTTTTTGAGACGGAGTCTCACTCTGTCGCCCAGGCTGGAGTGCGGTGGCGCAATTTTTTTTTTTTTTTTTTTGAGATGGAGTCTCGCTCTGTCGCCCAGGCTGGAGTGCAATGGCATAATCTCAGCTCACTGCAACCTCCGCCTCCTGGGTTCAAGCGATTCTCTTGCCTCAGTCTCCTGAGTAGTTGGGATTACAGGTGCCCACCACCACGCCCGGCTAATTTTTGTATTTTTAGTAGAGACAGGGTTTTGCCATGTTGGTCAGGCTGGTCTTGAACTCCCAACCTCAGGTGATCCGCCCGCCTCGGCCTCCCAAAGTGCAGGGATTACGGCATGAGCCACCGCGCCCGGCTAATTTTTGTAGAGATGTTGCCCGGGCTGGGTCTCAAACTCCTGTACTCAAGCAATCCACCCGCCTTAGCCTCCCAAAGTGCTGGGATTACAGGTGTGAACCACCGTGCCCGGCCATGATCTTTAATCGCTTACATATATTCCATCAAGTTGACCTAAATTTTATGTAAATATTCCTTCCAGATTTTTCAGTTATTAAATATTATAAAGTTAAAGTGAGCCCCAATGTAATAGCTAATATTTATATAGTGCTTATATTGTACCAGTACTACTGTAAGTGCTTTACATAATAATTCATTTATCTATACAATGACCTATAAATTAGGCATTATTGCTGGGCGTGGTGGCTCACGCCTGTAATCCCAGCACTCTGGGAGGCCGAGGCAGGCAGATCACCAGGTCAGGAGATCGAGACCATCCTGGCTAACACGGTGAAACCCCGTCTCTACTAAAAGTACAAAAAATTAGCCAGGCGTGGTGGTGGGCACCTGTAATCCCAGCTACTTGGGAGGCTGAGACAGGAGAATGGCGTGAACCCGGGAGGCAGAGCTTGCAGTGAGCTGAGATCACGCCACTGCACTCCAGCCTGGGCGACTGAGCGAGACTCCGTCTCAAAAAAAAATAAAAAATAAAAAATAAAAAATAAATAAATAAATTAGGCATTATTATAGTCCTAACTTTACACATCACACATCAGAAAACCAAAGCACCACAGAGGCTATGTAATTTGCCCAGGATCACACAGTTAAGTGACAAAGTAAGTGGATTTAAATCCAGGAAATTTGGCTCCAGAGTATATAGACTCTGTGTGTGTGTGTGTGTGTGTGTGTGTGTGTGTGTGTGTTTACCTTCAGAATTTTTTTTTCCCCTTAGGGCTAATTAGCATGAGCGAGAATATTAGGTCAAAAGGCACAAACTTTTCTGTGATGTTAAGTATTGTCAATGAACTTAGTTAAGGGGTTTGGGTGAAACATGAGAAGTTCAGTATAAGACAAGTTTTATATGAAGGTAGTTTATTTCAGGAGGAGATGTCAGAACATGAATTGAAGACATGGGCCAAGCACTTAGAGGTGAAGGGGTTAGATTGGAAAAAGATCTGGAGGTCATAATCATAAAGGTGAAAGGGAGGTCATAAAAGCAGGTGACTCCTAAGGAGAAAGCATAGAGTGAAATAATTCGAGGAGCAATGGCACAACCTTGGGGCATGCCCACTCTTAGGAGGATATGAAGTCCGGGAAGGAGGCTGACTCAACCTGGGGACCTCCAGAGTTGGGGGACAGAATGAAAGAGAATCATGTCAAGAGGAAAGTTTCAGGAAAGACGGGATAGGCAAGAGGATCAAAGGAAACAGGAAAAAAGTGAATAGGCCAGGCATGGTAGCTCACACCTGTGATCCCAGAACTTTGGAAGGCCGAGGCAGGCGGATCACTTGAGGTCAGGAGTCCAAGACCAACCTGGCCAGCATGGCGAAACCCTGTCTCTGCTAATAATACAAAAATTAGTGTGGTGGTGTGTGCCTATAGTCCCTGCTACTTGGGAGTCTGAGGCAGGAGAATCGCTCGAACCTGGGAGGCAGAGGTTGCAGTGAGCCAAGATCACGCCACTGCACTCCAGACTGGGTGACACAGTGAAACTGTGTCTCAAAAAAAAAAAAAAAAAGTGAATAAAAACTCTTTATGGCCAGGTGCGGTGGCTCATGCCTGTAATCCCAGCACTTTGGGAGGCCAAGGCGGGCAGATCACCTGAGGTCGGGAGTTCGAGACCAGCCTGACCAACATGGAGAAACCCCATCTCTACTAAAAATACAAAATTAGCTGGGCGTGGTGGCGCATGCCTGTAATCCCAGCTACTCGGGAGGCTGAGGCAGGAGAATCACTTGAACCTGGGAGGTGGAAGTTGTGGTGAGCCAATATCACACCATTTGCACACTCCAGCCTGGGCAACAAGAGTGAAACTCCAAAAAAAAAAAAAAAAAAATCTCTTTACAAAGGGCCAGGCATGGGAGTTCATGCCTGTAATTCCAGCACTTTGGGAGGCTGAGGAGAGAGGATTGCTTGAACCCAGGAGTTTGAGACCAGCCTGGGCAACATAGCAAGACTCTGTCTCTATAAAACATTTAAAAAGTAGCTGGATGTGGTGGCACATGCCTGTGGTCCTAGCTACTCGAGAAGCTAAGGTGGGAGGATCACTTGAGCCTGGGAAGTTAAGGCTACAGTGATACAGTGAGCCACGAATGCGCCGCTCCACTGTGCCTCGGCCCGCGTAACTGAGTGAGACCCTGTCTCAAACAAACAAACAAACAACCTCAAAAGCCACTGGACTGGGTAACTAGATCACTGATGATAGTATATAAGTATGGAAAAAAACTGAAAGTAGGAGTATGGTTTGATGTATAAGATAGTAATGAAAAGATGGGTGATGGGGCTAAGATTAATTAGATGAGAAAAGAGTGAAAAGACAAAAGGATACTGAGCATAACAAGAGGAGGGGAATCAAGGAATTATATTTCACCAGAGATAGTATGTTTGTAGATCTAGTTCGTGTTCTTAATGATCCAAGATAATGGAAAGCAACAACAGCTTGCATAATCCAAAAATAACTTCTATTTGGTTTTAGAAGACATTTGATGAATTTTGTTTTGGTAGCAGATTTGATGTTCTATTTATATTTTGCTTAGGCTACTACTTAACTCTTAAATACTTTCACTACTCTGCATTAGACGCTTCAACTCCTTTTTTGTTACTATGAAAACTATCTACAAGTGTGTATTCCCTAAGTGCATGGTTAGGAATAAGAAATGGGTAACTTGGCAGCAGTTTAGAGATACTGGATGGCAAGGGGGAAATGGCCCATAACTGAAACATCAGCATGAGTAACAATTAGAATAAACAGCCCGTATATAGACAACCAAAGGGTAACTACTTTGTAGCAGGATGACAGAGCATCTTGTCCTCCTCTCTCTTCTGCAAGTGGGGGCCAAAACTCCAGATATGCTACATGGAACAGTTTATCAGGTTAAACTAGTGATTTTCAATTTTTTTTTTGACAGAGATTTACAATAAGAATTTGACATCATGGGCCAGGCATGGTGGCTCAGGCCTGTAATCCCAGCACTTTGGGATGCCTAGCTGGGAGGATCACCTGAGGTCAGGAGTTTGAAACCAGCCTGGCCAACATGGCAAAACCCCATCTCTACTAAAAATACAAAAATTAGCCGGGCGTGGTAGTCGGTGCCTGCAATCCCAGCTACTTGGGAAGTTGAGGCAGGAAAATCGCTTGAACCTGGGAGGCGGAGGTTGCAGTAAGCCAAGATTATGCCACTGCACTCCAGCCTGGGCGACAGAGCAAGACTCCGTCTCAAAGAAAAAAAGAATTTGACATCGTGATCCATCCATACATACACATACGTATGTATGAAACAACAGTTCCATATAACAATATTTACCATTATTACATAGTATAGACTCTGATACTTCTACTCTAAGTTTTTTAAAATGCTGATCTCAATACACTAAAATGACTTCATGTTCCACTAGCCACAACCCATACTTTGAAAAACAACCCAGGACAGGGAAGTTGAAAGGCTTTGTCTTCAGAGCCATCAGATATAGGACATTATCATTTAAAAAGTTCAACAATAAAAAACAATATAAAGGCCAGGCACAACGGCTCATGTCTATAATCTCAGTACTTTGGAAGACCAAGGAAGGAGGATCACTTGAGCCCAGGAGTTTGAGACTAGCCTGGAAAACATAGCAAGACCTCATCTCTACAAAAAATTTAAAAATTTAGCTGGGTGTGGTGGTGCGCACTTGTGGTTCCAGCTACTCAGGAGACTGAGGTGGGAGGATCCCTTGAGCCCAGGAGCTCAAGGTTGCAGTGAGCTATGATTGCCACTGCACTCAGCCTGGGTGACAGAGTAATACCCTATCTCAAAAATAAAATAAAATTTAAAAAGCAATACAAGTTAAGTGCCCCCACGAACGGCATAGAAGCTAAAAGCAAAACAGGATCATAATAGGAAGGTAGATGGAGAAAGTTTTTTTACTGGAGACCTGAGGTAGATCATGAATGACAAGCCACAATGAAGGAGGGGCACATCTGACTTCATGAATGGCATATTAAGGGAACAATGAATCTCAGTAAAAATTGTGTGTTTCTAAAGGATTTAAATGGCCACTGAAGAAAATGACTTGAAAAAAGAACCCTTTTTCCCTGAGCAGCTCCTTAACCTGAGTGAGACCTGTGAGTAACTCATGACAGAACATGAAGGTAACTGCAAAACATGAAAGAAAGATGTTTCATTAAAATTTAAAGATAATGGATACAAAACAAACTAGGAAGGCTGGGCATGGGGCTCACGCCTGTAATCCCAACACTTTGTGAGGCTGAGGCAGGAGGATTGCTTGAAGTCACAAGTTCGATACTAGCCTGGGAAACAAAGCAAGACCCTGTCTATACAAAAAAATTGTTAAAATTAGCTGGGTGTGGTGGCACATGCCTGTAGTCATGGCTACTCAGGAGGCTGAGGGGAGGGGACTGCTTGAGCCCAGAAGTGGGAGGCTGCAGTGAGCTATGATTGCAACACCGCGCTCTACCCTGGGTGACAGAGGGAGACCCTGTCTCCAAAACGACAACAACAATAAAAATAATAACAATTAAAAAAAAAAACTAAGAGAAAGGAAGCCTACAAACATAAAACTGCTAGCCAAACCCCAAAGAGATGCAAACGTTGAGATTTCTCTTCAGTTAACTCCATTTTATTAATATATTAATAATATGTTATTAATAATAGCAGCAGCCACCACATATTGATTACTTACTAAATGCAGACACTTTGCCACATCTGGTGCGTACATTCTTTCTATTGCCCCAACAGTCACATATCCCCCACTTGATGGATAAGAAACTGAGGTGCAGAGGAGGTCTATCTAGCACCAAAGGCCAACTTATTTTTTGTTGTTCTACATGCTGCCTTCCTACTAACACAAAGTCCTTTCCTATTAATAAACAAAACAGAAAATACCAACCTGTTCTGAAGTAGATAACGGAAGGGGCAAGGACCCTAATTCTTTCAGCAATTCATTTGTTTCCTTGGCGAGCTGATTTGTGGAGTGTTGTAACTGTTGCCTAAGAGAGAAAAGATATGTTTCAGGATGTTGTCACTTCTTGAGAGGATTATACTCAGAACCACTTTGTTCTCAGAGTGTCTCATAATGTAGGGAATGAAGGGCCATTTGAAGAAATGAGTCCCTAGATGCCCAGGTTCACAACAAAATTCCAGAAATATTACCCAGGCAAACCCACTTCAAGGTATCTTCACTGAGCAGAAAGAATCTGCTTCAATAACCTGCTGAAGAAAGCACAGATCAGGAATTTTAACTCTTTGGGAAGAGAAGAAAAGCATATCAGCAGTTCTGATAAAAAATATAAAAAGAACAATTGCCGCCCACACCTAAATCAAGTAGTTTAAACATACTAAACTCTTTTATTGTCCAGGAGTTGACTGCCACAGTCCACTGACTAGAATCTAGGCACAGACAGTTAGATGAAATGTGTATTAAAAGCGTAGCTTCCTACCTACCCTAGGGAACAACCTCCAAACATCTAATCCCATGCTCTTGCTTTAAAAAGCTGGCTCTTTTCTAGCCTTATCCTTGGCTTCCTACCTGCTCTTTATACTTGCCTTTCTAGCTCTTCCCTCCAAAACAAAGAAGCCTTACCTGTTAAAAATACAAAAGGAGTAGGGAGGAAGGGGAATTGAAGAGGAAAGAATATGTAATACATTAAGTGGAACTGAAAGTAGTAGAAATACAAAAAGTACTCCTTTCATTTGTGGTTTCCTCTACTATCCAGCCATTTCTACAAAGGCTTTCTGAGACAACAGTGAAACCACATGCTATGATCTGAATGTTAGTGTCTCTGCAAAATTCGTATGTTGAAATCCTAATTCCCGAGGTGATAACATTAGGAGATGGGGTCCTTTGGAGGGTGATTAGATCATGAGAGTGGAGTCCCCATGAATAGAATTGGTACCCTTATAAAAAAGGCCCCAACGAGCTGCCTTGCCTCTTCCACCAAGTGAGGACACAAGAGGAAGGCACCACCTATGAAAAGGTGGGCCCTCACCAGACACTGTATCTGCCAGCGCCTTGACATTGGACTTCCCAGCCTCCAGAACTATGAGAAATAAAGTTGTTGTTTATAAACTACGCAGTTTATGGCATTTTGTTATAGTAGCCCAAATGGGCTAACACACCACACTACTAATTATTAATGGTTTTTTTGTACTGCAAATGGGCCTCTAGGATTTAAAAAAAAGGAGTCAAAAGAAAGAGGTACTCAATCAGTGGCTTGAACATCCCAGGCAGTACAAAAATATCCAGAGATATTTCACATTTCCCTGGAAAAAGCTCACAATAATAGTCATTCTCTCACCTCACACTGTCTAGGGTAGGAAACAAAAAATATTGCTTGATATATACATACATATATATGTATATACATACGTAGATACATATATGTATATACATATAGATACATATAGATCTATATATGTATCTACATATATATGTATCTATATATGTATCTACATATATGTATCTATATATGTATCTACATATATGTATCTACATATGTAGATACATATATGTATCTACATATGTAGATACATATATATGTATCTATATATGTAGATACATATATATGTATCTATATATGTAGATACATATATACATATATATCTACATATATATAGATACATATATATGTATCTACATATATAGATACATATATATGTAGATACATATATGTAGATATCTACATATATAGATACATATATATGTAGATACATATATGTAGATATCTACATATATAGATACATATATATGTAGATACATATATAGATACATATATATGTATCTACATATATACATATATAGTATATACATATATAGATACATATATATCTACATATATATGTATATATGTATCTACATATATATGTATCTATATATGTATCTACATATATGTATCTATATATGTATCTACATATATGTATCTACATATGTAGATACATATATGTATCTACATATGTAGATACATATATATGTATCTATATATGTAGATACATATATATGTATCTATATATGTAGATACATATATACATATATATCTACATATATATAGATACATATATATGTATCTACATATATAGATACATATATATGTAGATACATATATGTAGATATCTACATATATAGATACATATATATGTAGATACATATATGTAGATATCTACATATATAGATACATATATATGTAGATACATATATAGATACATATATATGTATCTACATATATACATATATAGTATATACATATATAGATACATATATATCTACATATATATGTATATATGTAGATACATATATAGACACATATATGTAGATACATATATATCTACATATATGTAGATACATATATACATATATATCTACATATATGTATATATGTAGATACATATATAGACACATATATGTAGATACATATATAGACACATATATGTAGATACATATATAGACACATATATGTAGATACATATATAGACACATATATGTAGATACATATATAGACACATATATGTAGATACATATATAGACACATATATGTAGATACATATATAGACACATATATGTAGATACATATATAGATACATATATGTAGATACATAGACACATATATACATATATCTATACACATATATAGATATATTTTATATATATTTATATACTGTATTTATATTTTATATATATTATTTTATATATATATTATGTATATATTTTTTGAGATGGAGTCTTGCTCTGTCGCCAGGCTGGAGTGCAGTGGCGTGATCTTGGCTCACTCCAACCTTCGCCTCCCGGGTTCAAGTGATTTTCCTGCCTCAGCTTCCCAAGCAGCTGTGACTACAGGCACAAGCCACTACGCCCAGCTAATTTTTGTATTTTTTTTTTTGAGACAGAGTCTTGCTCTGTCACCTAGACTGGAGTGCAGTGACGTGATCTCAGCTCACTGCAACTTCCACCTCCCAGATTCAAGCGATTCCCCTGCCTCAGCCTCCCAAGTAGCTGGGACTACAAGTGCGTGCCACCATGCCCGGATAATTTTTTGTATTTTTAGTAGAGACGGGGTTTCACCATGTTAGCCAGGATGGTCTCGATCTCCTGACCTCGTGACCCACCCGCCTCAGCCTCCCAGAGTGCTGGGATTACAGGCATGAGCCACTGCTCCCGGCTTGCTCAGTACATTTTAAAGATGAAGAATAGCACTAAAAGCAGAAATGGAGCAAAAGAGGGTGTGATAAAAAGAATCAGGAGTCCCTAATATCAGTCTACTATTCTCTCCCTCAGGCTCCCCTTGGGCCATTCTGATTACATATGCAGTAGTCCCTCAGTATCCATGGGGGATTGGTTCCAGGGCCTCCTCCTGCCAAGTCCTTAATATAAAATTATGTAACATTTGCATAGAACCTGTGCATACCCTTCCATATACTTTATTTATTTATTTATTTATTTATTTTGAGACGGAGTTTTGCTCTCGTCACCCAGACTGGAGTGCAATGGCGCAATCTTGGCTCACTGCAACCTCCGCCTCCCAGGTTCAAGTGATTCTCCTACCTCAGCCTCCCGAGTAGCTGGGATTACAGGCACGCGCCACCATGCCCAGCTAATTTTTGTATGTTTAGTAGAGATGGAGTTTCACCATGTTGATCAAGCTGGTCTTGAACTCCCGACCTCGGGTGATCTGCCCACCTCAGCCTCCCAAAGTGCTGGGATTAGAGGTGTGAGCCACCACATCCACCCGTATACTTTATTTTTTATTTTTATTTTTTTGAGACAGAGTTTCACTCTTGTTGCCCAGGCTGGAGTGCAATGGTGCGATCTTGGCTCACAGCAACCTCCACCTCCTGGGTTCAAGCTATTTTACTGCCTCAGCCTCCTGTGCAGCTGGGATTACAGGTGCCTGCCACCATGTCCAGCTGATTTTTGTATTATTAGTAGAGACGGGGTTTCATCATCTTGGCCAGGCTGGTCTTGAACTCCTGACCTCAGGTGATCTGCCTGCCTCAGCCTCCCAAAGTGTTGGGATTACAGGCATGAGCCACTGCACTGGGCACCCCCTTCCATATACTTTAAATCATCTCTAGATTACATTACGTAATACTTAGAGGTGAAGCCAGCTGGACTTCTGGGTCGGGTGGAGACTCTGAAAAATTTTCTGTCTTACAAGAGGATTGTAAAATGCACCAATCAGCACTCTGTAGCTAGGACTGTAAAACGCACCAATCAGCAATCTGTGGCTAGCTAGAGGTTTGTAAAATGGACCAATCAGTGCTCTGTAAAATGGACCAATCAGCGCTCTGTAAAATGGACCAATCAGTAGTCTGTAAAATGGACCAATCAGCAGGACATGGGTGGGGACAAACAAGGGAACAAAAGCTGGCCACCCTAGACAGCAGCAGCAACCTGCTCAGATTCTCTTCCACCTTGTGGAAGCTTTGTTGTTTTGCTCTTCACAGTAAAGCTTGCTGCTGCTCACTCTTTGGGTCCACACCACCTTTAAGAGCTGTAACACTCACCGCAAAGGTCCATGGCTTCACTGTTGAAGTCAGCGAGACCAAGAACCTACCAGAAGGAACCAACTCCAGACAAAATACAATGTAAACACTATGTAAATAATTGTTATACTATATTGTTTTCAGTAATGACAAGGAAAAAAGTCTGTACGTCGTCAGTAGAGACCTTCCTTTTTTTTCTGAATATTTTCTATCTGTGGTTGGTTGAACCCACAGGTGCAGAACCTATGGATATGGAAGGCCGACTGTAGTTGGGAATCCAGTTAAACTAGATCATGAGGAGTCCTATGCCAACAAGGAAGCTCATTTAGGCAGAGTTATAAGCAGAATATAGTTTAATAGTGGTACGAATTCCCTTTTCTACTTCCCTAAATTGTTCTGCTAAACTGCCCGAGAGGAGAAAGAATCAGAGTTCAAGGACTTTGAAAGGCAATGGAAATCACAATCCATTAATATACTTTGTTGCCCCTCTTTTAGATTCAGCTATTATCTCATGACCCACTGCCTCTCATTCTGATTTCCCAGACCTGAAACCTAAGCTGCTGTGCAGCAAGGACATTGTGTCCTCAAATGGCCCTCACAAAACCCAACCTTGTCAGGAAGTTACTCACAGATTTTCCTGTAGCTTGCTTGAGTCCTGCTTAGTTCCTAGCTGGCTCATCAAATTCTTTATCTGAGCAGCTGGGGAGATAGGAAGAAAAAGATTTATTTAAAAGAAAAATACATTCATCATGAGTACCCTACTTCCAAGATCCCTGGTCTCTTCCCATTCATAATAAGTATTAATACATGCAACTAATAGAGACCATGCTATGATCAAAACCTTGACACACACATTCCTCCAAAAACTAATTACAAGGTTCACCTTTCTCCTATAGAGTAACTGTTTCACAAAGTAGAAGGTGGTGGTTTTATCATCCCCCCAAAATTTGCTAGTTTTCCTAGATCTCCTATTGCAATGGTTAAAAATTTCAACACCCTTAGAAGGGCCTCTAGGCCAGATATCAATTTGCAACAATAAAAAAAAATCAAATCAAATACAATAATTTTTCTATAGCCAACATTTTTGCAGACAATGTATACTTATTACTAATAATGGGTTACCACCAATTGAGCACCTCTAAGTGCCAGGCACTATATACTAAGAGCTTTGTATACACTCTGTTATTAATTCTCACAACAGCAATCTCAGTAGATGTACTTTTTTTTTTTTGTTTTTTTTTTTTGAGACGGAGTGTCACTCTGTCACCCAGGCTGGAGTGCTGTGGCACCATCTCAGCGCACGCAAGCTCCACCTCCTGAGTTCATGCCATTCTCCTGCCTCAGCCTCCTGAGTAGCTGGGACTACAGGCGCCCGCCACCACGCCCGATTAATTTTTTTGCATTTTTAGTAGAGACGGGGTTTCACCATGTTAGCCAGGATGGTCTCGATTTCCTGACCTTGTGATCCACTCGCCTCAGCCTCCCAAAGTCCTGGAATTACAAGCATGAGCCACTGCACCCAGCCTTAGTAGATATACTTTCATTTTGCAGGTAAGGAAGTGTATTTAGAGAGGTTAAGTATCTTATACAAGCATATACAATTAATAAGTAGCAGGGCAAAAATTCAATGCCCAGTACATCAGATTCCAATGGCTATGTTCTTTCAGCTGTGCTGTCTATACCATAATACAGTCAAACATATGGTTTTGTTCAGCCTTCTCTACCTTTTCCTAGATATTTGCTAAGACTAGGAATGGTAATGTTTGAATCCTGAATGTTTAACTCCTATCCTAGACCGAGAAAGCAGGGGTCCAGAGGAACTGATCTATCAATAAGGAGGAACACTCTAATGTCAGCCTGCCTGGGACTCTGAACACTCCTGTCCCTTACTGATTTCTGCAACAACAATAGAGCCCTTCATTTATTTTATGCCTTGCTTTCTATTTTCTTTTTCTGGTTACTGGGGAGGGTGGGGGAGATTTATTCATTCACAGAAGTTGGAAGTTAGTTATATGATTTCTTGTTTGCTTGCTTGCTTTCCAAGAGCATTCACTGTCTTCTATTACAAGTAGCTGGAGTACAGAACATATGAATAGAGTACTCATTGCCCAGAAGTAACACACTTACCATCAAGTTTCAACAGAACTTCAAGAAATAACATAACACAATAAGTATAAGGCTCTTCCAGCCATTCAGCTTTCTTTGTGAGAGTCCTTTCTATCCTCTCTGGATTAATGCCAATTTCACTTGTGAAACACCAGCCTGCTAAATGACTGGTTCAGTGGAAGAAAATGAGGAGACTCATGTATATTGTATAATTTGTGAATATTATAGAAACAGTATACATATAATGCTCCCATGTCCAACAAGAAAGAACGCTCACTTATTAGAATTTTGAAATTTAAAAATTAATTGTTCCAAATTCACTTTTTGGTAATGGTACTCTTTAAAATAACAATATTTGGGGGACACAGTCATAATCTTGTCCCTAATTTGGTCACCAAGATTAGTAAAAAAGTAAGCTAAAATTTATTGAGTACCAGTTACCTTATAATACCAATGACATGCTAATAGTCCCTAAATCTTTTTTTTTTTTTTTTTTGAGACAGAGTCTCGCTCTGTCGGCCAGGCTGGAGTGCAGTGGCATGATCTCGGCTCATTGCAACCTCCGACCCCCAGGCTCAAGCAATTCTCCTGCCTCAGCCTCCCAAGTAGCTGGGATTACAGGCATGTGCCACCACCCCTGGCTAATTTTTGTATTTTTAGTAGACACAGGGTTTCACCATGTTGGCCAGGCTGGTCTCGAACTCCTGACCTCAGGTAATCCACCTGCCTCGGCCTCCCAAAGTGCTGGGATTGCAGGGTTGAGCCACTGCACCCAGCCAGTAGTCCCTAAATCTGATAAGAAGCAACGATTAGGCAAAAATCTTCTGATTCCTGGGTGCTTCTATTCCTAAACAGAAATGGAACAACTCAGTCCTTAGTAGTAAGTACAAGTTATTTCTCCCTAGCCAAAATTACTGCATTGTTGGAGATACAAAGCAAACATTTCCAGAGTCAAGTATATATAGGCTGGTAGCACTTCAGATTATGATTTCATCTTATTTTGAAACCATATTTTCCTAACAAAAATGTGATTCCAGTTTTATAAGAGAAATATAGGATTCACTTAATTCAAAATTTGCCTTTTGACAAGACTTCTCTAAAAGATATCTATTCTACTAAGTGAGGGTTACCTATAGCTCAGTGGTTCCATGGTTCCAATTATAAGCACTATAATTACTGCATTCTGCTAAGATAGCATTATGTGTGACAACCACTTTTCTTCATCACTAACATGTGGTATGTCCTTCTTATCTAAGTCAAATGGGAATCAGGATACCACTAAAGCTATTAACTGGACAGCCATAAAAATCATTTATGAAAGAGGGCATGAATTTTCATTTACTGAGCATCTACTATGATGTACTAGACACTGGGCTTGACAAGCATTAACTTATTTGACTCCAACAATCCTTTAAGTAAGTATTATTATTCCATTGTTGCATATGAGCACAATGAGGCTCATGAGAGTTACAGAACTCATTCATTCATTCATTCAGAGTATCTACTCTACACTATTCCATGTCCTAGAAGACACTTGCTTTCGAGAGTCTTCTAAGGAAAAGAGATAGATAATAAACATATCAGGTAGTGATAAATGGTATAAAGAGAAATAAATTCAGGTAAGAGCTGAAGTGACAGCGGTGGGCAGAGGATACTTAGTTATATAGAGTGGTCAGAGAGACCTCTCTGATAAGGTGACACTGAGCAAAGATCCAAAGTGAAAGATCAAGCCACACAGCTATCTTGGGGAGAAGCATTCTAGGAGAAGAGAGGAATCAGTACAAAGTCCCCAAAGCAAGGGTGCTTGATGTGATGGAGGCCAGGGTGGCTACAGCAGAGTGAGCAAGAGACAGCAGAGAGGTGGCCAAGGAGGTAGTAGGGACCCAGATTGTATAGGGCCTTGCAAACAATTATGAGGACTTTGAATTTTAATGAAATGGGAAATCACTGGTAGGTTTTGAATAGAGTGTCATTACAACCAGAATTTAAACCCAGGGCTAACTCCAGTGGAATGTGCCACATTACATTCTCTCATAAGGCTGACTCTTACAGGAAAAAGAATGTAGTCACACAGGGCAGGCCTAGATTTCCCAATGTTCCACTTAGCCCCATCCTACTTATCTGATACCTAAGTTAATAGCTCTCTGCTCCAGATAGGCTGATGTCCTTCCTCTAACCTGCTCCCTTCTCCAGCTCCCTGGCACCTATGGAAACATTCCTCTGTACTCACTAGAGTCCAGCAGAGTGCCAGGCAGCCAGGTGATACATAATTAATTACTGATTAATAGAGTTAGCCTCCCTTTTCCATTCTGGCAAGCTCTTTGAGGCAGAAGATATGAATGACGAATATAAGCTAGGAATAACGAGGCCTGAAATCTAAGCCAGACTTGATGACTAACTAGATGCACGGCACTAAGCAAGTCATTTCATTTGACTGGGTCTCTTTTTCACCAATTATAGATGATATTCAGATTTCACTGACATTTACTGAATACTTAAACTATTTGTGTAAGGTTTTTCTCTCATTAAATCCTTACAACTATGTGAGAACTAAATGATCCCTAAGTACTCCCACCACTGCTCAATTCCAAAATTCAATAACAGTGAAATAGCTCCAGTCGCAGAATTATGCTGTGTAACCAAGGAGTACTTTTGCAACCCAAAAGTTTGGCTTAGAAAGGTTCCACCTGTGACTTTTCTTAACTTCATAAATGCAAGGTACAAACAGGACTGGACTGACTATATGCCTCTAGAAGGCAGGGACTGCATTCTACTCATTTTTGTGTATGTATAACTCCTCCCAACACACACACGCCCATCCAGAAAATGGCTGAATATATAATGCATAAAGGTAGATCTGACAAAAAAGTCAAGGAAATAGGTCTTTTCTTATTGACTGTCTTTAAAAAGTAGAGCATTCCTTAGAAACTTTAGAAGTATGCCAAAGTATCAAGTTATTAATCATCTATCAAAATTTATTAAATAAGCTACAGAGCTATGGGAATTTTATAGAATATGAAAAAAATCAATTAATAATCAGCTGTTCTCTGCATATTCTCAGCGGAGAACTCTTCTTCATCTAGACTTTTCTGATTTCCTTTGTTGGGATGACCTAAATTTGGGGGGTGGAAAGATAGGGAGGGGTTGAGGAAGTGGGGGTGTTGGGAATATTATAGGGTCATTTGCTAGCTAAGCACCAGAATTAATCTAAGCCTTAACACTTTCTAAATTCCTAAATATTAAGATATTTTCTTTAAAGTTTCCAGCAAGACTCAGGTATCAGATACCCTAAAACTCAAATCACAAGGACAACAGTGTCATAGTTTACTGGAACCCAGAGAAGCAGGACTTTTTGTATATTGCCCTGTATAATCACCAACATCAGGGATTTGTTCAAAACTAGTAACTCAATGACTCATGTATTTTACACTTAAGAGATGTATCCTTCAGTAAACCTAAAGCACACAAAGGAATAACGTGTTTACAGATACATTTATTTGCCCTTGAGCATACTTAAAATATCAAAAAGAAAAGTGAGGCCAGGCACAGTGGCTCACATCTACAATCCCAACACTTTGGGAGGCCAAGGTGGGCAGATCACTTGAGGCCAGGGGTTCAAGACCAGCCTGGGCAACATAGTGAGAACTGCCTCTACAAAAAATTTAAAAATTAGCCAAGCATGGTGGCGCATGCTTGTAGTCCTGGCTACTCAAGAGGCTGAGAGGAGGATCGCTCAAGCCCAGGAGTTTGAGGCTGCAGTGAGCTATGATCATGCCACTGCACTCCAGCCTAAGCAACAGAGCAAGACTCTGTCTCAAAATAAATAGACAAATGAATAAAAATTTAAAAAGTAAAGTGATGCTTTTTTTTTTTTGAGACAGAGTTTTGCTCTTGTTGCCCAGGCTGGAGTGCAATGGTGTGATCTTGGCTCACCGCAACCTCTGCCTCCCAGGTTCAAGCGATTCTCCTGCCTCAGCCTCCCGAGTAGCTGAGATTATAGGCATGTGCCACCATGCCCGGCTAATTTTTTGTATTTTTAGTAGAGATGGGGTTTCTCCATGTTGGTCAGCCTGGTCTCAAACTCCTGACCTCAGATGATCCGCCTGCCTCAGCCTCCCAAAGTGCTGAGATTATAGGCATGAGCCACCACGCTTGGCCAAGTGATGCTTTTTGGAAGTATTTTTACCAGGATGAGTTGAATCTTCTGGCTAACTTGGTTAATGAGAAAACTCCTTTTCCAAGCAGTCTAGTAAATGAAGGTTTTATGTTAGACTGATGTGCTACAACTTTTTGGAGGAAAATAATTGGGTATTTCCTATGAAATGTTACATAATCCTCGAAACCAGATGACTAGGCCAAAGGTAAAGACAAGTCTTTCAGTTCTGTGTAAGCAATTTTGTTCTTTTTAAAACTAGGACTCAGCTGGGCGTGGTGGCTCACACCTGTAATCCCAGCACTTTGGGAGGCCAAGGTGGGTGGATCACCTGAGGTCAGGAGTTTTGAGACCAGGCTGGCCAACATGGTGAAACCCCGTCTCTACTAAAAATACAAAAATTAGCCAGGCATGATGGCACATGCCTATAGTCTCAGCTACTCAGAAGGCTGAGGCAGAAGAATCGCTTGAACCCAGGAGCGGAGGTTGCAGTAAGCTGAGATCGTGCCATTGCACTCCAGCCTCGGCAACAGAGCGCGACTCCATCTCAAAAACAAACAAACAAACAAAAAAAAACAACTAGGACTCAATTTCTCCTATCACTGACCTCTCATTTTAAAAAAGCATATCCTGGCTAAAACTTTTAAAAGAGTATGAAGCAAATCAATTTGTTATACGTTACAGCTAACATCCACACTAGGAACTACTCTAAACTGAAAATTCTTTATGTGCTTTTAGCTGATATCGGCAGAATCTGAATCTCCAAATGAACCTTCATCCAAAGCAAAGTCAAAGCAAAGTCAAATTATATTGAAAGTAACTATCATCAGAGGTGGGAAAAAGATTTCTCTTCATTTGACAGGATCTAATGCTGTAACTCAGTATTTTAAACAAATTCAACAACAAAAAAACATTATTTACACCAAATGAGAAAATGATAGCCTATGTGGTGATTATGAAAATGAGGTCATCTCGGTGTTTTACTCTGAAAATTAGGTTTACATTCTGTTTTTATATCACTACAATGAAAATTAACTTTTTTAAAATTTTATTTTTTTAAATTTTTATTTTTTTGAGACAGAGTTTTGCTCTTTTTGCCCAGGCTGGAGTGCAATGGCACGGTCTTGACTCACTGCAACCTCTGCCTCCTGGGTTCAAGTGATTCTCCTGTCTCAGCTTCCCAAGTAGCTAGGATTACAGGTGCCCGCCACCATGCCAGGCTAATCTGTATATTTTTAGTAAACGGGGTTTCACCATGTTAGTGAGGCTGGTCTCGAACTCCTGACTTGAGGCAATCTGCCCACCCTGGCCTCCCAAAGTGCTGGAATTACAGGTGTGAGTCACCGTGTCCATCAACCTGACTTTAAAAAATAGCCACTGTACTATAACAGTAAAGTTCTAGACTAAAGTGAAAATGGATACTAAATATCAAAGGTATAATTTTCCTTTAACCATACCAGTTTCGGAATACGCAATGGTTAAGAGCATAGCTCTGAATTAAGACTGCCTATATGGCCAGGCATGGTGGTTCATGCCTGTAACCCCAGCACTTTGGGAGGCCAAGGTGGGAGGATCACTTGAACCCAGGAGTTTGACACCAGCCTGGGCAACAAAGTGAGCCTGTCTCTACAAAAAATCAAAAAATTACTTGGATGTGGTGGTGCGTGCCTGTAGTCCTAGCTACTTGGAAGGTGGAGGGCGGGGGGATCCCTTGAGTTCAAGGTTGCAGTGACCTATGACGGCACCACTGTACTACTGGCACATCCTGGGTGACAGAGCAAGACTCTTTCTCAAAAAAAACAAAAAACAAAAAAACCACTGCTTATGCCTATGCTTGTCCTGGTCCCGCTACTTCCTAGCAAAGTGATCTTGAGTAAAAGGCTCCACTCCTCTATGCCTTAGTTTCTTTGCCTAAAAAATGAGAATAAGAGAATCTTTATATGGTTGTTGTGAGGATGAAATGAGATGATATGAAGCTAAATTTAGAACAATGTCTGGCACATAAAAGCACTCGATTAAAGATAGCTATTATTATCAAACTCAAGACCAAGAAAAAGGTACTTAGCAGTGATAAAATCAATTAAGTACACATTGAATGCCAACTACATATCCATTGTTGTTCCAGGCACTGTGGCTAAAGATAAATGTATAATGCATGGTCTCCACAAAACTAACAGTGATCTCTCTGCTTGGGGTGACAATGTCAAAAAGCTTGAATTAATTAAAGAATATATAATGTAAGTAAGTGCTAAACTGTGAGGGAAAATTGCTCGTATTATAAATTCAAAGAAAATACACCAAAATGAGAGCTAACATTTCTTAAGCACTTACTATGTAGCAGGGACTGTAGATGAATTATCTCATTTAATCATCACAACCCTATGAAATAGGTATTATTAACTCCATTTTAACAATGAGGAAACTGAGAAATAGGTAAAGCAATGTGTTTACACAGCTAGTAAGAAGCAGATCTAGGATTCAAATCCTGGCAATATGACTCCTGAGCCTGCCTACCTATTAAACTATTGTGGGGCAAGGGATTCAACAAGTATTAATAATGTCAACACTGGGGCTGGGCGTGGTGGTTCACACCTGTAATCCCAGCACTTTGGGAGGCCGCAGTGGGCAAATCGCCTGAGGTCAGGAGTTCGAGACCAGCTTGGTCAACATGGTGAAACCCTGTCTCTACTAAAAATACAAAAATTAGCTGGGCGTGGTGGCACGAGCCTATAATCCCAGCTACTCAGGAGGCTGAGGCATGAGAATTGCTTAACCCCGGGAGGCAGAGGTTGCAGTGAGCTGAGATTGTGCCACTGTACTCCAGCCTGAGCGACAGAGCAAGACTCCATCTCAAAATAATAAAAATAATAATAATGTCACCATTTACTGAATGCCTGCTATGTGCCAGGCAGTATACTAGACACTTTCAAACATCCCCCCTTTTTTTTTTTTTTGAGACAGGGTCTCACTCTGTCACCCAGGCTGGAGTGCAGTGACGTGATCTCGGCTCACTGCTACCTCTGCTTCGCGATCTGCCCACCTCAGCCTCCCAAGTAGCTGGGACTATAGGTGTGTGCCACCACACCCGGCTAATTTTTGTATTTTTGGTAGAGCCCGGGTTTCGCCAAGTTGCCCAGGCTGGTCTCAAATTTCTGAGCTCAAGAGATCCACTCGCCTCAGCCTCCCCAAGTGCTGGAATTACAGGTGTGAGCCACTGCGCCCAGCCTCAAACATCTCCTTTTAATAATTTCACTCATTTTATAAATGGGGTTACACACGGAAAGGGAAAATAACCTGCTCGAGGTTAATACATGGAAGGGAAGGGATTCAGTCACAGATCTGCTGACCCCGGAGCGTCCATGATCTTTCTGACTTCACTTTATCTTTCAAAAGCAAAGGAAGGCTGGGCGCCTGTAATCCCAGCACTCTGGGAGGCCAAGGCAGGCAGATCACCTGAGGTCAGGAGTTCAAGACCAGCCTGGCCAACATGGTGAAACCCTGTCTCTACTAAAAATAGAAAAATTAGTCGGGCGTGTGGTGCACGCCTGTAATCCCAGCTACTGGGGAGGCTGAGGCAGGAGAATTGCTTGAATCCGGGAGGCGGAAGTTGCGGTGAGCCTGATTGCCCCACTTGCACTCCAGCCTGGGAAACAGAGCAAGACTCCGTCTCAAAAAAAAAAAAAAAAAAGCAAAGAAAAACTTAGTTGCTATCAGCAGGACTTATGCACAACTGAGAGGATTTGTATAATTTAGATAGCCAATGAGGTAGGGAGAGAAAAGATACTAAAAAAAGGAGGAACCAAAGGGCGGGCACAGTGACTCATGCTTGTAATCCCAGCACTTTGGGAGGCCGAGGCAGGGATCATCTGAGGTCAGGAGTTCGAGACTAGCCTGACCAACATGGAGAAACCCTGTCTCTACTAAAAATATAAAATTAGCTGGGCGTGGTGGTACACGCCTGTAATCCCAGCTACCCGGGAGGCTGAGGCAGGAGGATCGCTTGAACCTCGGAGGCAGAGGTTGCGGTGAGCCGAGATCGCGCCACTGCATTGCAGCCTGGGCTGTTAACAACAGCGAAACTCTGTCTCCAAAAAAAAAAAAAAAAAAAAGAGGAGGAACCAAATGAGCAAAATATAAACTGAAAGATAGAGTAGAGAAACATAAAGAAAATAGCCTTCCTAGCAAAGAGTAAGGAAGAGTAGAAAATATGGCTAATTTGGGTTAAGATCGCAGGGAGTGAAAGCAAGGTGAAATATTAAGATCTGATTCAGGCCAGGCGCGGTGGCTTATGCCTGTAATCCCAGCACTTTGGGAGGCCGAGGCAGGTGGATCACCTGAGGTCAGGAGTTCGAGACCAGCCTGGCTAACATGGTGAAACCCTGTCTCTATAAAAATACAAAAATTAGCTGGGCGTGGTGGCAGGTGCCTGTAATCCCAGCAACTCGGTAGGCTGAGGCAGGAGAACTGCTTGAACCCAGGAGGTGGAGATTACAGTGAGCCGAGATTGCGTCATGGCACTCCAGCCTGGGCGACAGAGTAAGACTCGGCTCAAAAAAAAAAAAACAAAAAACAAAACCATCTGATTCAGTAGACAACAGACAGCCACTTCAGGCTCTTGAGGAAGTGAGCAGTATAATAAAAACAGGACTTTAGACATAGTACTGATAGCGCTATCAGTATAAACTAGAATGGGGCGAGACCATAATCAGAGACACTATGAATATGCTGTTGAAATACAGATGTTGAGCTGATGAAGACTTAAGGGGATGGCAAAGAAACATAAAAAATAAGGGGCAAACATGAAAATAACTTTGAAAGTAGAACCACAAGGATTTCATAATAATCAATTTTAAAAGTTCAACTCTTCTTGCTTTGGGAGACTGAGGTGGGAGGATGGTTTGAGGTCAGGAATTCAAGACCAGCCTGGGCAACACAGCAAGACCTCCGTCTCTAAAAAACTTTTACAACTTGCCAGGCGCAGTGGCATATGCCTGTAGTCCTAGCTACTTGGGAGACTCAAGTAAGAGGATCGTTAAAGCCCAAGAGTTTGAGGTTACAGTGGACTACGATTGCACCACTGCATTCCAGCCTGGGTGACAGAGTGAGACCTCCACTCTTCTTATTTTGTTAGTAAACAAGATCACATCAATTAGCAACATAAAGAACAGAAATGCTGTTCTTTTTTTTTTTTTTTTTTTTTTTTTCCGAGATGGAATCTTGCTCTGTTGCCCAGGCTGGAGTGCAGTGGAGCAATCTTGGTCTTGGTTCACTGCAACCTGCACCTCCCCAGTTCAGGCGATTCTCCTACCTTAGCCTCCCGAGCAGCTAGAACTACAGTCACCTGCCATCACGCCCGGCTTACTTTTTTATTTTTAGTAGAGGCAGAGTTTCGCCATGTTGGCCAGGCTGGTCTCGAATGCCTGACCTCAGGTGATCCGACCGCCTCGGCCTCCCAAAGTGCTGGGATTACAGGCGTGAGACACCTCGCCCAGCCAGAAATGCTGTTCTTTAATCCCTTCAGAGTTAACTTTGAGGCTAATAGGTTTTCAGCTATATCTGCCTCAGCAATACTTGCCCAGACACTTTGTTCCACAGTAAGTCAAATATTTTTCCTCTGTACCCAACACATACTGATAATCACCACTTGTACCAGGCAGTCAACCTTAGCTGTACCTGTAACAACCCACGCAATGAGCTGCCTTATCTCAGGCTGATGTGCTCAGCAATTCCAACCCCACATCTGTGGCTGAACAGTTTAGAAAAAAGAATAACTATTCTCTCAAACTTTTAATGGGTACAAGTCCTTGCAGGGCTGTATGGGTGTGTGGGTAATATATATGTCTGAGAGCTCACATTCTAAGGGTATATTTGGGTGTGCTGGCCTCTTGGAGAGGTTTGGGGATGGGCACTAGCTTGATAACTGAGTAGATGCAACGTCATCCCATCAATTTCAGATTTCCCATTTCTCACCAAACAATTCCAAGGGAAGAATTTCTTTCTTTTTTTTTTTTTTTTTTTTTTGAGACTGAGTCTCACTCTGTCATCCAGGCCAGAGTGCAGTGGTGCAATCTCGGCTCACCACAACCTCCGCCTCCCGGATTCAAGCAATTCTCCTGCCTCAGCCTCCCAAGTAGCTGGGATTACAGGCGTGCACCATCACACCTGGCTAATTTTTTTGTATTTTTAGTAAAGACAGGGTTTCACCATATTGGCCAGGCTGGTCTCAAACTCCTGACCTTGTGATCCGCCTGCCTCGGCCTCCCAAAGTGCTGGGATTACAGGCATGAGTCACCGTGCCCGGCCTGGAAGAATTTCAACTCACACTGCCTAGGGCATAGGATATGGTATGTACTACACAGTGCAAGGGGAAAGAGGCAGGAAGAGTTCCAAAATGGTAGAAATGCCTCATTCATTCAAATCAATTCGATACAATTTATTATGCATCAAGATTCCATATAATGTGATCCCTGGTTACCTCTCTGGCCTCTTTTCCTATTCTGCCTCCCTTTTCTAACTGTACTCCAGCCAAACTAGCCTCCTTGCTCTTCTTTGAACACCCGAAGTCTTCGCTCTTGCCCTCTACCTAGAATGCCTTTCCCAGCTACTCACATAGCTGTCTCACTCATTTCATTCACATGTCTACTCACTCAAATGTCAGCTCCTCAGAGATGCCTTCCTTGATCAACTAAAATAATGCACCCACCCTCCCTCTTCCCTGACTCTCTACCCACTTACCCTGCTTTTTCTTCATAGCATTTATTATTACTTGACATTATTTATATGTGTATGTACGTATGTGTGTATACATACTCCCCCCGCACACAGAAACACACATACACACACAATCGGGAGGGATTTTATCTCTTGTTCTGCTTTACCCCAGCACACAGCAGGTGCTCCAGGAATATTTGTTGCACAGTGGATCAATGAATCTTTCATATGTTTGGGACTGAGATAAGTACTGGAAATATAAAGATGAATAAGTCATGTCCCCTGACTCAAAGGAGCTAACAATCTGGCAGAGGAGATGAACACACCACAAGAAGAGAAAGCACCACGGCTTCAGGTATTTCCCCAACAGGGTCCTCTGTAGAGTGAAAAAACAAGTTATTCGCATACTTGTAAACCTGAAGTGTTAAAATCAATAGATTTATTTTTAATTTAATTTATTTATTTAGAGACAAAAGTATTGATCTGCCACCCAGGCTGGAGTACAGTGGCATAATCACAGCTCACTGCAGCTTCCAACTCCTGGGCTCAAGAGATTCTCCAGCCTCAGCCTCCTGAGTAGCTAGGACTACAGGCACATGCTACCATGTCTGGCTAATTTTTTAATTTTTTTTGTAGAGATGGGGTCTCACTATGTTGTCCAGGCTAGTGTCAAACTCCTGGCCTCAAGTAATCCTCCTTCCTTGGCCTCCTAAAGTGCTGGGATTACAGGTGTGAGCCACTGAGCACAGCCCAGAACTGTAATATTAATAAAAAGTAATAAAAAGACAAATTGCTGGTCATAAGAGACCTAGTTTCAAATTCAGATATTGTCATTTGTTAGCAGGGCAATTATTTAACCTTTCTTAGTTTGTTTCCTAATACATAACATGGAAATGATACTGGTGCTTCAGAGTTGTTATAAAATAAGATAATGCGTGTAAAGCACTTTTCATACTGCCTGGAACACAGTATGTACTCAAACGTTAGCTATTAATATTACTAACATCTGACTTAAATGATCCCCTGGGGCCCAATGCCCAATCAATAGCTAAATCTTACCAATTCTATCACCAAGGAAACCTCTCCTATCCTTTCCTTTCTTTTCATTTTCACAGCCCTAACTGGTATCTCTGATTCCAGTCTCTCCCTTTGAATTCAATTCGCACTTTCCTAAATAACTAAATCCAAGCCCCTTAGCTTAGCATTTAACATCCTTCATGTTTGGGCCACAATTTACCTTTCAATCCTTTTTTCCCACTACTTTATGGAATCTACCACTCTAGCCAAATTAAATTACTCTTCTAGATATACCCTATGCTTCCCCACTATGATGCCTGTTCATTTTACTCCCTCCTGGAATGCTTTTCTCCTCTTTACCTTCGAAGGTCCAAATCTTTCCATCCTCTTTCCAGACATAACTCAAATGCCATAATGCCTTCTCAATTAAAAACAATCTCTCTCTCCCCAGAATACCTGCATGTTATTTATATGTCTTCTATAGCACCAATCCCTTTCAACTTTATATTTTGGTTATGTACTCTGCAGGTTCCCTGTTGAAAGATCCATGCCAGTTCTTATACTTACTACATACTCAAATAAATATATGTTGAAGGCCAGGCATGGTGATGCATGCCTGTAATCCTGGCCTATTGGGAGGCCAAGGTGGGTGGATCACTTGAGCACAGGAGTTCGAGACCAGACTGGACAACATGGTGAAACTCCATCTCTACAAAAAATATAAACATTAGCCGGGCGTGGTGGTACACACCTGTAGTCCCAGCTACTTGTAGGGCTGAGGCAGGAGGACTGCTTGAGCCAGGGAGATTGAGGCTGCAGTGAGCTGAGATCATGCCACTGCACACCAGCCTGGGTGACAGAGTGAGACCCTGTCTCAAAATAAACATTTAAATTTAAATTTAAAACTGTATGTCGGATCTACTTTTGGGAGTATTCTGGTTATATATATAAAAAATACACAGGAAGATGGATAGATGGATACATGTTGAATGAATATTTCGCAAATAGATATTAAAATTAGATTTAGCTTCAACAAGAAAATTTCAGCCTTGAACTAGAATTTTCTGATCTAATGTGTATTACAGCTCCTTCACAAAAGGAAACTGGAACAAAAAGTACTATACTTTCTAACCAGTGGTCATATTAATTTTTTTTACTTCTGGATTTTAACAGGCCACATATTCTTCCTTTCACTTCCAGAGTCTCAATCCCTTTTGATCAGAAACTTTCTACTTCTCAAATTCTACAATATACATTTAGATTTAAAAGCAAAGTGAGCCTGGGCAACATAGTGAGACCCCATCCCTACAAAAAATTTAAAAATTAGCCTGGCACGGTAGATGCATCCTTGTAGTCCTCGCTACTCAGCAAGCTGATCAGGAATTCAAGGTTATAGTGAGCTAGGATTGTACAACTTCACTCAGATCACTGCGTTCTGCCTGGGTGACAGAGGTAGACTCTGTCTCGAAAAAATAAATTAAAAATATTTAATTTTTTTAAATCAAAAAAATGAGGCTGGGCACAGTGGCTCATGCCCGTAATCCCAGCACTTTGGGAGGCTGAAGTGGGAGAAGTGCTTGTGCCCAGGGGTTTGAGACCAGCCTGGCCAACATAGCAAGACTTCATCTCTACAAAAAAGAAAAATTTTAATAAGTTTAAAAACGAAAGCAAAGTGATACTCTTTAAAATATAGAATATAATTGTAATTCAGGACTAACTAGTTCTACCTATTAACAGAGTACGCCAAGCTCACAAAACAATAATAAACAACAAGGATGATGACCACCATTCTTTCCAAGTAAAGCTGCTGCTGATCTCCTGTTTATAAGGCTTCAGGATGATTTTCAAGCACAAGAAACACCCTGCATTTGACTCATTCAGCTACAGTTTCACTCAGACCCTAATGGGGAGGAGGGAGTTTTAAGACAAGCAATAGCATTCTGAATTCCACCGACAACTCTACCATGTCTTGCTCGCTATGTGGCGGTGGCTAAGTCTCTTAGCTTCCCTGTGTACCAGATTTGTTCAAGAGCAGCTAAGTAGGGAAGGAAAACAAAAGCCTCATCTGCCTGAAATCCAAAAATACACCCCAATTATTTGTTACAAAAGACAAAATAATGTAAATTGAAATGCTGTTGGTGAATTCTCTTTATTAAAACAGAAATCATCCCGCCTTTCAAATACCAGTCATTGTGTCTGATTTCCGAATTCATTACAGGAAGGACTGTGTATGAAGTCACCCAAACACATGCACTCCCCACTTCCCTTAATTGAAAGTTGCTGATTTCCGAGGAGCCAGGGGCTGAGCACAATGTAAACCTAAAGCCTAAATCAGTAAACAACCCCATCCAAACTGGCCTAAGAGGAAATCGAGGTGGGTGGGGAGGAAGGTGGGTGACAGGAGAAACTCGGCTGACCACTGCGCCAAGTCAACGCACTCACAGCTCTCGAGGTGACACACACTCCCCTTCCCACCCTCGGGCTGTCAAGTCGGCTGTTTTGGTCCCAGCACCGGGGGGGCAGAACTCCAGAGAAGCAGCTCAAGCTTCAGCTGGGGCCGGGGACCCTCGGGCAACCCGGGCCTGACAGATTGGGGGATGGCAGCCCACCGCCCCCAGGGTGGACAGCCCGAGACAGCCCCAGGTGTGGCCTCGGCCGTAGCCCCAGCCGGGCCCTGCGTCCCGGCAGCCTCACCCAGGCCTGTCCCCGGGACAGCTCCCGCCCCCCAGCTCGGTACCCCGGCTCACTGGCTTGGCTGATCCGCTGGATGTTGCCGCTGCACGTCTGGATGATGCTGCTGAAGTCCCGGAGCTGGGGCCCCGAGGGCCCCGGGTTCCGGTACATGTCTAAGGGACCGTATGACATGACGAGGAGCTGAGACCTGCTCGCCCTACACCGATCTCCTACCGGAAGCAGCCGCCAGCCGGGACCCGCAGGCTGACGGAGAAACTGGGAAGAGCAAGGGCGGGGAAGGAGCTAAGGCTGCGTGCGCACTAGCCCCGCCCTCACGCGGCGCGCACGCGTCCTCCCCGCCCCGTTCCAAAGTGCGCAGGCGCCGCTGGGACTGGAGCTGGGACTGGAGCTTAGAGACAGGACTCCCCGAGGCTTGGGGATGCAGGGCGGGGAGATGACGTCACCTAGTTGGGGCTGAGATTGGAGGAGCTTGGGTGGAGGTGTTGTTTCTCGCCAGGGCACAGTGACAAGAGGCAAGAATTTTCGATTTGCATAAAACTGTACCAGATGATCTCAGCCCTTACATCCTATTCTGTTCTGAGAATTCAGGTCCAAATATGGGAGAATTCAACGTTGAAACTCAGACCCGGAACCAAATCGTAACCCGAAATTCCTCTCTACTTCCATCCCCAGGGCTTTGGTAGTGTTTGGGGTTTCCAAACCACTTTCATTTCTCCCCCCACCCCTCTTCTAATCTAAACAATAAAATAATGTTTATCGAGCACATACTATGTGAATCCTCACCGCAATTCACTTGTTCATAAGATTTTTCACAGCAGGGGACGATGCTCTATCTATATTTTTATTATTAGAATAGATAACGGAGAGTCGGTTTTTTAAATGTTGAAGTAAAGTAACTCATCAAAGTAAGCATTATTATTTTCCCTCTTACCGATGAGAAAATTAATACCAGCGAGGTTAGTTCGCCTTGCTGAAATTTGACTGCAAAACCCAAACGCTAAGCTGACTCTCTCCTCACCTCGCTACTTCTCTAAAATTCATTCTCATCTAAATCTCTCCCAAATAGCTCGTTCATCTATATCCCAAACCGAGATTTCTTGGAGAACTAGATTCCTAAAATTTAAAAATCATTCCCTTAAGTAATTTGGAACGCATGACCTCAATGTTCCCACAGAAGACTGCATTTTTGTAAGCCTATGTTAAAAGGAAAGACATAGGATTTCGGTTTGGGAGGAGATCAAGATGGTGAGAAATGAAGGGGACTGGCTGCGTTTCCTGTGTTCTACACCCCACCACACCCCACCCCAGCCTGCTTTGTAGTCTTTGGAAAATGCAAAGACAGAAAGCTGCTTGCCTGGGTGAAAGGAGACCCAAAGTGAATGAGCCTGTATATGGCCTTAGGATTTTTTCTTTATTTTATTTTTTTGAGACAGGGTCCCGCTCTGTCACGTAGGTTGGAGTGCAGTGGCGCGATCTCCGCTCACTGCATCCTCCTTCTCCTGGGCTCAGGAGGTCCTACCACCTAACCTCCGAGTAGCTAGTATTACAGGCGTGCTCCACCACGCCAAGCTAATTTTTATATTTTTTGTAGTGTTGGGGTTTGGCCATGTTGTCCAGGCCGGTCTCAAACTCCTGGGCTCAAGCAATCCACCCACCAGCCTTAGGATTTTTTAAGGGTGACTATCTCTATTTTTCGTTGGAGAATTTATGAGAGCATTTTTTTTCCCTGTCTCTAGAAAGAGACGGATGACATTTGGGGACTCTTGTTTTGGTTATTTTGTTTTATTTTTGAGACGGAATCTTGCTCTGTTGCCCAGGCTGGAGTGCAATGGCGCAATCTCGGCTCAATGCAACCTCCGCCTCCTGGATTCAAGCAATTCTCCTGCCTCAGCCTCCCCAGTAGCTGGGATTACAGGCGCCGGCCGCCACGCCCGGGTACTTTTTGTATTTTTAGTAGAGATGGGGTTTCACCATGTTGGCCAGGCTGGTCTGGAACTCCTGACCTCAGGTGATCCGCCCGCCTCGGCTTCCCAAAGTGTTGGGATTACAGGCGTGAGCCACCGCACCCGGCCTGTTTTGGTTATTATTATAAAACCTTACCGTTTCTTAGAATCTGTAGTTTTATGTCAAATCATATAGCAAGTCATGTAAATTGCACTTTTTTACCTATATAATAGTACTGATGATTTTTTTCATTTACATTTGACACTATTTAAAGTGAAGTTCAGTAAAGGTATTTTTCTTTTAGGAATTAAAAATATTGTTTTCTTTCTCCATGTAAAATAAAAGTGGTTTTTAGGCTGGGCGCGGTGGCTCACGACTGGAATCCCAGCACTTTGGGAGGCTGAGGCAGGCTGATCATTGCTTGAGCTCAGGAGTTCGAGACCAGCCTGGGCAAAATGGCAAAACCCTATCTCTACCAAAAATACAAAAATTAGCTGGGCATAGTGGCCTGAGCCTGTAGTCTCAGCTACTCGGGAGGCTGAGGCAGGAGTGTAGCTTAAGCCTGGGAGGCAGAGGTTGCAGTGAGCATCTCTTATAGCAGTAAATCTGTGCCTTGCAAATACTGGATGTCAAACAAACATTTATTGAATTAACACATGAATAATAAAAATAATAATTTTATCATTGCTTAAATGCCTGTTAGGTGCCAGGCAGTATGAACACATTTTGTGTACATTGTCAGTAATCTCCAAGATAAAGCCCATCTGATAAAGACCACCTGTAGTCAGACAAAGTTAAGTTTATTAACTTGCTGCTGCAAGGGAAACTGCACACCAAAGGAATCATGGAGCATGTCACAAAACACAGGAAGACAGTGAGTTATTCCAGGATTTGGGGGAAATAAATGTAGATAAATTTTTAAAGAAGCAGTGTTTTGATAGCCCCCAAACACACCAGGCTATGTGTAAAGGGATTATCATCAGGCCCCAGCTAACAAGATCCTGTTTCCTTGGAAACCATGATGCCAAGATTAATGTGGAATGTTGTGTCTGGAAACCCCTTATCTGAAGCTCTGCACCTGCGTTAGAAATTGAGGCTGCTCTTCTGCATCAAAGTAACTGATCCTCCAGGTAAGAGTGGTATATTCCATTCTTACTGATAATTTGAGCAACAAATGTTCTAAAAATCTATGGCTTTAGAGAAAATGTCTCTCAGCTCCACATACTTTTGTTAATTAACGAAAGTAGTCTTCATGGGTTTGCACCCATCAAGGTGATATTAGCTCCTTGGTACGGATAAAGAAACTGGAGATTCTGGGTACTTGCCTAATGTCATACAGCTGTTAAGTGACAGAGCCAGGATTCCCATGTACCTTCTGACCCAGCAATTTTACTCCTAACTATATACCCAACTATACGTGTTCCAAAAATCAGGTATAGTTCATAGGAGCATTTTTAGGACCAAGCAGCATTTTTCTATACTTATTTACTTTTTGTTTTTTTTCGGAGACTGGCTGGAGTGCAGTGGCATGATCTCGACTTGCTGCAGCCTCAATCTCCCTGGCTCAAGCCATCTTCCTACCTCAGGCCTCCAAGTAGCTGGGACTACAGGCACGCACCACCACACCTGGCTGATTTTTGTATTTTTTTTGTAGAGATGTGGTCTTGCCATGTTGCCCAGGCTGGTCTCAAACTCCTGGGCTCAAGCAATTCACCCACCTCGGCCTCCCAAAGTGCTGGGATTACAAGAGTGGGCTATGACACCCAGCCCTTACATTTAATTTTTATTGAGTTATAATTGATATACAATCGAATGCACAGATATCAAGTGTTCAGCTCAATAGATTTTGACACTTGTACACACCCATGTAACTGCCACACCCAAATCAAGAGATAGAACATTTTTATCATCACCCCAGAAAGTTTCCTTGACTTATGCTCCTTTCTAATCCATTTCCCTCATCACTGGAAGTTACTTACTGATTTTTTTTTTTTTTTTTTTTTTTTTTTTGAGATGTAGTCTCACTCTGTCGCCCAGGCTGGAGTGCAGTGGCACGATCTTGGCTCACTGCAACCTCCACCTCGTGGTTCAAGCGATTCTCCTGCCTCAGCCTCCCGAGTAGCTGTGAATACAGGCATGCGCCACCACGTCCAGCTAATTTTTTTGTATTTTTAGTAGAGACAGGATTTCACCATGTTGGTCAGGCTGGTCTCGAATGATCCACCCGCCTCGGCCTCTCAAATGATCCGCCTGCCTCAGCCTCTCAAAGTGCTGGGATTACAGGCATGAGCCACTGCACCTGGCCTTTACTTTCTGATTTTTATCACTACAGATTAGCTTTGTCTGCTCTTGGACTTCATATTTTATATATTCTTTAGTGTTTGTCTTTTTTTCAGTTAACACAATGTGTTTGAGATTTATCCATGATGTCGCCTATATCAGTAGTTTGGTCTTTTTTTATTACTGATTAGTATTTCCTCATATGAATATACCTACAGTTTGATTATCCATTCTCTTATTGATGGATGTTTGCATTGTTTCCAATTTGGTGTTATTATGAAGTTCATAGCAGTATTTATTTTTACTAGCTCCAAACTGGAAACAACTCGAATATCCATCAACAGAGGTTTGTATAAACAGATACTATAAAGCACAAAAATAAATGGCCTACTGCTGTGTGAACAACATAGGTGACCTCTTCCCCAATACATAGCTAAAGAGGCCAGACACAAATTAGCTAGGCACAGTGGTGCATGCCTGTAGTCCTAGCTACCTGAAAGATCAAGGTGAGAGGATCCTTGAGGCCAGGAGGTCAAGGCTGCAGTGAGCTATGATCGCACCACTGCACTCCAGCCTGGGCGACAGAGTGAGACCCTGTCTCTTAAAAAAAAAAAAAAAAGGAGAAGAGGAAGCTAGACATAAAATGAGTACAATCTGTATCATTTCATCTTTATTAAGTTCAAAACTGGCCAAATTAAATCTATGTTATTAAAAGTCAGAATAGGGCCAAGTGCAGTGGCTCATGTCTGTAATCCCAGCACTTTGGGAGGCCAAAAGGATGGATCACTTGAGCTCAGGAGATCAAGACTACCCTGGACAACATGGTGAAACCCTGTCTCTACAAAAAATACAAAAATTAGCTGGGCATGGTGGCACAGGCCTGTAATCCCAGCTACTCAGGAGGCTGAGGTGGGAGGATGGCTTGCACCCGGGAGGCAGAGGTTGCAGTAAGCCAAGATCATGAAGTATCACTATTACTATCAGTATGGTGAGCTTCCTGGGGACTGGTAGGGAGGAGTTAATGGGGAAATTCACTTAGGTTGCAAATAATACTGTATTAAAATTAGCACTCATCATTGCTGGTGGGGATGCAAAATGGTACAGTCACTTTGGAAAATAGTTTTACAGTCTCTTATACAGTTAAGAATAAATTTACCATACAACCCAGCAATTTAGCAGCTCCACTGCTATATATTTACCCAAGAATAATAAAAACACATTTCTATTAAAAGACCTGTATGCAAATATTTATGGCAGCTTTATTCATAATAACCAAAAACTGGAAGCAGCTCAAGTGTCCATCAACTGCTGAAGAGATAAACTGTGGTACATCCATACAGTGGAAAACTATTCAGCTATAGAAAGAAACTACTGAGACGTGGAATAAATTACTGAGACATGCAAAAACACGGATGAATCTCAAACACATACGCTAAGTGAAAAAAGGCAGACGCAAAAGGCCATATCCTATATGATTCTATTTATATGACATTTTCTTTTTTTTTCTGAGATGGAGTTTCACTCTTGTCGCCCAGGCTGGAGTGCAATGGCGTAATCTCGGCTCACTGCAACCTCTGCCTCCCAGGCTCAAGCAATTCTCCTGCCTCAGCCTCCCGAGTAGCTGGGATTACAGGCATGTGCCACCATGCCTGGCTCATTTTGTATTTTTAGTAGAGATGGGGTTTCACCATGTTGGTCAGGCTGGTCTTCAACTCCTGGCCTCATGTGATCCACCCACCTTGGCCTCCCAAAGTGCTGGGATTACAGGCGTGAGCCACCACACCTGGCTACATGACATTCTCGAAAAGGCAAAGCTATAGGAATATAAATCAGATTAGTGGTTGCATAAAGGCTGGTGTGGAGGGAAGGGCACCAAAGGACACAAGGGAACTTTTGGGGTTGATGAATATGTTCCATATCTTGATTATGGTGGTGATTACACAGCTGCATACACTTGTCAAAACTCATTGTGCACTGAGGGTTATTTTTGTGTATGCCAATTTTATACACACACACAGACACACACATACTTAAATGACACTCTAGAAATCAACGCAATAAAGTGGCATATATGAGGTGGGTAATGTGGAGTTGAAAAAGAGTTATAAAAGTTGTGGGTTGCAATAATGGTCTGATGGCCTAGAAGTGACATAGGAATAAAGTGACTTTGGAAGCAAAAAAACAAGTAAACATATATGTTCATTCTGATTTATCCCTCTATCACCTTCCTTCTTAAGAAACATAAAATGTTGATTCTGTAGAAGCCATAGATGATAATAGCTTACAAAATTGAGTGCATACTATGTGCCAAGCACTGTTCTAAAGACTTCTACATGTAGCTGGGCATAGTGGCTTGTGCCTGTAGTCCCAGCTTCTCGAGAAGCTGAGGTAGGAAGATTGCTTGAGTCTAAGAGTTCGAGGCTGCAGTGAACTGTGATCATGCCACTGCACTCTAGCTTGAGCAACAGAGTGAGATCTGAGTCTTTTTTTTTTTTTTTGAGACAGAGTCTCCCTCTGTCACCAGGCTGGAGTGCAGTGGCGCGATCTGGGCTCACTGCAACCTCTGACTCTCTGGTTCAAGCGATTCTCCTGCCTCAGGTTCCTGAGTAGCTGGGATCACAGGCACATGCTACCACGTCCAGCTAACTTTTGTACTTTTAGTAGAGATGGGGTTTCACCATGTTGGCCAGGATGGTCTCAATCTCCTGACCTCGTGATCCGCCTGCCTCAGCCTCCTAAAGTGCTGGGATTACAGGCGTGAAACGCCGCGCCTGGCTGAGATCTGACTCTGAAATAAAAAAATTAAAAAAAGACTTCTATATGTATTATTTAATCCTCACAACAACTCTAAGGTAAGTAGAGACAGGAAATCTCTACTTCAGGCAGCCTGACATCATAGCACCACACAGTCTCACTTTTCAAATAGGGTTGATAATTTGCTGGAAGGACAGCCTGGCAAGCCCTGGTAGTCGGAGAAGTCATGGATTCCAGTAATAGCTAAGAAGTATGAACTACTTTCCCCCAAAAGGTAATTTTTATTGCTATCTTCAAACCAGAGGTTCACACAGTCGTTACTCAATCCTATTGGCCAAAAGTCAATGTGGTAGCTAGCCTCCAAGGTGGACCTTCAATATCATCTTTTGGTATTAATGTACCTGGACAGTCTCTTCCCACATTGAAGTGTCAGTAACTTGACCTCTGTAACCAATAGGATATTGTAGAAATGATGGAGTATGATGTCTGAAAGTAGGACATAAAGGACATTACAGCTTGCTCTCTCCGATCTGGTTTAGTTCCAAAACCCATTCCCTCTGTGGCAGGTTGTATTTTATAAGATGGTCAGCACAATAGCCTCCACCTCATATGCTCTACTACTTTGTTGTCCTCTGTCCAGTGAAACGGCCGTATATGCAAAGTGACCTCCAAATGCCGAAGGAGCTGAGGAGCCAAAGGAGGAGGCAGACAAATCCAATTTGTCAGTATTGGTTGATTGACTGAGGGAACTTACACACAGAAGCATAGTCTTGGGCAGCCACAAGACAGGTAGATTTCTGTGCTGTTACTCCCCAGACCCGAAGCTTATATACCATAGTGAATAGGTATACATGTTCTAGGAAGCCAGTTAATTAAAGGCAATCCTCCAGGACAGGCAAAAGTGCCATGTGCATCATAGACTATAATTTGTGCAATTAACATCAAGGCTGACATGTTCTTACACCAGGGACAGTAAATAAAGTAGAAACCAGCTAATTTTTGTATTTTTAGTAGAGATGGGGTTTCGCCGTGTTGGCCAGGCTGGTCTTGAACTCCTGACCTCGTGATCTGCCCACCTCAGCCTCCCAAAGTGCTGGGATCACAGGCATGAGCCACCGCTCCTGGCCTGTTTACACTATTTTCTTACCCTACAGTGGTTTTAAAGGCTGAGTAAATGAGTCAATTAAGATAATTCACACAATAAAGGTAGTCATAAATATAGCCTACAAAATAGGCGGGGCACGGTGGCTCATGCCTGTTATCCCAGTACTTTGGGAGGCCGAGGTAGGTGGATCGCTTGAGGCCAGGAGTTCGAGACCAGCCTGGCCAACATGGTGAAACCCTGTCTCTACTAAAAATACAAAAATTAGCCAGCTGTGGTGGCAGGTGCCTGTAGTCCCAGCTACTCGGGTGGCTAAGGCAGGAGAATCGCTTGAATCCGGGAGGCAGAGGTTGCAGTGAGCTGAGATTGCACCACTGCACTCCAGCCTGGGTGACAGAGCGAGATTCCATCTCAAAAACAAACAAACAAACAAAAAACAAAAAACAAAAACAGACCTGGCACAGTGGCTCATGCCTGAAATCCTAGCACTTTGGGAGGCCAAGGCAGGTGGATCAACTGAGGTCAGAAGTTCGAGACCAGCCTGGCCAACATGGCATAACCCTGTCTCTACTAAAAATACAAAAATTAGCTGGGCGTGGTGGCGCATGCCTATAATTCCAGCTACTCAGGAGGGTGAGGCATGATAATCGCTTGAACCCAGCAGGCAGAGGTTGCAGTGAGCCGAGATTGCACCACTGCACTCGAGCCTGGGTGACAGAGTGAGAGTCTGTCTCAAAAAAAAAAAAAAAAAAGAAACAAAACAAAACAAAAACAACCATAGCCTACAAGATAAAAGTATCTTCAACTTATTCTGAGAAAATTAGCTTTGAGTTTATAGAATGACCAGGATGTAACAGTGAGTGTCGGAAAGGCACTTCTCATTTTAAAACCTGCTGGCTCTAGGGTTTCAAAGGGATGCATTCCTCCCCTTCTGAGATGACATTTCAAAAAGCTTTCACTCATACTTTATGCAGATTCAATCTGTATTATATTCTGAATAATAATAATAATAATCAAGGAACATTTGGGCTGGGCGAGGTGGCTCACACCTGGGTAATCCCAGCTCTTTGGGAGGCCAAGGAGAGAGGATCACTTGAGTCCAGGAGTTCAAGACCAGTCTGGGCAACATACTGAGACCTCATCTCTACAAAAAATAAACAAAATTAGCCACGAATGGTGGTACATGCCTGTAGTCCAAACTACTTGGAAGGCTGAGGTGGAAGGATCAATTGAGCCTGGGAGGTCAAAGGGGCAGTGAGCTGAGATCGCACCACTGTACTCTGGCCTAAGTGACAGAGAGACTGTCTCAAAAAATTTTTTTTGGCCAGGCGCAGTGGCTCACGCCTGTAATCCCAGCACTTTGGGAGGCTGAGGTGGGCATATTACCTGAGGTCAGGAGTTCGACACCAGCCTGTCCAACATGGTGAAATCCCGTCTCTACTAAAAATACAAAAAAATTAGCCGAATGTGGTGGTGCGCACCTGTAGTTCCAGCTACTTGGGAGGCTGAGGCTGGAGAATCACTTGATCGCGGAAGGCAGAGGTTGCAGTGAGCCGAGATCATGCCACTGCACTCCAGCCTGGGTGACAGAGCATGACTCCATTTAAAAAAAAAAAAGTTTTTTTTAAATCAAGGAACAATGGTGGTGTGGTGGTGTCCAATATTCCACTTAATGGAAGCCCCATAAGTACAATAACTTGGTTTTGTCACTGCTGTAACTGCACTGCCTAGCACAGTACCTATCACAACATGAGCACTTACACTGGGTAAACAGAATCACCAAGAGGCCGGGTGTGGTAGCTCATGCCTGTAATCCTAGCACTTTGGGAGGCTGAGGTGGGCGGATGGCTTGAGTCCAGGAGTTGGAGACCAGCCTGGATGGCAAAACCCTATCATTACAAAAAATACAAAAATTAGCTGAGTATGGTGGTGTGCATCTGTAGTCCCAGCTACTTGGGAGGCTGAGGTGGGAGAATCCCCAGGAAGTTGGGGCTGCAGTGATCCACTTGCCACTGTACTCCAGCCTGGATGACTGAGTGAGAGACTCTGTCTCAAAACAGTCATAGAAGAAAGAAAGAATGAGTTTATTCTCTAATGGACAGGAAATTCCTAATTAGCAGTTAGGCTTTTAATTTTTTAAGTCTATAAGCAAGACAAACTTTTCTAGGCTGAAGGGCTGAAGGGGATAACGGGGTATGTCTACTGGTAAATCAGCAAGAAATTAAAACAAAATCCAACAATTACACTTGAGTCAATGTGAATTTTTATTAACACACATTTGTCAAAGTCTGTACAAACCAAAACATTCCTGTGTTTTAAAATGTCCATTATTACAAACATACAAAGAAACAAAAGGTGTTACCAAAAGTTAGCTACTCAATTTCATGGTAAAACAGTGTCATGATTTTTAAAAATCAAAATTTCAAGACTGAGGTTTCTTATTTCCCTTTTTGGAACTTACGGAAAGTTAGAAAATGTGTGAATTTGCTTTATATTAAATGCCAAGACCTTAAAAAAAGATTTAGTATAAAACTAAGTATGTTTTTATATTGTCATACATCATGTAACAGAATTTCAGTCCTTAAAATAAAATTAAAAAAAAAACCACCATGACTGTCATTTCCCCCTAATTTTTCTCCCATAGTCAATGCAAATGCATCTGAAAAATATTATGACAGTTTATCTTTACCTAAAAGCTTCTCATTCAAAAACTTTACAAAACTATTTAGCACTGCCATTTCCCTTGCTTAGAAGGGAAAATTATATCCCCTAGTAGGGTGATATATAAGCGACATGGTCCACTGTATCCCTTATCAGAAGGAAACCACCATTTCCACATCTCTGCCCAATTATGTGTAGGACTCCATTTATGAGAATGCTATCACAAATTATAGAGCATCTGCTTCCTGGAAATGCCTAGAAGTTAAATTTAGTACTATAATTTTTGGTAGACTGAGGTACAAATGTTATCTGCCCTCGTTATTATTTCTAATTCTAGTACCCCCTGCATAAATGATTCTAGGGTAGTTGGTTTTGTTGTTTCATGGCACACATGACACACCCTAATTCCTTTCACAAACATCACATAGAGGACCTGAGAGTATGCCTAGAAATGTAAATCTATCCCCTTTCCTGGAAAAGTAAATCCATATTCCTACAGGGTTAAGAAGGGAAGATAGGCAGGGCACACATAACTCTGGTTGAGGCAAAGCGCTTCTGAGAAGCATCTGTTTTCAATACATATCCATGAAAAGCAGGGAGTGTATGGGCTCAGGTGGGTGAGGAGTGGGGAGAAGGTATAGTGATACCACTTATCCCAGACTCAAGAGTCCTTACTAGAGCAGCTCATGCTGACCCCCAAAATGCTCTGTAGTTCAAATATTATTCTTTTTTTTTTTTTTTTGAGACGAAGTCTCACTCCATTGCCCAGGCTGCAGTGCAGTGTTGCGATTTCAGCTCATTGCAACCTCTGCCTCCCAGGTTCGAGCAGTTCTCCTGCCTCAGCCTCCTGGGTAGCTGGGATTACAGGTGCGTGCCACCAGGCCCGGCTAATTTTTGTATTTTTTTAGTACAGATGGGGTTTTACCATGTTGGCCAGGATGGTCTCAAACTCCTAACCTCAAATGATCCACCTGCCTTGGCCTCCCAAATTGCTGGTATTACAGGCGTGAGCCACCGCGCCCGACCATATTATTCCATTTTTAATCTGTTCATTCATGTAAAAAAAAGTTCTCTGACAGCAGCCCAGTATGACAACTGATATAAGCAAATAAAGGATTTTATTTTTTAAAGAAGTGGCAGTGTGAGAATTTAAAATCAATCACATAAAACAATCAGGAAAAGGGTGGGGAGAGAAGTGTCCAGTACAACCTGGACAACCTTGCTTTCTGCCCTTACTTAAAAAGACAGACGGTTCAAATCTTTGCTACCTCCCTTAAGTATCTCCATAAATGCTCTTCCAAGAAATCCTCCAAAAGGCACTTAGCTCCATACTTATGCATTGAATTGTTTCACCTTAGCAATCAGTTTTTAAGACTCCAAGGTAACAAGAAAAGATCTGATTATTTTACTAAAAGCTAGTGAATAGGACTGTTTTTTTTCAAGAGGCATCACTTTTACAAGAACTAGCTAGACTACCATTATTCCTTTATCAAGAAAAAGTTTCTTTTTTAAAAAATAAATAAAACTCTGGCTATACATAGTACAAAGTTCATACACAATACATCCGGAAAAAAACCCAAGAGTATACCCTGAAGCAAAAGGTTTATTGGAGAGAGAAAGCCTCTTCCATTATACCAAGTCTGAAGGTGGCAGTTTTCAAAGTTCAGAGGGTGGCAGTGATATATAATTAATGCCAAACTGTTTGCTCATGGGTATGGCAGGATGCAATGATGGATCAAAAAAAAAAAAAAAAAAAAAAAAACCAAATCATTCTGCACATTACACTGAGCAGTGACCACCACAAAAAAAAAAAAAAAAAAAAAAAGAATAGAACCAAAATAGATAGAGAAGAGGAAGAAGAAAAAGAAAAGTCCTAATAGTAAGAGAAAGAGAGAGAGCTTGAAATCCCAAACACTCAAGCATGCAGTCTAACACAGCACAAACCAGGTGTTTCCATTCAGCCCACTGCAATCGCACAAAGAAGGATAACTGTAATAAAATAGAGATTTCTTAAGAAAGCTTGCAATTCCCACAGAACAGCCAGGTCTCCAACCCTAACCCTGGACAACTCCATTTGCTGTTGCTAGGGAGCCTCCTTGAGGTCTGTCATGGAGAGGTTATAGCTCCTGACTTCTCTGACTTCTTGCTCTTGGACAAAGCAGCTGCCTGCTTCAGGAGCTCTCGGTTTTTGGCCTAAAGAAAAAAAAAATCAGTGCAAGAAGGATGTTTCAAACAGGATATAATCTATTTTTCATGCAGAATAAGTGCAGACGCTAAGGCAGACAATGTGGAGGGTCAGAAAGAGATGAACAATTCCAGAGGTGGAAAACAACAGGAAGCTCTAGGGCTTGAAACTTGGTTCAGGAAAAAAAAGTATTTGCCAGAGGTTAATCAGTGTACCTCAATCTCTTGGGACCCACTGTTACAAAGGGATGCTTTATGCAATACAAACTGTGAAGTGACTTCATGAGCTGGATAAACAGAATCTATAATTCAGACATCTGGAATCACATCTGGTTTATTCAAAAATCAAAGAACATACTTAATAATTCTACTGTTTTTGAGGGGAAAAGATCAGAACACATCCAAGAGTGAAACAATACAAAGTATCTACAGGCTGGGCATGGTGGCTCACGCCTGTAATCCTAGCACTTTGTGAGGTTGAGGTGGGAAGACTGCTTGAAGCCAGGAGTTCAAGACTAGCCCAGGCAATATAGCGAGAGCCCATCTCTACAAAAAAATTAAAAAATAAATTAGTGGGGTATGGTGGTATATGGCTGTGGTCTTCACTACTTGGAAGGTTGAGGTGGGAGGATGGGAGGATCACCTGAGCCTGGGAGGTTGAGGCTGCAGTGAGCCATGATCGTGCCACTGCCCTCCAGCCTGGGTGACAGAGAACCTGTCTCAAAAAAAAAACAAAAAACAAAACTAAAAGGAGGATTAACATGATTTGGTAATACTTTGAGAAAAAAAGAAATCTAAGAGATGATCACTTAAAATAGAATCAGCTAGGTATACCAGGTAGGTACACAATTTTAGCACATAAAATAAGCAGAGTCACCTGCAGTTGTTCTGTGACTTCTTTGTGGGTTTTCTCCATCTGGTTCATTTTGGCTCTCATCTGCGATTCCTGGTACTGAAAATCAGCCTTCAACTCTGTAATCTGAGGGAAACAAGGCAGAGTAACCAGAAGAAATTTCTGTGCAATAAAAAAAAATTGCTTTCAGAGAGCTAAATGGTCACCCAAATTAATGAAATCCAGGGCTGTCCTGCAGATCCGTATCTAAATCAAAGTCAGGGAATTCCACACCCTCTTTTTCTCTAAAGCTTTCCTGAAAATTACACAAAGTCCTGAACTAACATTTCTGAATATTTGAGAATAATAGTTGCTACCAATTACTGAACTTTTACTATGTTGCAGAAAAACTAATTATATTACTTCAGTAGATCTTTATGATAACACTGTGAGAGTAGTAGTCCCATTTTATAGGGGAGAAAACTGATCTTTAGAAAGGGTTAAGGAATGTGGCCAAGATCATATACAGAGTTAGCAAGGGGCAGAGCTAGATTTCAAACCCCAGACCCCCTTCTGTTGACTACTATTCAAGGAAATTCTAAATCAGAGGTGATGTGTGAGCTGAGCTTTAAGATGTATTAACAATAGGCACATAAGGTGAGCAGGAGGGCAACCAAGCAGAGAACAGTATAGGCACAGGCAGATAAATGTGAGATAACAGAGATTATTTGAATGGCTGATGAGGTTGGAGAGATGGGCAGGCATTATGCTAAAGAGCCTGTACTCCAAGCTTCCTGAAAGCTTTGGGAAACAATCTGCTTTTGCTCCTTTAAAAACCCTAACTCTGGGCCAGGAGTGGTGGCTCATGCCTGTAATCCCAGCACTTTGGGAGGCCAAAAGGGCGGAATACTTGAGCTCAGGAGTTTGTGACCAACATGGGCAACATGGTGAAACCCCATGTCTACAAAAAAAAAAAAAAAAAAAAGACAAAAATTAGAATAGCTGGGTGTGGTGGTGTGTGCCTGCAGTCCCAGCTACTTAGAGGACGGAGGTGGGAGGATTGCTTGAGCCAGGGAGGTTGAGTTTACAGTGAGCTGAGACTGCACCACTGCCCAACAGCCTGGGCAACAGAGCAAGACCCTGTCTCAAAAAAATAAAAATAATAAATAAATAAAAACTATCTCTGCAAAGCAGTAGAAACAAGTGTTCATCTTGTCCCTGTTTTACAAAAATCCTTTTATGTGCCATTCTGATCTAGTCCACGGAGAGAATATACTTGGGCCATTTTCACTTGACAGTCATGTAGTTATGTGGAAAGAACACAGATTTCTTCCCATGAATTTCCACCTTCCTAGCAGGAGAAAGCATAGCACAGGTGAAAGAACAGTAGAGTCAGAAAGACTTCCAGTCCCTTGTTCCGCCATTTACTAGCTGTGTGGTTTGGACATATTAACCTCTTCGGGTCTGTTTCCTCATCTGTAAAATGAGGTAGAAATTAGATGAATGCAAGTAAGGAATTTACATCAATGTCTTAGCTATTCAGAATGAATCACAGCCTTCTGAACTTGGCACAAAACAACATAAAGAGCCAGGGGAGGAGATCAGAAACCCCTAAGAAGAAAAATACTGGAGGCATTCTTCATCTATGAAATGATTATAACAATTCCCACCTCAAAGGCTTTTTTTTTTCTTTTGAGACAGAGTCTTGCTCTGTAGCCCAGGCTGGAGTGCAATGGCGCGATCTCGGCTCACTGCAAGCTCCGCCTCCCCGGTTCACGCCATTCTCCTGCCTCAGCCTCCCGAGTAGCTGGGACTACAGGCGCCTGCCACCATGCCCGGCTAATTTTTTTTGTATTTTTAGTAGAGACAGGGTTTCACCGTGTTAGCCAGGATGGTCTTGATCTCCTGCCTTCGTGATCCACCCGCCTCAGCCTCCCAAAGTGCTGGGATTACAGGCATAAGCCACCAAGCCCAGACTCAAAGGCTTATTATAAGAATAAACGGGCCAGGTGTGGTAGCTCATGCCTGTAATCCCAGCACTTTGGGAGGCTGAGGTGGGCGGGTCACTTGAGGTCAGGAATTCAAGACCAGCCCGGCCAACATGGTGAGACACCCATCTCTATGAAAAATACAAAAATTAGCTGGCTGTGGTGCCACATGCCTGTAATCCGAGCTACTCGGGAGGCTGAGGCAGGAGAATCACTTGAACCCAGGGAGGCAGAGGTTGCAGTGAGCAGAGATTGCACCACTGCACTCCAGCTTGGGTGACAGAGCAAGACCCTGTCTCAATCAAAAACAAAAACAAAAATCAGCCAGGTGTGGTGGTGCACGCCTGTAGTCCCAGCTAGCTATTCAGGAGGCTGAGGCACAAGAATCACTTAAACCCAGGAGTCAGAGGTTGCAGTGAACTATTGCACCACTGCACTCCAGCCTGGGTGACAGAGCAAGACTCTGTCTCAAAAAAAAAAAAAAAAAAAAGAATAAATGAGTTAATACATATAAGGCACTTAAAACAGAGCTAGGCACAAAGTTAGCATCCAATAAAAGTTAGCTATTATTATTATAATATTAAGGCAAAATGAGATATTCTTTTTTGTTTGTTTTTGGAGACAGGGTCTGGCTCTGTCACCCACAGGCTGGAGTGCAGCGGTATGATCACTGCTCACCACAGCCTTGACCTCCCAGGCTAAGGTGATCCTCCCACCTTAGCCTCCCAAGTAGCTGGGACCATAGGTGAACACCATTAAGCCCTGCTAATTTTTGTATTTTTTGCAGAGATGAGGTTTCACCAATGGCCCAGGCTGGTCTTGAATTCCTGGGCTCAAGCAATCTGCCTGCCTCAGCCTCCCAAAGTGTTGGGATTACGGGTGTAAGCCAGTGTGCCCAGCCTAAAAATGAGATACTATTTAGAAAACCTGAAAACAAGATAACAGACATGAATCAGAGTAAGAATATAAAAATGGAAGGCAACTTCAGACCATAATAAGACTGGTCTTATTCTGAAGATATTAATGTGATGATATTAGAAATGTAAGATAGAAGATATTCTGATGTGAAAATAAAATATTAACACTGAGGCCGGGCACAGTGGCTCACACCTGTAATCCCAACACTTTGGGAGGATGAGGCAGGCAGATCACTTGAGATCAGGAGTTCGAGACCAGCCTGTCCAACATGGCGAAACTCCATCTCTACTGAAAATAGAAAAATTAGCCAGGCATGGTGGCAGGCACCTGTAATCCCAGCTACTTGGGAGGTTGAGGTAGGAGAATCGCTTGAACTCAGGAGGCAGAGGTTGCAGTGAGCCTGGGCGACAGAGACTCTGTCTCAAAAAACAAAAAAAGAAAAAAAAGAGTATTAATACTGAAGATAAACTAAGATATTAAAATATTAACATATTAAAGATGGGTCACTTAGTAAGAGTTGTCAGCAGTGGAAGCACAGTGACATAAGAGTCATGGCAGAAGGCCCACATGAACACTGTTCAGGGAAGAGGAAGAACTGTCCCATGAACTTTGAGTATTATTGTCCCACAGACATGGCCATCCCCATGAGAAAAGAAAGAGACATTAGGTTCTTTTAGCCGGACAGCATTGAACATTCCAGTTACATAACTACCTCCTCTCGTCCCAACTCTATGCTTATTCAGCACCTTCTGATTACAGCCTCTCCAGGTAGCTCACACCAAGAACAGTGTGCTGTTACATGCTCCGCTGTGAACTGAGATGTGAACACTGGTTTTTTAATACATTGTCTCTGTAAGCTCAGTTAACAAATGTCCTCTCCGAGGCCGGGGCAATGGCTCACGTTTGTAATCCTAGCACTTTGGGAGGCTGAGATGGAAGAATCACTTAAGACCAGGAGTTCAAGACCATTCTGGGCAACATAATAAGACCATGTCTCTACAAAAAATTTTAAAAATTGGCCGGGTACAGTGGCACATGCCTGTAGTCCAAGCTACTCAGGGGGCTGAGATGGGAGGATTGCCTGAGCCTGGAAGGTAGAGGCTGCAGTAGCCATGATTGTGCCACTGCACTCCAGCCAGGGTGACACAGCTGAGACCCTGTCTCAAAAACAAAACAAAACAAAACAAAACAAAAAACAAAATGTCCTCTTTGAGAAGTGGAAGCTGCAAGTGCTGAGAAAAATCAGTTTTTTGAGCCCAACTGACTGGAGTAATGCCATCCCAAGAGTCATCTTGGCAGACAGCCAGCCTCTCCCCAGGATATCCCAACCTTGACATAGGATCTCAAAGTGTCAATGTTAAGTACCCAACAAACATCAGTTAAAAAGGGTTATTATCATGTCCCATAACACATATCTCACCCTCGCATCATTCTGGTCATAGAGGAATTAACTAAACCATACCTTCTTCTCTTTCTCTAAAATCATTTGATCCTTTTGATGCAACATCTTCTTCAGGGTAGCCACTTCTTCCTTCAGTTGGGCAATGATGACAAAGTGGTCAGTGCCTGGTGAGTCCAGAGCCAGGTCTGGGGAGAAGCTAAATTTAAAAATCAGGGGAAAATATTTTAACTTGGATGGATAAACTTTTCTCTACCTGAGGATGCATCCTAGACTACTTGACTGCAAGCTCCTAAAGCGCAGGAATCCTAGCATCAAGAACACTGCACCACACATGCTGGGCTCAACGGCACTTGCTGAGCTGAACTCAGAGGTAAGGTGGCCATCAGATAACTCTACGAACCAAAGCCACAACCTGGCAGCATCCCTGCAGCATCTTCTCTCACATTTAGGACTGAAATAAATGCCACATCCCAAGAGCTAAGGATACTGTTTCAGGTTCCTTAAAGATCCCCAATGATGTACTAGAAAAACCATCCTGATTTTTGTGATTAGATAAATTCCTTAGAATGCCAGATAAATTATAAACTGTGAGCTAATGCATTTTTCTTTAATGCTCCCCTCAGAGCTCGTCTTTCAGGTCCTTGTCTTCTGTCCCAAAGCACCGCAATGCAGTCAGTGTATCTGCTGAGAAGCTGCTGGATTCCCACCCAGGAGCAGTCAGTTCTTTTTCAAAAAAAAAAAAATGAAACAGGAATGAAGCCAGCTTCCCCTGCACTACAAATGGCCTGCAGATTGTCATTTCCAATATCAGGAATTCTGTAACATTGCGTTAGGAAAGGAACAAAGAGGTGGCAAACTCCAGAGTCACACAACAACTTGGGCTTTCAACAGATTCCTCCCAAAAACAACATTAGAGCACTCTATTTTGTCAAAGTGCCAGGTGGACTCTATGTCCTCTTAGCAGAGCCTCTTAAGAAGGGACAGTTTTAGGCCGGGCACGGTGGTTCACGCCTATAATCCCAGCACTTTGGGAGGCCAAGGCAGGCGGATCACCTGAGGTCGGGAGTTCGAGACCAGCCTGAACAACATGGAGAAACCTCATCTCTACTAAAAATAAAAAATTAACCAGGCGTGGTGGCGCATGCCTGTAATCCCAGCTACTCGGGAGGCTGAGACAGGACAATTGCTTGAACCTGGGAGGCGGAGGTTGCAGTGAGCCAAGATTGTGCCATTGCACTCCAGCCTGGGCAACAAGAGCGAAACTCCGTCTCAAAAAAAAAAAAAAAGAAGGGACAGTTTCAGGAAATCTGCAAAATCCCAAAATTATATGTACAATCTTGTCTACACATATAATGGGCGGTTTTTAGAGTGAGGATCCATAGCTTTCAATGGCCAGTCAGAAGTGCCTCAGACTCAAAACAAGTTAAGGAATCACTGCCAAGAGGGTCAAATCCTGTTCTCTAGAGAGTTTCCAAAGAATGCTCTTTACTTTTCCCAGGACAATCTTTAAAGTAAAACACAAACCTGTTTTTCCTAAGCAAACACTGGAATACTCATTCTCAACTCCCTATATATAGCAACAACTCACTGTTCTTATATCCTAAACCACATCTAATAGCCAACATTTCTCTACACAGGAAGAAACTCCAAATAGCAAGCCTAACCAGTGGACAAACTACCTCACAGTTACCAAGTCAAACATTTCTATGGCTAGGACTGGAAGACATAAATAATCGACAAGAATATTCCTACCCTCCTCTCAGTTTACATGAAGCATATGAGAAGACTGTCAGAGGAAGAATGAATCAATGCTCTCATAACTAATGAATGGATGGAATTACTGCATAACAAAAATAAATGCAAAATCATAAAACAAGGTGTGCAGGAGAAATTACTGAAAGGACCTAATACAGTCTCCACTAGTTTCAGATCTGGAAGTACCCTTAGAGCTGCAGTCTCACATCTGTTTCAATACCTGCTAAGGACCTGTCTTTCTTCAACTGAATAGAGTCTATTTAAACCCATAACTAGAGTAATGAGCTAATGTAAGTAACTTTTTGCTGTCCCCAAACCTCTTAATGCCCTACCCTTCCTGCTTCTTGTGAGAGGATTCCCCCCATACCAATAAATAGTTGACAACACCCATCCTTTCTATCCTGTGTTAGGGACTGACCTCACTAACTCTCTCTTTTTTTTCTTTTTGAGACAGAGTTTCACTCTTGTTGCCTAGGCTGGAGTGCAATGGCACGATCTCGGCTCACCACAACCTCCAGCTCACCACAACCTCTGCCTTCTGGGTTCAAGTGATTCTCTCGCCTTAGCCTCTCGAGTAGCTGGGATTACAGGCATGCGCCACCATGCCTGGCTAATTTTTGTGTTTTTAGTAGAGACGGGGCTTCTCCATGTTGGTCAGGCTGGTCTCGAACTCCCGACCTCAGGTGATCCACCCACCTTGGCCTCCCAAAGTGCTGGGATTACAGGCGTGAGCCACCGTGCCCAGCCCTCACTAACTCTCTAATTCCTGGTTCAGTAAGAACTGCTAGAAATGAAAAAAGATGGCTAGGGCAACAAGGCAGAAAAACCAGTCTCTTTCCTAATGGCTCCAATGACAGGGAACTACTGCTTCCCCAGAAAAATTGTTTTTTACAAAAGCTCGTAATGTAAGAACAATTTTCTTGGGTTGAGCCAAAACCTGCCTCTCTATAACCCTACATATTGGTCCTGAGTCTGTCCTCAAAGGCTATACAGATTAAGTCTAATCTTTCAGGCACATTTCAGAGGGAGAATAAAATGAAACTACGAGTTAAAAAAAAGAATGTCCTTTAGAAACAATAAACCACAAGCTGTGCCTGAGTGCCACCAGCTGTTGTGGCTGCTTTTTTGATTGCCTATGGAACAATAAACAAACATGATTAAAAAGTAGCCAGTGTATTTTCTAGAGGAAGGAAAACTAGAAATTAACTTACATTTTCCTAAAATTGAAAAGTTTTTGTTACAATTTCAACAAACAAATTAGGACATATTGAGACAGAGACTGTGGATTTTGTAGGATACTTAGGAAAAAAAAAGACTAAAGCATCTTATAAAGCCATTTTTGAAAGCTAAAATGTGTTCTGTCTAAAAAAAATGGAAGGCTAATGGATAAAGAAAAAGGAGGAAAAATAATCAAACATACCTCAATATTAAATAAGAGAAGAAAATGTGGTAGTATAGAAAGGTCAATGAAAAACCATTAGGCAGCAACTTGCAGAAAACATGGCGAATAAAAATAAAAGAATAAGAGCATAAATTTAAAAGCATAAGAATATTTTAGGGGCTGGGTCTGGTGGCTCATGCCTACAATCCCAGCATGTCGGGAGGCCAAAGCAGGAGGATCACTTGAGGCCAGGAGTTCGAGACCCCATCTACAAAAAAAAATTAGCCAAGTGTGCTGGCATGTGCCTGTAGTCCCAGCTACTTGGGAGGCTGGGGTGGGAGGATCATTTGAGTCCAGGAGGTCAAGGCTGCAGTGAGCCATAATTGCGCCACTGCACTCCAGCCTGGGTGACACCGTGAGACCTTGTCTCAAAAGAAAAAAAACAAAAAAAAGCCAGGCATAGTGGCTCATTCCTGTAATCCCAACACTTTGGGAGGCCAACATAGGAGGATCACTTGAGCCCAGGAGTTCAAGACTGGCCTGAGTAACATAGTGAAACCCTATTTCTACAAAAAGTACAAAAATTAGGTGGGCATGGTGGTGCATGTCTATAGTCCCAGCTACTTGGGAGGCTTAGGTGGAAGGATCACCTGAGCCCAGGAGGTCGAGGCTGCAGTGAGCCAAGATCGTGCCACTGAATTCCAGCCTGGGCAACAGGGTGAGACCCTGTCTCAAAAAAAAGAAAAAAGAAAAAAGAAATAGGTAGCCAGTGAAATTTTGGTTTGGATGACATTAAAAAAGGACTGTCAAAAAAATGTCAGAATGCTTTTTTCAAAGCAAAGTAAATGCAGGGGAAAAAAATCCACAACAAGTAAAGAGGACAGCAAAGTGGAATTTATCTTGTGCTATGAACATTTAAAAAAAAGAAATGCAAACAAGTAGAATAGAATGTTAAAAATGCTAATGCAGGAACATTTCAAATGGGTATGAAAATAGTTTTTGTGACAGCAGAAAACATTTCCAAATTTTCAAATTATAAATTACTTAGAAAAATAAATTAGCATGTCATTTTAAGGAAAAAGTTATCTCCCCTACCTTTTTTTTTTGAGACACAGTCTCACTGCCTAGGCTCAAGTGCAGTGGCGCAATCATGGCTCACTGCAGCCTCAACTTCCCCAGGCTCAGGTGATCCTCCCACCACAGCCTCCTGAGTAGCTGGAATTACAGGCACACGCCACCATGCCCAGCTAATCTTTAGAGATGGGGTTTCATCATGTTGCCCAGGCTGGTCTCAAACTCCTGGGTGATTCACCAGCCTTGGCCTCCCAAAGTGCTGGGATTACATGTGTGAACGACTGCGCCTGGTCAAAATGATCATTTAATATCTTTTCTGGAGGACACCATGAAAGACCATGTACCTATGTCAAGGATCAGCTTTCTACTTGAGGAAAACAGCATTGCTGATGACTGGATGCAATAAAACACTGAACAGAAAACTTGAGTTTTTAGCTTGGTGTATCCATAGCAATGGACAGCAAGAATAGTGGCAGTATCTCAAGAACAAAATAAGCTAATAGAAAGTGAACATTAAGGACTGGTTGGTTAAACTGGAAGATACGAACGAGCTTTTTCCAGGTCATTCAAACACAGCCTGAATCATATATGAGCACAAAACAGAAATGAATCTAAAGGCATAGGTCTTGGCTTAGGCCTTTATAAAGCAGGGCGTTCAAAAAGTTCATTCCTTGAAGTAGTTTTTTGCAGGGTCACATGCCCTGGCAGAGGTGATGGACAACCTGTGCCACCTCTCTTTCTTCACAATGGCCAGACTAGCTTCTGAGAGAACAGTAAAGCTGGCCAGCAAGATGATCTTTATGGTTCCTCCCCCCATGTAATCTGATTACCTAAATTAAGCATTCCAGAAGGTTCAATTCAAGAAGTTTAAAAATCAATGAAACTAGTTCTAAAATCCTTGTAGAGTCTGAAAGCAAGTTAACAAAAAAGGCAATGGGAAAGAATGTTTTGTATCCCTCTAAATAAACAAAATCAGTCCTGGTAAGCCTATATGCTGGTCTGCTCCTATATCCACTACTGGCTGGGAAGGAGAACTGTGAATGGGAGTTTTCAGGATGGAGATGATTTCAAAGATCTTAGGAAGTGTGTCAGCTGGTTTCACTTCAGGATGCCCAGGCCTGGAGGAACAGAAAAATGGTTGGTCCCAACACTTTGTTGAGAAGAAGCCCACTGTACCAACACAGATGGGACACTCTGGATATTAGGACCCAAGCAGCTCACAAGAGGAAGTACCACTGAGGAGGGGAGAGGAAAGTGAGGACTAAAAGTATGCATTTAGACTGGCTTGAAATGAAACAAAAATATGCAAATGCATCTCATTCTCTCCTGATCCAGAATCTGCACTGGGCTGGCTTTCTGAATGTTAAGGAAGTGTGGATCCTCACAAATTTGGCAACATTGCCTTAATCCCAACCTGTCTTTACCTCTCAAGATCAACTCCTCTCCTGCCTGCAGGAAGATATGGGCAGAGATCACAAAGAAAAGCATGCAGTTCTGGACTTCTTAGAATTAGTGTAGGGGAAGCCGGGCAAGGTAGCTCATGCCTGTAATCCCAGCACTTTGGGAGGCCGAGGTGGGCGGGTCACTTGAGGCCAGGAGTTCGAGTCAACATGGTGAAACCCTGTCTCTACTAAATGTACAAAAATTAGCTGGACATGGTGGTGCTCCTGTAATTCCAACTACTTGGGAGACTGAGACATGGGAATTGCTTGAACCCAGGAGACAGAAGTTGCAGTGAGCCAAAATCGCGCCACTCCACTCCAGCCTGAGTGACAGAGTGAGACTCTGTCTCTTAAAAAAAAATAATAATTTAGTGGACTGCAGAATGCAATTGTTATTAAATCAAGTTACAAGTTCTTATCTTTTAATGACAAGATTAGATTTATAAACAAATATCAGTACTGCTTACTTATAAGATTCACTGACAGCCACAGACTAATTCCAAGGCAGACCCTAAAATGTATTCCTGTTTCAGGAACTGTGTATGCATTTCAAATGTGTGCGCACACATACTCCAACTGGCTCACCTGTCTCCATTAGTTGTGATTGACTCAAACTTGGACTTTTTCTTTGGGATTTCATTTTGAATTGAAGATGTAGAAAGTGTTTTCTGGCTTTTAATGGCAAAAATAGAGAGACACATATTAGAAATCAAAGATTAACAAAACATCACAATGAGTCTGTCAAATAGACCAATGTAAGACAGCAGCTCTTCTATGCAAGAGCTAATAATTCTTGATTAATAAAGAATCTACCAAGGTGATGATTTTGTAGGCCTGGATGGATGGGTAGCTAGTTTCCACAGGATCAAAAAAAAAATTCTTGGCCTTAATTAATTAAATATTACCTGCTTTATTAATAACCATGAGAACAAAAATCAATAAAACTTCAATAAGAGGCCGAGCGCGGTGGCTCACGCCTGTAATCCCAGCACTTTGGGAGGCCGAGGCGGGTGGATCACGAGGTCAGGAGATTGAGACCATCCTGGCTAACACGGTGAAACCCCATCTCTACTAAAAATACAAAAAATTAGCCGGGCGAGGTGGCGGGCGCCTGTAGTCCCAGCTACTTGGGAGGCTGAGGCAGGAGAATGGCTTGAACCCCGGCGGGTGGAGCCTGCGGTGAGCCGAGATCAATCCACTGCACTCCAGCCTGGGTGAAAGAGCGAGACTCCGCCTCAAAAAAAAAAAAAAAAAAAAAAAAAAACTTCAATAAGAAGTATAATCTGTCTTCTAGTTTAAAAAGTTCTTTTGGCTGGGCGCAGTGACTCACACCTATAATCTCAGCACTTTGGGAAGCCGAGGCGGGTGGATCACGAGGTCAGGAGATCGACACCATCCTGGCTAACACGGTAAAACCCCGTCTCTACTAAAAATATGAAAAATTAGCCGGGCGTGGTAGCGGGCGCCTGTAGTCCCAGCTACTTGGGAGGCTGAGGCAGGAGAATGGCGTGAACCCGGGAGGCAGAGCTTGCAGTGAGCGGAGATTGCGCCACTGCACTCCAGCCTGGGCGACAGAGCGAGACTCCGTCTCAAAAAAAAAAAAAAAAAAAAAAAAAGGTCTTTTACATTCACTGTCTCACATGCATCTTATAATTCTGTGAGGTACAGATAAGTTATTATTTCTACTGTACAGAAATAGCTCAAGATCAACTTATCTACCAAAGGACATATAGCTAGTTAGTAGTAAAGCTGGGACTAGAAACCAGGTCAATATATTTGAACTCCTAGTCTAGTTTTATTTTTTTGACATGGAGTCTCACTCTGTCACCCAAGCTGGAGTGCAGTGGCACGATCCTGGTTCACTGCAACCTCCACCTCCTGGCTTCAAGTGATCCTTCCACCTCAGCCTCCCAAATAGCTGGGACTACAGGTGCGCACCACCACACCCAGTTAATTTTGTATTTTTTGGTAGAGATGGGTTTCACCATGTGAGCCAAGCTAGTCTCGAACTCCTAACCTCAAGTGATCCACCTGCCTCGGCCTCCCAAAGTGCTGGGATTACAGGTGTGAGCCACCACACCCGGCCAGTCTAGTTCTTCTTCACTATATTTGTGTTAACCTAGTGGTATCTCAGTCAAACTACAAGACTAAAAATCAGTTTTAGCCCCAATAAGTTCACTCAAAACTGGTCTTGAAACAAAAGCTGGAGGTCTGTCTCTGCTATGCAATCCTTTCACTTTGATGGGTGTTCAACTGCCAAGTCCAAAGGATTCCTCAGACCTTTTCTTACTTGACCTCTCTTCAGCATTTGATACCACTGATACTGCATCCTTCTTCAAATGTTCTCCTCGTTTGGTCATCCCACTTTTGTGACAGCTGCTTCTTAGTTCCTAATCCTTAAATACTGAACGCTTTTAGAGTTCCATTCTCAGCCCTGAATCTGAATTATATCATTTAAGAGCATGATTTTAACAACTACCCATCATAAGTGGTTGGAAATGGTGTTAACTATATCACCTGCATTAGAATCATCTGGGATGTTTATAAAATAATGTAGATTCCTGGACTCTATCCTAGGTCCTACTGAATTAAATTCTGGGGTGGGACTGCTGCAGAAATCTGCTTTTTAATTTTTTTTAATTTTAGAGAGAGTGCCTTACTCTGTTGCCCAGGCTGGAGTGCAATGGCATAATCATGGCTCACAGCAAGCCTCAAACTTCAAGGCTTAAAGCGATCCTCCTATCTCAGTCACCCAAGTAGCTGGGACTACAGGTGTGTGCCACCACACCTGGCTAATATTGTTTTTTGTAGAGATGGGGTCTCACTATGTTGCTCCTGCTAGTCTCAAACTCCTGGCATCAAGCAACCCTCCCACCTCGGCCTCCCAGAGTGTTGGATTTACGGGTGTGAGCCAGCCAATGTATCTGGCCAGAATCTGCATTTTCAAATAATCCCTACCCCCAGTGATTCTTTTCATTGTTGTTGTTTCTTTTTGAGATGGATTCTCGCTCTGTCACCAAGCCTGGAGTGCGGTGGCATGATCTCAACTTACTGCAACCTCCGCCTCCTGGGTTCAAGCGATTCTCCTGCCTCAGCCTCCTGAGTAGCTGGGATTACAGGCACGCACCACCACACCTGGCTAATTTTTGTATTTTTTGTTTTAGTAGAAACAGGGTTTCACCATGTTGGTCAGGCTGGTCTCGAACTCCTGACCTCGTGATGCGCCCGCCTTGGCCTCCCAAAGTGCTGGGATTACGGGCGTGAGCCACCGCACCCAGCTAGATTCTTATGTGCTACCTATGGCCCATGTCCAAACCTCTCTTCTAAGTTCTAGGCTAAGCTCCTAAAAGTAATTCTTCATGCTTCAAACTCAACTTTCCAAAACTAGACCCATTTTCTCCCCTTCCTACATTCTCTCTCAGTTAAGGCTCTATCTATTCACCCAAATAAGAAACCCGGGAATTATCCTTTACTTACTCAGCTCTTGCCCATGTGTCTGTTCATCAGATTATCTAAGTTTCTCATAATTCTCCATCCAAAACATCTTCCTGAATCAGCCTTTTCAATCTTCCACTGCCACTGCCTTAGGTGAGGTTCTTGTTTTAACATCTCTTACCCAAACTCTTAGAAAAAAGCCTTTAATTAGCCCCCAGTCCCTTTTTCCTCCAATGCATTCTCCACACTAGTAGTCAGGGTTAATTTTTTAAATGAAGATTTGGTCTCTCCTCTGCATAGATCCCTTCAATAGCTTCCCACTAACACCCTGACCTCAGGATCAAGTTTCCATTCCTTACCAGGATGCAGGACCCCTTTTTCCTTCCATTCCCCAGCTCCCAGCCAAAAGCTCCAGCAATATAAAAGGACTTACAGTTCTCCAGGGTTCCATTTGGTCTCATGCCCTCCATGCCTTTGCAAATGCTGTTCTCTCAGCCTAGAACGCCTCTGCCCATTCCTTCCCTGAGGATTCCAACTCGTCCTAAGATCTAGCTCTAATGCAAGCTCTTCTCCAAGCCTGCTTGCCTGACTTCTCAAGGCAGTTAATTACTACCCTCATGTCTGCATTCTTGACACATTTCCACTGTGGTACCCATTACATTATACTAAGATCATCTGTTTATAAGTCTGTCTTTCCTACCAGACCGCATACTCTGGGAGACCAGCATGACTTGTATTCAGCTCTTCATTCCCACCAGCATCCCTGACCCGTGAGAATACTTAATGCTTGCTGATTAAACAAAGTCATAATGGTAATAACAAAACAAACAAACAAAAAAACCTGAAATGTATTGAATATTTTCTATATGCCAGTTATAAAAACAATCACTGTGCATGTACTATCTAATTTATCTTCACAACAACTCCATGAGGTAATACTATCACTTCCCTCATTTTACAGATGAGAAAACTTGCCCAAGATCCCCGCAGAGAACCTGGCAGAGCCAGCATTCCATCCAGAGCCAGAACCGTTAACAATACTAGATACTCTGAAAGGACGCTTAAAACAACAATGAAAAGACATCTTTTTGACTAGGTGCCACCAGGACAAACCTAGGACATCTATCAGCCTCCTGGCTAAATATGCATTGAAAAAGCTGTATCTCTCAGAAAGTGAAATGTCCAATTTTTTGGAGAGAGAATCCACTCTAAGGGTGAGAATACTACAAACAAAAGTAGAGTAAGTTCCACAAACATTTCAGACACAATACAAAGTCAGGAAATCCTGACACTTTATGGAAATCTCTCTGGTTCTTGGAAGATATATGAATTATAAAATATGACAAATGAGCTTCCTCCTACAGACTAGTACCTACAGAGAATATAGAAAATGTATATGAGATGGTAGTATGTACCATGATGGTTGTGTGAGCATTACATCTGATTTACTGGCACTTCTAGTCCTATCTCATGCGTCTTGAGGTTACCTGTTATAATGGCCACCACCACTCAGGCGACTATACTGCTCCTTCTCCTGGTGGCCAGCACGAGAAGAGCTACTCAGGTGTTTCCTCTGCTCTTTGGTCTTCTGAAGGACCCGTTTGTATGAAAGTGTGCACAGCCAGCACAGCAATTTCCCATCTACCTGAAAGACAAGGAGACAAACATAAAGAAGAGGGAATTTAGTGCAGTGGCTGCAAACGTGCTATTGGGAGCTAGAATCTTTGGGTTCAGTCCCAGTTCTGAAACTTATGTGCTGTGTCTTTGGGCATGTCACAGGGGGCTGCTACAAGGATCTAGTGACATAATGTAGGTAAAGCACTTAACATGGTGCCAGGCACATAAAAGTTGCTTAATAAATTTCAGCTGCCGGGCCAGGCACGGTGGCTCATGCCTGTAATCCCAGCACTTTGGGAGGCCAAGGTGGGTAGATCACGAGGTCAGGAGATTGAGACCATCCTGGCCAACGTGGTGAAACCCCGTCTCTACTAAAAATACAAAAATTAGCCAGGCATGGTGTCCTGCACCTGTAGTCCCAGCTACTCAGGAGGCTGAGGCAGAAAAATCGCTTGAACCCAGGAGGCGGAGGTTGTGGTGAGCCGAGATCGTGCCATGGCACTCTAGCCTGGCGACAGAGCGTGACTCCATCTCAAAATAAATAAATAAATTAAATTAAATAAATAAATTTCAGCTGCTAATTTTATGTCTTTTTGTTTTGTTTCTCTTCAAGTTAGCAAACACAGACAAGTAAAATTCTCACAAGACCATGGTTGTCATTAAGGAAAACTCAGCAGGGAGAAGAGAAGACAGAAGATGAATTATAAAATTCACATTTATAGTTTTTTGGATTTTTTTTTTTTAGTGATAGGATCTCACTCACCCAGACTGGAATGCAGTGGTGTGATTGTAGTACACTGCAACCTTAAACTTCTGGGCTCAAGCAATCCTCTTGCCTCAGCATCCTGAGTAGCCAGGACTACAGGTACATGCCACCATGCTCACCTAATCAGGTGTTGGGTTTTTTCTCCCCCAAACAGGGTCTTGCTCTGTTGCCCAGACTGGAGAGCAGTGGTATGATCTCGGCTCACTGCAACCTCCACCTCCTAGGCTCAAGCAATCCTCCCACCTCAGCCTCCCGAGTAGCTGGAACTACAGGCGTGCACCACCATGCGTGGCTAATTTTTGTATTTTTTGTAGAGACAGGGTTTCACCATGTTGCCCAGGCTGGTCTTGAACTCCTGAGCTCAAGTGATCTCCTGTCTTGGCCTCCCAAAGTGCTGAACTTACAGGTGTGAGCCACTGCATCTGGCCATTTTTTTAAAAATGACAAAATTTGTATATATTTATTATGTAAAACATGTTGTTTTGAAATATGTACACTTCGGGAGGCTGAGGCAGGTGGACTGCATGAGCCCAAGAGTTCGAAACTACTCTGGGCAACGTGGCAAAACCCATCTACAAAAAGAAACACAACAAAAATTAGCCACGTGTGGTGGTGCATGCCTGTAGTCCCAGCTACTAGGGAGGCTGAGGTGGGAGAATCACTTGAGCCTGGGAGGTCAAGGCTGCCATGAGCTGTAAGCGTGCCACTGTACTACAGTCTTGGTGACAGAGAGAGACCCTTTCTCAAAAATGAATAAATAAATATTTTTTAAAAATGTATACACTGTGGAATGGCTAAATCAAGCTAATTAACATGCATTACTTCATATAATTTTTGTTTGTTTGTTTTTGAGACAGAGTCTCGCTGTGTTGCCCAGGCTGGAGTTGCAGTGGCACAGTCTCAGCTCACTGCAACCTCCATCTCCTGGGTTCAAGCAATTCTCCTACCTCAGCCTCCCCAGTAGCTGGGATTACAAGTGCCTGCCACCACACCCAGCTAATTTTTTTTTTGTATTTTTAGTAGAGACAGAGTTTCACCACGATGGCCAGGCTAGTCTTGAACTCCTGACCTCGTGATCTGCCTGCCTCGGCCTCCCAAAGTGCTGGGATTACAGGTGTGAGCCACTGCACCTCGCCTAGTTGTGTTTTTGTTTGTTTTTTCGTGGTGAGAACACTTAAAATCTACTCTCTTAACAATTTTCAAGAGTACATTTTATTAACTATAATCACCATGTTGTACAATGGATCTCTTCAACTTATTCCTCCTATGTAACTGAAATCCTTTGGCCAACATCTCCCCAAACCCACCCTCCTATACCTCAGTTTTAATACTTTATAAATGGTTCACAAAGTAGTATGCTGGATACCATCTCTCAGATGGAAAGACAGTCTCCAGAGAAAGAACAATGAGTGAACAGCTTCCAGGGCCCAGTCCCTGGTAGTGGCCGGCTATGGCACTGTTTGAATTAGAAAAAGTTGACTCCTTTGAGCAAAAGTAACTCTGCACCATGGAGCAGGGCCCAAAGCTAGGAAAGCATAACGTGGCTTCTGCCACCCTCTGAAGCTGTGGTGTTTGTGCAGCATTCAGACTGAAAAACCACTGGAGAACACACTAGGACAGGTGACAGGGCAGCAGGGCTGGTTGGAATTTCTCAGGTTAGACAGGGAGTATGCTGATACATTACGGAATTTTATAGTTTTCATTTCTTATTTCTGAAATTAGATCTTGTGCCTCATCTTGAACATGGGTAGGCCACGTCATCATTTACCTGAAGTGTTTTATTTCATTGGCAAAAGCCTCTTTGCTCCCCATCCCCCAACCCATCAGTAAGTCCATCAGTCTGAATCTATTCACTTCTTGCTAACTCCACTGCTTCCATTCTACTAAAGACATTCTCATCTCTCACTGCTGTGAGAGCTGCCCAAATGATCACCCTACCTCCAATAAGCTATTTCCCCATAGCCGCCAAAGGGTTTCTTAAATGTAAATGATTACATCCTCTCTCTTTTTTTTTTTTTGAGATAGAGTCTCACTTTGTCACCCAGGCTGGAGCGCAGAGACACTGTGTTGACTCACTGCAAGAGACACTGTTGACTCACTGCAACAGACACTGTTGACTCACTGCAACCTTCATCTCCTGGTTCAAGCAATTCTGCTGCCTCAGCCTCCCGAGTAGCTGGGATTACAAGCGCCCACCACCACGCCTGGCTAATTTTTTTATATTTTTAGTAGAGATGGGGTTTCACCACGTTGGCCAGGCTGGTCTCAAACTCCTGACCTCAGGTGATCCACCCACCTTGGCCTCTCAAAGTGCTGGGATTACAGGCGTAAGCCACCGTGCCTGGCCTGTTTTTCTATTTCTCTCTACTGTAAAATGGAAAAAAAAAATTTTTTTATAGTGTAGCTAATATGCCCTCCTTAGGCATTAAGACACATTTCTGTTTGTAACCTTAATGCAGCCATATTTTTACTCTTTATAAAAAATCAAGTGGGCGCAGTGGCTCACACCTGTAATCCCAGCACTTTGGAAGGCTGAGGTAGGCAGATTGCTTGAGACCAAGAGTTTGAGGCCAGCATGGGCAACATGGAACATGGTGAAACCTTGTCTCAACAAAAGTACAAAGATTAGCTGGGCGTGATGGCACATGCCTGTAGTCCTAGCTACTCGGAAGGATCACCTGAGCCTGGGAGGCTGAGGCTGTAGTGAGTCTAGATTGTACTACTTGTACCCCAGCCTGGATGACAGAGTGAGACTCTGCCTCAAAAAAAAAAAAAAAAAAAAATCAAACCTCCAAATAAAAACTGGGTATTTTACCACATGAATTTTTTTTTTTTTTTTGAGACAGAGTTTTGCTCTTGTTGCCCAGGCTGGAGTGCAATGGCGTGATCTTGGCTCACTGCAACCTCCGCCTCCCAGGTTCAAGCAATTCTCCTGCCTCAGCCTCACGAGTAGCTGGGATTACAGGCATGCGCCACCATGCCCAGCTAATTTTGTATTTTTAGTAGAGATGGGGTTTCTCCATGTTGAGGCTGGTCTTGAACTCCTGACCTCAGGTGATCCTCCCTCCTCGGCCTCCCAAAGTGCTGGGATTACAGGTGTGAGCCACCACACCCGGGCCCCACATGAATTGTTAAATTGCTTCACTAAAAATGTTGTTAGACATGCCAATTTCTAACCTCTTAGAATATTCTGCACAATCAATTTTAATCATTAGAATGAATAATTGCTCAGAAAAAGCAGTATTGCCTCAGCTGCAATATGATTTGGTAGTCAATATTCCTGTTTTCTGGTAAAAAGGAGATCTCAAGAGCAGCAACATTGGGCTCCTTGTGGTCTCACTGATCAAGAGAATGTTTTTGAGTGGCTTCTGAACATATATTTCTTAACAAGTCGATCACAGATCTGGGGTCCTCACTCCTCATAACAATGCTTCCAGACATAATCATGTTAGCTCCTGCCTCTGCACACTTGTGGACAGTGTCAGGACCTACTCCACCATCGACCTCTTATCCAAAGATGGGAACTGGGTCCTCAACTAGTGAATGTTTGGCACCATATCATCCATGAATTTCTGCCTTCCAAACCCAGGTTCCACTGTGATAACCAAGGCCGTATCTATTTGATTAGTCCATGGTGCCAAATACTCAACTGTAGTTCCTGGTTTGATGGTAAGGCCAACCTTCATCCCATTCTCCCAAATGTCTTCAATCAAAGCCTCTGAGTACTTAGTAGCCTCAAGATGAAAGGTGTACTGACTGGCTTCTGCTATAGCTATTGGTTTACCCACTGTTCCAGCTTGGACACCATCACATGTATGTCAAAGAAAGGGTCCTGGACTAGCTGCTTTTGAAAGCTTTCTACTACAGGATAACCAAAGGTGATGTTGGGAACAAAGTGCCCATCCATGACATCCAGGTGGACCCAGAGTCTAGAATACGGAGGCAATTGACCTCTAAACTGGCCAGGTTGCTGTTGAGGATAGGTGAGCCAATCTTGCAGCCTAAAGCCATAGCACTGGCTCCCAAGGGTAAGTTACCCTATGAGTCCATCTTCTCTCCTTAAAACCCAATGGTTTCTCATCATAGCTTAAAATTCAAACTCTGTACCATAGCCTATTTTTTTTAACATTATCATTTATTTATTTATTGCTAACATGAATTCAAAGCAAGTATGCATTTTTGTGACAGGGTCTCACAATCTTGCCCAGGCCGGAGTGCAGTGGTGCAATCTTGGCTCACTGCAGCCTCAACTTCCCAGGCTCAGGTGAGCCTCCTACCTCAGCCTCCCAAGTAGCTGAAACTATGGTTGTGCACCACCACATCCCTCTAATTTTTTGTATTTTTTATAGAGACGGGCTTTTGCCATGTTGTCCAGGCTGGTCTCCAACTCCTGGGCTCAAGTGATCCACCTGCCTTGGCCTCCCAAAGTGCTAGGATATACACCCTGCCATATACAGTTCTTTTTATACTAGAACAAATCAGAAAATCGAGACATAACTGCCATCATCAAATCTTCATCCTTAGAGAAAAACATTTCCACGAGGTTGGCCTGAAGACACTAAGATTCTACCAGTTTTTGAGGTGTTCCATATTTAAGTAGTATAGGCACTGTGGTTACTTCCAAGTTTTTTCTGAAGTCATTATTTGGATCTTTCCAATAAGGCTTTTCTTCTACTTGGCAGTAGGCGAACACACATCCTTCACTAACATGCTTCAGCCCCTTTCGTACGACTGGTTCGGCATGCATACAATAGGGGCACCAGCTTTTCCTCCAGCATCCTTAGAACTGATAAAGTAGGTGAAAATGGTCTTGCCATTGTGGCGTACCACAGCCCAGATGAACTCCTCAAAGCTTCACACACTCACCTCCTTGTAGTGTAATGGGCTATCTGCAGTATGCCTCATGGCCTATGTTGACTTAAATATAGCCCCTTACCTGCCTCTATAACCTTGTTTCCTTCCTCTTCCCCAGGTTCACTCCATCTTCTTTCTGTTCTAATCATGTGCCAAGCTCATTCCTGCCTTAAGGATTTTCCACAGCTGGTCCTTCTTCCTGGAATTTTTGTCCTCCAGAGCTTCCCATGGCTACCATCTTTTCATCATCCTAGTTTCCACTCAAATGTTATTTCCTCAGAGGTTCTCCTGATTGCCCAATAAGGCTGACTTCCCAGTCACTGTCTGTCATGTACTTTATTTCTTTATAGCCCTACATCTAAAATTTATGTTATTTTTCTCCTCACCCTTTTCTCTTTCGCACACATAAATGTAAGCTCTGTGAGAGCAAGGTGTTGTCTGTTCAGTTCATTAGTTTATTTCTAATACCTGGAACAGTGTCTGGTACATGATAGGCATTTAGTTTTTTGTTAAGAAACATAACAATGAACTTTGAAATCAAACTTCAATCTGGTTCATTTCACGGTTATGGGATACGGCCTGAAAGTCTGTTTATTATTATTATTATTATTTTTTTTTGAGATAAGAGTCTTGCTCTGCCACCCAGGCTGGAGTGCAGGGGCGTGATCTTGGCTCACTGCAGGATTCAAGCTATTCTCCTGCCTCAGTCTCCCGAGTAGCTGGGATTACAGGCATGTGCCACCACGCCTGGCTTATTTTTGTATTTTTAGTAGAGACGGGGTTTCACAATGTTGGCCAGGCTGATCTCGAACTCCTGACCTCGTGATCCACCCTCCTCAGCCTTCTAAAGTGCTGGGATTACAGGCGTGAGCCACTATGCCTGGCCTATTATTATTTTTTTAGAGACAAAGTTACTATGTTACTCAGGCTGGACTCGAACTCCTGGGCTCAAGTGATCCTCCCACCTCATCCTCTAGGGTAGCTGGAACTACCACAGGATGCCATCAGGCCTGGCTTGAAGGCCTAATTTTATTTATTTTATAGATAGGGTCTCATTCTCTCACCCACATTGCAGCGCAGTGGTATAATTACAGCTCACTGGAGCCTTGTACTCCTAGGCTCAAGTGATCTTCCCACCTCAGCCTCCCAAGTAGCTGGAACCACATATGCACCACCACGCCTGGCTAATTTTTTTTTTTCTGGTTTTTTTTTTTTTTTGAGATGGAGTCTCTGTCACCCAGCCTGGAGTGCAGGGGCACGATCTCAGCTCATTGCAACCTCTGCCTCCCAGGTTCAAGCGATTCTCCCACCTCAGCCTGCTGAGTAGCTGGGATTATAGGTACATGCCACCATGCCCGGCTAATTTTTGAATTTTTTGTAGAAACAGGGTTTCACCATGTTGGCCAGGCTGGTCTTAATCTCCTGACCTCAAGTGATCTGCCCGCCTCGGCCTCCCAAAGTGCTGGGATTACAGCCGTGAGCCGACGTGCCCGGCCGAGATTTTTGTATTTTTAATAGTGACAGGGTTTTGCCATGTTGCCCAGGCTGGTCTTGAACTCCTTGGCCTCAAGCGATCCGCCCACTTCAGCCTCCCAAAGTGCTGGGATTACAGGCATGAGCTACTACACCTGGCATTTAAGGCATAATTTTAAAACACCCTGTAAGACCTTCCCCAGGTAAGAGCTTTCATTAAAGGGTTTAAAACAATACAACTCTACTAAAAGAAAACAAACAATGAATATAAAAATTGCACATAGATCCACAAGACATTTTTTTCAGATCTGTCTCCTAAAAATAAACTTTAGAAATAAAAGAGCAGGCCGGGCATGGTGGCTCATGCTTGTAATCCTAGCACTTTGGGAGGCCGAGGCGGGTAGATCACCTGAGATCAGCAATTCGAGAGCAGCCTGACTAACATGGAGAAACCCCGCCTTTACTAAAAATACAAAATTAGCTGGGCATGGTGGCGCATGCCTGTAATCCCAGCTACTCGGGAGGCTGAGGCAGGAGAATTGCTTGAACCTGGGAGGCGGAGGTTGTGGTGAGTCGAGATCTGCCGTTGCACTCTAGCCTGGGCAACAGCAGCAGCAAAACTCCGTCTCAAACAACAACAACAAAAAGAAATAAAAGAGCACTGGACGGACGTGGTGGCTCACATCTGTACTCCCAGCATTTTGGGAGGCCGAGGTGGGCTGATCCCTTGAGGTCAGTAGTTTGAGGTCAGGAGTTCGAGACCAGCCTGGCCAACATGGTGAAACCCCATCTCTACTAAAAATACAAAAATAAAAAAAAGAATTAAAAAAAAAATACAAAAATTAGCCAGGCGTGGTGGTGCGCACCTGTAATCCCAGCTGCTCTGGAGGCTGAGGTAGGAGAATCACTTGAACCTGGGAGGCAGAGGTTGTGGTGAGCTGAGGTCGTGACACTGCACTCCAGCCTGGGTGATAGAGTGAGACTCCATCTCAAAAAAATAAAATAAAATAGCATCCTCTGAGATTTAAACTATCAAAAACAAATCATCACAGATAACACTGAGTATTTTTCATGTACCAGATTCCATTCCAAGAGTTTTACTAGTATCTTGACCTTTGTAACAGCACTGAGATCTGATCACCCCCATTTACAGATGTGGAAACTGAGGCACTGATAGATTAACATGCCCAAAGTCACACAGTTAATGTGACAGAACTAAGATTTCAACCCACACATTCTGAGTCCAGATACCCCCCTTTTTTTCTTTTTTTGAGATGGAGTCTTGCTCTGTTGCCCAGGCTAGAGTGCAGTGGTGTAATCTTGGCTCACTGCAACCTCTGCCTCCCGGGTTCAAGCAATTCTCCTGCCTCAGCCTCCCAAGTAGCTGGGATTACAGGTGTGCGCCACCACGCCTGGTTAATTTTTTTATATTTTTGGTAGAGACAGGGTTTCATCATGTTGGCCAGGCTGGTCTCAAACTCTTGACCTCGTGATCCATCCACTTCAGCCTCCCAAAGTGTTGGGATTACAGGCACGAGCCACCAGGCTTGGCCCAGATCCCCTACTCTTAATCCCTAAATTTAGCTCTCTCCTAAAGTTTATGAACATGTAGATGTCTAAAAATATCTAAACACTTGAGACAGGATTGTAATTTATAAAGCAGAAAGGTAATGAATTCTAGTATAACCAGATTAGTAAAAATGAACTATTCCAATCAGTAATAATACAGGAGCCATTCACTGAGTTATATTGTGTGCCAGGTTCAATATTGTTTTATATACCTATCTGAATTACATTTCCCCATGTCTTTGTGAAGTAACTATTGTTATTCCCATGGAGAAAGATGAAGAAAGTGATGCATAATGCGGGTAAGTAGCCAGGGTCATTCAGCTAGCCCCAGGAGTCGGATGGGACCCAGGTTTGGGGGACTGCTGCTTGTGCTACCTCCTGATTACTAATTCAGATTCTTCAGTATCTTGATACAGGGAAGAGGTGTCCTGGTTGGCAGGCAGGAGCATCCTGGTCAATGGAAAGTTATATCCTTCCATTGTAAGTTAATGAATTTGGTAAGCAAGAGTCAGCCCTTGAGCCCAAGCACCTCTTAAAAGCACCTCTGGCCACTGAAAAAGAGTTTCTCAACTGCCATCTTTTATTCAACAAATACTTATTGAGCAGCTACTATGTGCCAGGCCACTGGAAATAAAGCAGAGAATGAGATGGACAAAGAGCTCACATTCTAGTCGTAACCAAATAAGCAAGACTAGTTTTCAATATGTGAGATGCTATGAAGACAATAAAATGGTATGATAAATAATGACTAAGGGAGTCAGTAAAAGGTGACTGTGAGCAGGTGGTACCTGAGCTGAGACCTGACATGAGGAGCCAGTTATGAGACTCTAGAGAAAGGTGCATTAGGCACAAGGACAGACAGTGCAAAGGTCGGAGTGAGATCCGCATGTCAGACAGACTACAGGATGGCCAGGATGGCTGGAGCAACGTGAGAGGTAGAAAGTACGATGCAAGATGAGACTGAGAGCTGGGTATGGGCCTTGTAGGCCATAGAAGGGATTTGAGCTTTATTCTAAGCACAACTGGAAACCCGTGGAGGATTTTAAGCAAGAGAGTAATATGACCAAACTCTAAATCATTTTCATTCTATCAAGGTACACCCTTCCACGTAGAGCTTCCCTCTAACGTAATCTTGTAATCTTGAATTTCAACAGATAAAAACATTTAAAGAGCCAACAGATAGAAACATTTAAAGAGCCAGATAGTAAAATTGGTAATGCCACTCCATCTTGCTTAAGTTACAATCTCTCCTTTACAGAATTTCATAGAATTCTGCCAATCACCATTTCACTTACGTGATCACTGTAATTCAATTCTCGTGAAATGTTAGAATATAATGGTCCACATTTTATGAATGAAGAAAACAAAATATGAATATCTTCTTTAAGGTCAATAATAGAACCAGGAAAGAAACCGAGAAATCTTTCTTTGTTAAATGTGTTTTTTTTTTTTTTTTTTTTTTTTTTTGAGATGGAGTCTTGCTCTGTCACTCAGGCTGGAGTGCAGTGGCATGATCTCAGCTCACTGCAACCTCTGTCTCCCGGGTTCAAGTGATTCTTCTGCCCCAGCCTCCTGAGTAGCTGGGACTACAGGCACACGCCACCATGCCTGGCTAATTTTTTGTATTTTTAGTAGAGACGCGGTTTCACCGTGTTAGCCACAATAGTCTTCATCTCCTGACCTCATGATCCACTCGCCTCGGCCTCCCAAAGTGCTGGGATTACAGGCATGAGCCACCACGCCTGGCCTATTAAATGTGTTTTTAACACAGTTAGTCCACCTTATTTTCTCTGAAAGGAAAAAAAGAAATCAAGAAAAACACAGAGATTTACCTTCTTTCTATCATCTTTCCTGTCAAACGCACACTGCTGCTTGCACTGTTCACAAGAATAGGGTGGTCCATACTTCTTTTCTGAATTTGTGCAGCGCTGGCATTTATTCCCAATAAATGCCGCAATTATGTTGCAATACTGACAAGGTTTGGGCTTAAAAGGGGAAAAAAGAGTCAAGTAAGTATTACTTTCATAAAATACCACTGCATTTAAAAAAGCAATAATTTCTACTTTGTAGTTCATTAATCATGGTACAAATGTATTGCCAACTTCATAAATCTGCTTTTACATTGACCAAATGCAGCCCAATTCTTTTTTACTGTTGTTGTTTTTGTTTTTTGAGTCTCGCTCTGTTGCCCAGGCTGGAATGCAGTGGCACAATCTCAGCTCAATGCAACCTCTACCTCCTGGGTTAAAGCAATTAATTCTTCCTGCCTCAGCCTCCGGAGTAGCTGGGATTACAGGCGCCTGCCACTATGCCCAGCTAATTTTTGTATTATTTCCTAGAGATGGGGTTTCACCATGTTGGCTAGGCTGGTCTAGAACTCCTGACCTCAGGTGATCCGCCTGCCTCAGCCTCCCAATGTGCTGGGATTATAGGTGTGAGCCACCACGCCCGGCCATGAAGCTCAATTCTTAATATTATGTGAAGTGTTTTTCTGCACAGGACTATTGATTTTTAAATAAATAAATAAAATAAACAAATAACAAAAACCTATTAGTATGTATGCAGAGACTTCTATGAGACATACAACAGAACCAGCTCTTTGGAGAAACTAGCAACGGCTTCCAAATTTCTGAAAAGGCCTCTTTGCTATTATCAGTACATAAACATGTTGGGAGAATGCTTACAAGCACATAACATCTTGAACTATAACACTAAGAGAAAAAGAGAATCATTCATCAAAATGACTAGTCAACTGTTACCAAACAAAGGGGTCAAAGTTATAAAAATTCATCTTGCCGGGTGCAGTGGCTTACGCCTGTGATCCCAGCACTTTGGGAGGCTGAGGTGGGCAGATCACTTGAGTTCAGGAGTTCGAGACCAGCCTGACCAACATGGTGAAACCCCATCTCTACTAAAATACAAAAATTAGCCAGGTGTGGTGGCATATGCCTGTAGTCCCAGCTACTCAGGAGGCTGAGGCAGGGGAATCACTCGAACCCAGGAGGTGGAGGTTGCAGTGAACTTGATCGCCATTCCACTCCAGCCTGGGTGACAGAACAAGACTCAGTAACAACAACAAAAAAAAATTTCGTCTTTCCCTTTCTCTTTCCATGCTGGTCACTGAAGCCTCTCAATGAAAATTATAATCATAATCCTGGCAGTGTGACCATAAACACAGAGTTCCTTAACAATAAGCATTAGCTAAATGTGAAAGCTGAAATCAGTACCAGATATATTACATATAACCATTTATTCTAATAAAAATATTGTAATGGCATTAGTAGGCCACAGAAGGTAAGGTTCCACAAGACCCTAGTACTCACTGTTAGGTTTGAAAATATCCTACTTACCGTTCCATACAACTGCACGTTCTGAGCACACTTCTTGCATATTGTATTGGTTTTACTGTTAAGGAAGAAAGAGACACAGGCTTTTCTTAGAATATCTGAAAACTGATACCTCCTTAAGCCCAAGGAATTTGCTCATTGCTAAGGGCCAAAGTGAGATATGGTCTGGATGCTTGGTTAACACTAGTTTGAGTATCTTTCTAATAACTCTTTTATTTTTATTCAATATTTTTGAGACAGAGTCTCACTCTGTTCCCCAGGCTGGAGTGCAGTGGTACAATCTGCTCACTATAACCTCTGCCTCCCAAGTTCAAGCGATTCTCATGCCTCAGCCTCCCAAGTAGCTGGAATCATAGGCGCACACCACCACACCCAACTAATTTTTATATTTTTGATAGAGATAAGGTTTCGCCATGTTGGCCAGGCTGGTCTCAAACTCCTGACCTCAAGCGATCCATCTGCCTTGGCCTCCCAAAGTGATGGGATTACAGATGTGAGACACTACACCTAGCCTCTAATAACTCTTTTAATTACTATGTGGCTGGGCGTGGTGGCTCACGTCTATAATCCCAGCACTTTGGGAGGCCGAGGGGGGTGGATCACCTGAGGTCAGGAGTCCGAGACCAGCCTGGCCAACATGGTGAAACCCCATCTCTACTAAAAATACAAAAATTAGCCAGGCGTGGTGGCACGTGCCTGTAATCTCAGCTACTCGGGAGGCTGAGACAAGAGAATCACTTGAACCCGGGAGGCGGAGGTTGCAGTAAGCCGAGACCGCACCACTGCACTCCAGCCTGGGCAACAAAAGCAAAACTCTGTCTCAAAAAAAACAAAAAAATTATTATGTGGTTATGGGTTTTTTAATCTCAAACAAAGTGAGGCTTTGGCTAAAACGGAGAGTGAGTTATTTCTGATTATGACATCCCCAAGTATCACTAAATAAAATTATCAGATACAGAAAACACCCTCAAAATATTATACTAAAATGGACTAGCAGGAAAAATAAATAAATTCTCCTTAATTCGGATGAATAGTTGGGAAATTTTAGGTGACAAATAAAGTATGTGTGTCTGGAATATAAACTCAGAGATTCTATCTTTGCTAACCTTACTCTGTGCTCTCCTTCATAAGTAAAGGCATATGAAAACACCAGAGGTGGGGAAAAAGACACTATGATCAAATATTTTGTCAATATTTAGGCCGGGCACGGTAGCTCATGCCTGTAATCCCAGCACTTTGGGAGGCCGAGGCGGGTAGATCACCTGAGGTCAGGAGTTCGAGACCAGCCTGGCCAACATGGTGAAACCATGTCTTTACTAAAAATTCAAAAAAATTAGCCAGGCGTGGTGGTGTGTGCCTGTAATCCCAGCTACTCAGGGGGCTGAGGCAGAAGAATCGCTTGAACCTGGGAGACGGAAGTTGCAGTGAGCCCAGATTGCGCCATTGCACTCCAGCCTGGGCAACAGCAAAACTGTCTCGAAAAAAAAAAAAAAAAATTCTGATTTCTCTAAGAGTTAAGCACTGACAAAAATAAAAATATCCTTTGCCTTGTGAAGATCCAGAGGTCATATTACCTAAATGTGTGAATTAATAAAGCTGCCCGGGGGAAAAATCATCTTCAAATAAAAGTCTAACTCTTCACATGAGGAGGTAAAAATGAATGTCTTATGTATAAGAACAATTTAAACAGTACTCTGGGGCTAAAAACTAATAAATCACATAAAAATCTAAGGCCAGGCACAGTGGCTCATGCCTGTAATCCCAGCACTTTAGGAGGCTCAGCCTGGGAGTTCAAGGTTTCAGTGGGCTACAATTGTGCTACCGCACTCCAGCCTGAGTGACAGAGTGAGACCCTGTCACACACACACACAAAACTAGTCTATTCTCTGCTTTGTGATCATTTTCCCATATAATTCCTGTGAAAGTGACTATAAAGTTAAAATAGAAAAAAGAAAAACCTCAGAGTAGAAAATATTTAAATTAAAAATTATTTTCCAGGGCAATTTTCTGTTACTTTTAAAAGACAGTAAAATAAGTGAAGGGCATTCAAAGAAATCTCTAGAAAGAGGATTAGCATCAATGATTCTGTGATGTAGAATAGCATTTTGATTTACGCCTAGATTTACTACTGAAGGAATGGGGTAGATGTCAATATATACATATGTTCCTAACATGTTAAAAAACATGCAAAGAAAAACTAACTCTAGGCTGGGCGCGGTGGCTCATGCCTGTAATCCCAGCACTTTGGGAGGCCGAGGCAGGCAGACCACTGGAGGTCTGGAGTTTGAGACCAGCCTGATTAACAAGGAGAAACCCCATCTCTACTAAAAATACAAAATTAGTTGGGTGCGGTGGTACATGCCTGTAATCCCAGCTACTCGGGAGGATGAGGCAGGAGAATTGCTTGAACCTGGGAGGTGGAGGTTGCAGTGAGCCGAGATCGTGCCATTGCACTCTAGCCTGGGCAACAAGAGCGAAACTCTGTCTCAACAACAACAACAACAACAAAAAAAAGAAAAACTAACTCTATGATCCATCTTGAATTAATTTGTATGTATAGTGTAAATAAAGGATCAAAGTTCCTATCTCACCCCACACATGAATTAACTCAAGATGGACCACAGGCCTAAATTTAAGAGCTAACATATAAAGCTTCTAGAGTATGATTCCACTAACATGAAGTCCTAGAATAGGCAAAACTAATTTATGGTGGAAATGAAAAGTAGAACAGGGGTTGCCTGGAGGAAGCAAGGGTGTGGGGGTTGTCTAGGATGGGGCATGAGAGGACTCTATGGGGTGATAGTAACATTCTGTATTTTGATAGGGTTTGGGGCTACACAGATGTCTACGTTTGTAAAACTTGATGTATTTTAGATTTAAGCATGTTAGTGTAAGCCAATTTTGCCACAAAAAAAAAAAAAGAATTGCAAACAAATATTTAACTCTAAAAAATGCTGTGCATGCTGAAGTGTTTAAGGGTCATGTATACTGATGTCTGCAACTTTAAATACATCATAAATAAAATGAATTGATATAGTGATGGATAGAGAGATGAACAGATGGATAGGTGAATATATAGTAAAGTGTATATGATAGAATTTAAGTAGAGGACATATGGGTGTTCACTAATTCTTTTAACCTTTTTTTTTTGTTTGAAAACATCCATGATAGGCTGGGTGTGGGAGGCCACACCTGTAATCCCAGCACTTTGGGAGGCCGAGGCAGGCAGACTGGTTGAGCTCAAGAGTTCTAGACCAGCCTGGGCAACATGGCAAGACCCCTGTCTCTACTACAGATACAAAAAAATAGCCGGGTGTGGTGGTGCGCATCCCTGGTCCCAGCTATACAGGAGGCTGAGGTGGGAGGATCGTTTGAGCCCGGAGAGGGGAGGTTGCAGTGAGCTGAGATCATCTCACTGCACTCCAGCTTGGGTGACAGAGAGAGACCCTGTCTCATAAAATAAAATAAAAAAAATCCATGATAAAATCTTGGAGAAGATATTCTAAGAATTGAAATGACTAATTAAAAATAGGCTTCTAGGTCTAATGGATGAATTAACAAATAGATCCCACTCTCCTCAAGGCAGGATCACCTACACTCACAAAAGTTCCACAAGAATCAAACTTGGTACCAAAAAATCACTTTGTTGCTATGGAAATGCCCCCTAAAGATGTCTGACCACTCATACCTGCATTTCACGCTTTTTTTTTTTTTGAGACAGTCTCCCTCTGTCACCCAGGCTGGGGTGCAGTGGCACAATCTCAGCTCACTGCAACCTCCACCTCTGGGGTTCAAGCAATTCTCCTGCCTCAGCCTCCCAAGTAGCTGGGACTACAGGTGTGTGCCACCACACCCAGGATATTTTTTTGTATTTTTAGTAGAGACTGGGTTTCATCATGTTAGCCAGGATGGTCTCGATCTCCTGACCTTATGATCCACCTGCCTCAGCCTCCCAAAGTGTTGGGATTACAGGCATGAGCCACCGCACCCAGCCCATTTCACACTTTTAAAAATGAGATTTGGCCAGGCGTGGTGGCTCATGCCTGTAATTCCAACATCTTGAGAGGCTAATGAGGAAGGAATCACTTGGGCCCATGAGTAAGAGACCAGCCTGGGTAACATGGCAAAATCTTATCTCTACAAAAATAAAAAAATTAGCTGGGCATGGTGGCACACATCTGTGGTCCCAGTTACTTGGTAGGCTGAGGTGGGAGGATCACTTGGGCCCGGGAGATCCAGGCTGCAGTGAGCCATGATGACTCCACTGCACTCCAACCTGACTGGCAGACAGACACTCTGTTTCAAACAAAAAAAGAGATTTGCCCAAGGAAAGTGTAAGGGCAAGTGAGTTTCAAATGTGACTACAGCTAACAAACTCTTATCAGGACTGTCACATTTCCAAAAGTATCTTCTTTGGGCTTATAAATTCTTCAATCTCTGTATATGTACATATTGAAACATGAGGCTCATGTTTTATTGTTGTGGAATTGATTTCTTCTTGTCAAAAAGATTATAATCACAATATAAAATGATCAAGGGTCTTAAAAAGAACTTAAAAAATTTAAGCAGGCTGGGCGTGGTGGCTCACACCTGTAATCCCAGCACTTTGTGAGGCTGAGGCGGGTAGATCACGAGGTCAGGAGTTCAAGAACAGCCTGGACAAGATGGTGAAACTCCGTCTAATAAAAATACAAAAAAACTAGCTGGATGTGGTGGCAGGCACCTGTAATCTCAGCTACTTGGGAGGCTGCGGCATGAGAATCGCTTAAACCTGGGAGGCAGGGGTTGCAGTGAGCCGAGATCGCGCCACCGCATTCCAGCCTGGGTGACAGAGTAAGACTCCATCTTAAAAAAAAAAAAAAAAAAAAAAAATTTTAAGCAATCAATGGATAATAACTAGGAAACAATATATGTATTATATACCCTTCATTGTATATCTCACCCCACACACAAATTAACTCAAGATGGATCATAGACCTAAATATTTAGCAATTATAGTCTGTATATAATGTGATTGATTACAGATCTGTATTTTACAATGCAACTGATTATAGCATCTGTACATGAAATGCAATCAATTACAGATTTTAAGAGGAAAAAAGCCTATTAATATCTTTCATGGTCAACAAAACTCTACCTCTCCTGCTGGTACTCAGTCCTGCAGTAGGTGCACTTCACAACAGGGTGTGCAATCCGACATTCCTGAAATGAAATGAGGATATAATTTTAAAAGGCAGTCACAAATGGAAACAGCCTTCAGTAGGAAGCCGACCTGGGTACTATTTCTAGCATAGCTACTATGCTTGAGTGAGTCACTTAAACTTTCTGGGCCTTATTTTTCTCGTCTGTAATACTGGCATCACTTCCCTACTGTTGATGTGGGAGTTAAGAACTCACATGGATTATATGGAACTAGCCATAAATTGTAAAACAAACATATATATGAATAAGCCCCAGACTGGGAATCAGAAGCCTTGAATTCCAGGCCTGGGTCTTCTGCCACTGTGTGATTTTGAGGTTTACTTGCGAAATCAAAGTGCTGGATTAAAATTATTATTTATATATACATAACTTCCTTAAAATCATATACACATATTTTGAGGCCAAAAAGGGCACTCAAGCACTTGCATTCCCTCAGACCTGGTGTATAAAAACTGGCAAATGGAAAGTCATGACCATCTGAGGCAAAAGTGACAATTATGAGTTATCCAAATCAAAGACACAAACTCTGGATTATTGGATACCTCAACATTATTCTTCAGCCAGTTTGGTGACTTTTTAACTGTTGCCTCACAGCACCTCTAGTCACTTAAAAAGTAAAAGTGGGATGAAGCAACTTAAAAGAAAAAGAGAAGTTGGACCTTCAGGAGTAAAAACTGATCAGCAGCTAGTCAGGGAAGACCGAAGACCACCAACTGGATGCTGACAAGTGATCCCTCGGATCTGTGAGCCTGACTGTGGGGCTTTTTAAAACATAAAGCCTTGCTGCCTCCGATTCTGAGACTGGCCGAAAAGTGAGATGCTTGGAAAAAAAAAAAAAAAATCAAGCCTTGCTACCTCCGATTCTGAAACTGGTCGAAAAGTGCCCGTGAGGAGCCCGAGTTCGACACATTCCTCCAAGGCAGCACCCAACTTTGGAGTTCAGTCCCAGGAGGGGCAGGAGGTCCCCACCAGGGAGACCGCGGCGGCGGGGGAGGCAGCGCAAAGGGATCCCGAGGGCGACCAGTCAGGGCAAGCAGGGGACCCGCTGTCCCTCCCCCGACCTCACGGGGTCCGAGAACAATCCCCACGGTTGCTAAGCACCCGGACACGCCGGCCGCGGGAGCCTGGACCGGGCCCCGGCTCCTGCACGTGCCCCGCCGGCCCCCAGCGGGGTGGGTGCGGCTCCTCAGCCTGGCGGGCCTGCCACACCCTGCTCCGGGGACCCCGCCGGGCGTCCCCACAGAATCTGGAGCTCCGGGCCGCGCCTCCTGCATCCCCAGTTCCCGGCCGCCGCCCCAGCCCGCGCACCTTGCACAGCTGCTGCCCCTGAGACAGCGCCTCGAAGGGGAAGCGCTGGTGGCACTTGGTGCAGGCGTAGAGCGCCGCCATGTCCGGCCCGGGCCGCGCTCACCGACCCGCCGGCCCGGCCCGCCGATTTATCTGACAGTCTGAGGTACAACCCGGCGGCGGCTGCAAGCTGCTGGCTGCGGCAGGCGGGCGGGCAGGCAGGCGGGCGCAGGCGGGTCGGGGCGGACCCGGGCGGGCTGGGGCGGGCACGGCGACTCTAGACGCTCGCTCACTGGTGAGCTTTGACGTCGATCAAGTGGGAAGGGGCGGAACACGGAGCTTTCGCCCACTCTGATTCGGTCTGGCCTGGAGTACGCCACTGTGACGCTCCAGGCCCCGATTATGTAAAGCGCAGTCACGCGGGGGCGCCACCTGGAGGGGACAGGCTCCCGGCTGGGACCTCGGAAGAGCTTAGGCTCCGCCCTACTTGCTCGGCGTTCCCGCCCTCGCCCCGCCTCTTCACTGCCTCGGGCGCATCTGCGCTTCTCGCGATACCTTCGGGGATTTGTGATGTTTTGGTTTCCATGGAGCTGCCCTCTGGGAGCACGAGGGGTACAATTGGAACGAAGGCGGAGCACAGTTAACTGGAACTCTGCAGCCGCCCAAGACCAAAGAAGGTGGGGAGCTTGGGAAAGAAGTTCCCCATAATCGGAGCAGGAGGAGCCCGCCCAGCCTCGCTCAAAGGAGGAGAGGAAACTCTGAGGGACAATTTAGAAGTGTGCCCTCAATTTAAGACCCCTAAATAGGGAACTGTGGGGCCGTGGGCCTTAGGAGAGAAAGGAGAGCCCCAGAGAGAGCACCCCTATGCTGCGGAAGAGGGACTAAAGAGATGGCAGTCCTTCCAGGAGGGATTGGACAGATATTCAGGCGTCCGGCGGCCTGCAGGCCCCCATCAGAGTGGGCTGCAATTGGCCCAGGCCTGCTTCCTACTTTGTTTTCTCCGGTTTCACCCCCAGCTTCTCTCGCAGGCAACCACCTGGTGATTCCTGACAAGGCCTGGCTTCCGGAAGGCAAGCCACGCCCTCCGGGCTCCTCTGCCTCTCTTTGGCTCCAGCTTGGCACGTATAGGAGCTGCCCAAGGAATGACAGACTTCTTGTTCTTGAGGTGTTGGCAAAGCTTCCTGCACTGCTGACCTATCCAAGTCCTGCCTTGTAGCTGCTCTTGGGCATAAGTTGGCTCTGCCAACCACCCGTACAGTACTAATTGCAGTTTTACCTCAACGTGCGCTTTTTACAATTAAAAGCTGACTTAATGGCTTCTATTTCCCTGCCTCAACAAAATTTACTCTCTGTCAACCCAAATCTGGCTGCTTCCTTGTAGATTCCCCCAAAGATGTGCATTAATCATTAGGATCAGAAAGCAAAGGTTCCAAATCACTGTTCCACAACTAACTACGTGACTTTGGATCTATCACTGAACTTCTCACGGCCTCGTTTTTCTCAATTGTACAATGAGGTCATTGTGAGAATCAAAACCAGTACATTAGTCGGGGCGGGATGGTTCACAACTGTAATCCCAGCACTTTGGGAGGCCGAGGCCAGAGGATCACTTGAGCCTTGGAATTTAAGACCAGCCTGGGTCGGCCGGACGCGGTGGCTCACGCCTGTAATCCCAGCACTTTGGGAGGCCAAGGCGCATGAATCACCCGAGGATCACCTGAGGTCAGGAGTTCCATTCCAGCCTGACCAACGAGGTCAAACCCTGTCTCTACTAAAATACAAAAATTACCCGGGCGTGGTGGCAGGCGCCTGTAGTCCCAGCTACTCGGGAGGCTGAGACAGGAGAATTGCTTGAACCTGGGAGGCAGAGGTTGCAGTGAGCCAAGATCACGCCACTGAACTCCAGCCTGGACGACGGGGCAAGACTCCATCTCAAAAAAAAAAAAAAAAAAAAAAAAAGAGAGACCAGCCTGTGCAACACAGTGGGACCCCATTTCTACAAAAAAACTTTTTTAAAATTAGCCAGGTGTGGTGGCACTTGCCTGTGGTTCCAGCTACTCAGGCGGCTGAGGCGGGAAGATCCCTTGAGCCTGGGCAGTCGAGGCTGCCCTGAGCCGTGATTGTGCCACTGCACTCCAACCTAGGTGACAGAGTGAGACCCTGTCTCAAAATATATATGCAAATACAAATAAAAACAGTACGTGGAGAAAATTGTGGGGAAATTGTTTAATGGGTGAGGGGCTTTTGGAGTGATGAAAATGTTTTGGAACTAGATTAGAGGTAATGGTTGTTCAACATGGTGAATATACTTTTTTTTTTTTTTTTGAGACAGAGTCTGGCTCCGTCACCCAGACTGGAGTGCAGTGGCACAATCTTGGCTCACTGAAACCTCCACCTCCCAGGGGTTCAGGCGATTCTCCTGCCTCAGCCTCCTGAGTAGCTGGGATTACAGGCGCATGCCACCACGCCCGGATAACTTTTGTATTTTTGGTAGAGATGGATTTCACCATGTTGACCAGGCTGGTCTTGAACTCCTGACCTCAGGAGTTCCTGGATCAGGTGATCTGCCTGCCTTGGCCTCCCAAAGTGCTGGGACTACAGGCATGAGCCACTGTGCCTGGCTTTTTTTTTTTTTTCTTGTGACGGAGTCTTACTCTGTCACCCAGGCTGGAGTGCAGTGGTGCGATCTCGGCTCACTGCAACCTCCACCTCCCGGGTTCAAGCGATTCTCCTGCCTCAGCCTCCTGAGTAGCTGGAATTACAGGCATGCACTACCATGGCCGGCTAATTTTTGTATTCTTGGTAGAGACGGTTTTTGCCATGTTGGCCAGGCTGGTCTCGAACTCCTGACCTCAAGTAATCTGCCCGCCTCGGCCTCCCAAAATCTGGGATTACAGGCGTGAGCCACCACGCCCAGCCTCAACATGGTGAATATTCTAAATACCACTGAATTGTTCACTTTAAAATGCTTAATTTTATGTTATGTGAATTTCATTTCAAATTATTATTATTATTACTTTTTGAGAGAGGGTCTCACTCTCGCCCAGGATGGAGTGCAAAGGCTCAATCTCGGCTCCCTGCAGCCTCAACATCCCTGGGCTCAGGTGATACTCCAACCTCAGCTTCCTGAGAAGCTGGGACTACAGGCACATACTACCAAGTTCTTCACGGCAGGCTAATTTTTTCGTTTGTTTGTTTGTTTGTTTGAGACGTAGTCTCACTCTGTTGCCCAGGCTGGAGTACAGTGGCGCGATCTCGGCTCACTGCAACCTTCCGCCTCCCAGGTTCAAGCGATTTACCTGCCTCAGCCTCCCGAGTAGCGCACGATTACAGGCGTGCACCACCACGCCCAGCTAATTTTTGTATTTTTAGTAGAGACAGGCCTTCACCATATTGACCAGGCTGGTCTTGAATTCCTGATCTCGTGATCTGCCTGCCTCGGCCTCCCAAAGTGCTGGGATTACAGGCGTGAGCCACCGCGCCTGGCCAATTTTTGTATTTTTTATAGAGGCGGAGTTTCATTGTGTTGTCCAGGCGGCTCTCCAACTCCTGGGCTCAAGTGATCCTTCCACCTCAGCCTCCCAAAGTGCTAGGATTACAGTTGTGAACCACTGCGTCTGGCTTCAAATTACGTTTTTTTTTTGTTTTTTTTTTTTAAAAAAGAATGTAAGTGGCTGGGCGTGGTGGCTCACGCCTGTAATCCCAACACTTTGAGAGGCCGAGGGGGACAGATCACTTGAGGTCAGGAGTTCGAGACCAGCCTGGCCAACATGGTGAAACCCTGTCTCTACTAAAAATACAGAAAATAGCTGGGCATCATGGTGAGTGCTTGTTATCCCAGCTACTCGGTAGACTGAGGCAGGAGAATCGCTTGAACCCAGGAGGCGGAAGTTGCAGTGAGCCGATATTGCGCCACACTGCACTCCAGCCTGGGCAACAGAGCCAGACTCCGTCTCAAAAAAAAAAAAAGAAAAGAAAAGAAAAGAAAAATGCAAGCTTAGAGCCTTAGAGCCAGACTGCCTGACTTTGAATCCCAGCTCTACTACTTAGAAGCTGTATAACTCTAAGCACATTAAAAACAAAACAAAAAAGAAACAGTACATGTAACTTGGCACACTAATACACGTTAGTATTAGAAGAAAAAACTGCATTTCTTCTAGAGAGATGCTGGTGCACTGAATCGTGTAAACACAGCCTCCCTTTTCACACACAAACCCTACAGTGGGGTAAGAGCCTCTCTTTGTTCCCACTGTCTTCAGTTCTGAGTTCCACTCTATTACCAGTTTTACCATTACCTATTGGTTTTCATCAGACTGTGGGCCATCATAACAGGGTCATCTCTATAACCCCTTCACAAAGCTAATTGAACCATTCATTCGACAAATATTTATTTTTTATTTAATTACTTTATTCATTTTTTTCACAGGGAGTTTTGCTCTTGTTGCCTAGGCTGGAGTGCAATGGTGCAATCTCAGCTCACTGCAACCTCTGCCTCCTGGGTTCAAGCGATTCTCCTGCCTCAGCCTCCCAAGTAGCTGGGATTACAGACCTGTGCCACCAAGCCCAGCTAATTTTTGTATTTTTAGTAGGAATATGGTTTGGATTTTTGTAGAGACTGGGGTTTCACCATGTTGGCCAGGCTGGTCTCAAACTCCTGACCTCAGGTGACCCGCCCACCTCAGCCTCCCAAAGTGCTGGGATTACAGGCATGAGCCACTGTGCCCAGCCTATTTATTTTTTTGAGACAGAATCTCCCTCTCTTCCCCAGGCTGGAGTGCAGTAGCGCAATCTCTGGCTCACTGCAATCTCCACCTCCTGGGTTCAAGCGATTCTCATGCCTCAGTCTCCCAAGTAACTGGGATTACAGACCTGCACCACCACACCTGGCTAATTTTTGTATTTTTAGTAGAAACATGGCTTGGCCATGTTGGCCAGGCTGGTCTCGAACTCCTGAGCTCAAGCGATCTGCCCCTGTCAGCCTCCCAAAGTGCAGGGATTATAGGCCTCAAGCATCCTCCAGCCTTGGCCTCCCAAAGCACTGGGATTACAGGTGAGCCAACGTGCCTGGCCATATCATGCCTCCTTTTTTTTTTTTTTTTTTTTGTTTCCAAAAAAGACAGGGTCTGGCTCTATCATTCAGGCAGGAGAGTGCCCAGTCCATTCAATCAACAAATCTTTATAGAGCATTTGTGCCAGGCTCTGGCTTAGGCATTGGGGATACACTGGTGTATAAAAAAGACATGAGGGCTGGGCACAGTGGCTCAAGCCTGTAATACCGACACTTTGGGAGGCTGAGGCAGAGGGAGTGTTTGAGCCCAGGAGTTTGGGAGCAGCCTGGGCAACATGGCAAAACCCTGTCTCTACAAAGAAAAAAAAAATTAGGTGGTTGTGGTGGCGTGGGACTGTAGTCCCAGCTACTCAGAAAGCTGAGGTGGGAGAATGGCTTGAACCAGGGGGGTGGTTACAGTCAGCTGAGATCACGCCACTGTACTCCAGCTTGAACTACAGAGACAGACCTGGTCTGAAAAAAAAAAAAGGCATGATATGGCCAGGCATGGTGGCTCACCTGTAATCCAGTGCTTTGGGAGGCCGAAGTTGAAGGATTGCTGAGGCCGGGAGTTTGGGACCTGCCTGGGCAACATAGTGAGACGTTGTCTCTACAACTTGGTGCGCACCTGTAGTCTTAGCTACTCAAGAGGCTTAGGCGGGAGAATCCCTTGAGCCCAGGAGTTAGAGGCTGCAGTGGGCTATGATTGCACCACTGCACTCCAGCCTCAGCAACAGAATGAGACCCTGCCTCTTTAAAGAAAGAAAAGAAAAGGCATGATCCCAGCCCTTGTGAAGCCAACAATGTAATGGCAAAGATAGCTAAGAAGCAAGGACTGTGAATTAAAAGATACGCCACAGGAACAGACAATGTTACAATAGAGGAGAAGGCAGGGGGACTCATTTAGATAGAGCCGGTCAGGGAAAGAACTCTCGGAGAAGATGCCAAGACCTGAAGGTCAAGAAGGACTTAGCCATGTGACTTAGCCAAGAATGTTCTGGGCAGAGGAGAGGGGGAAGACTTTGAGATGAAACAGAACATGGCACGTTCAAGAAATGGAGAAGAGGCCAGTATAGCTGAGGGTGAGTGAAGATGCCGCCAGGGACAGCAGGACCAAATGTGCAGAGCTGGTAAACCCTGCCATGGATATGGAGTTTGCTCAAAGTACAATGGGAAAGAAGCCAGTGACAGTTTTTAAGCAGGCAATAACATGATTGGTTTTTGGGTTTTTTTTTAAGCTTTTTTTTTTCTTTTAGAGATGGGGTTTCTCCCTGTTGTCCAGGCTGCTCTTGAACTTCTGGGCTCAAGTGATCCTCCCACCTCAGCCTCCCAAAGTGCTGAGATGTACAGGTGTGAGCTACCATGCCCAGTCTGGATTTACATTTTTAAGATTTCTTTGGCTGCTAGGAGGAGAAAAGACAGCAGGGTGCCAGAGTAAAGGCAGAGAGATCATTTAGGAGGTTATTGCAGGCATCTAGATGAGAGGTGATGGTTAAAAGTTTGCAGTGGAAAGAAGTGGACAGATTCAACATATATTTTGGAGGTAGAATCAATAGGACTTAGGGATGGATTGAATTTAGGAGGTGGTGAGGGAAAGGAAGAAATTATGGTCAACGTGCTCAGCTATGTGTATGGTGGTAGTATTTCCAGCAAAAGGAAAGACTAGAAGGACAGGTTTCAGAGACAAAACCAAGAGTTTTGTTCTGACATGTTAAGTTCTAGATGCCTGTGGGGCATCTGGGGGAGACATCATGTAGGCAGCAGGCTCTATTCTGTATATCTCTTAGAGGTGAGTTCTGGGATGAAGATACAGTTCTGTGCGGAATGTCAGCAGGTATGTGGTATTTAAATCCCTGGGACTGGATAATAGTATCTTGGAAGCCTAGAGAGAGAAGAGACAATGCCTCTTCTTCTCTTCTTCTTCTTTTCTTTCTTTCTTTTTTTTTTTTTTTTTTTTTTGGAGACGGAGTCTCACTCTATTGGCCAGGATGGAATGCAATGGCGTGATCTCGGCTCACTGCAACCTCTGCCTCCTGGGTTCAAGCGATTCTCCTGCCTCAACCTCTCGAGTAGCTGGGACTACAGGCATACGCCACCACGCCCGGCCAATTTTGTTGTATTTTTAGTAGACAGGGATTCATCATTATTGGTCAGGCTGGTCTCGAACTCCTGACTTCATGATCCTCCCACCTCGACCTCCCAAAGTGCTGGGATTACAGGCGTGAGCCACCGCGCCTGGCCGAAATAAAACTTTTTTAAAAACTAGATTGAATTTCTAATTTATTTATTCAGTAAACATGCACTGAACATCTACTAAGTATCAGGCACCGTGCTAGGTCCTGGAAGCACAATGATGAAATGACCAAGACCTTGTCCTCCTAGAGCTTCCATTCCTGGATGAAGGAGACAGATTATATATGAGCAAATACATGTATTTATTTATTTAAATAAATATAAATATTTACATATAAATATTTACATATAAATAAATATATTTATTTGAAATTGAATAATGCAATTTCAGGTGATGCTAAGTTCTGAAAAAATAAAGCAGGGAAAAGGAACATGGGATTATGGGAGTGGCTCTGTTTTATTTGTTTATTTTTTTAGATTCACGGGGTACATGTGCAGTTTGTTACAAGGGTACATTGCATGATGCTGAGGTATGGGCTTCTATTGTCCTGTCACCCATGTAGTGAACACAGTACCCAATAGGAAGATTTTTAGCCCTCATTCCCCTGAAATCCCAGCACTTTTGGAGGCAGAGGCAGGCAACTTGCTTGAGCTCAGGAGTTTGAGACCAGCCTGGGCAACATGACGAAACCCCATCTCAACCAATAATACAGGAAATTAGCTGGGCATGGTGGCATGTGTGCTTGTAGTCCCAGCTACTCAGGAGGCTGAGGCGGAAGGATGGCTTGAGCACAGGAGGTCAAAACTGCAGTGAACCAAGATCACACCACTGCATTGTGGGTGACAGAGCAAGACCAGCCTGTGGGTGATAGAGCAAGATCCTGTCTCAAAAAAAACCAAAAAACTCTGTACCCATTTAGCAATAACTCTCCTTTCCCCTCTACATCCAGCCTCCAGCCCCTGGTAACCTATATTCTACTTTCTCTATGAATTTGCCTCCCTAGGTGACTGAAATCATAATGTTTGTCTCTTTGGGTCTGGGTTACTTCACTCCGCATGTTTTCAAGGTTCATCCATGTTGAAGCATATATCAGAACTTCATTCCTTTTTATGGCTGAATAATATTCCATTGTATATATAAACAGTTTGTTTATCTTTTAATCTGTTGATGGACATTTGGATTGGTCCCACCTGTCTTCGTCTGTTTTGTGTTGCTATAACAAAATACTTGAGACTGGTTAAATACTTGAGACTGGCTAAATTATAAAGAACAGACATTTATTTCTCAAAGTTCTGGAGGCTGAGAAGTCCAAGATCATGGTGCCAGCAGGTTGGGTTGTCTGGTGAGGACTGCAAAGCAGGGAAGGGACTAGAAAATATTGGCAATCAGGGTTCAGGGCAACTTTTATATATATATATATATATATATTTTTTTTTTTTTTTTTAAGAGACTGGGTCTCGTTCTGTCACCTGGGCTGGAGTGCAGTGGTTCAATCATAGCTCACTGAAGCCTCAAACTCCTGGGCTCAAACGATCTATCTTCCTGCCTCAGCCTCCTGAGTAGCTAGGACTACAAGTGTGTGCCTGGTTGATTTTTGAATTAAATAGTTTGTTTTTTGTTGTTGAGTTATAGGAGTTCTTTATATATTCTGAATAATAATCTTTTGTTAGATAAATGATTTGCAAATATTTTCCCCCATTTTGTGAGTTGTCTTTTCATGCTCTTGATAGTGTCCTTTGATGCATAAACATTTTAAATTTTAATTTAGTCTAATTTAATTTTTTTTTTTTTTTTTTTTTTTTTTTGCTTGTACTTTGGTGTTATAATTAAGAAACCATGGCCGGGCGCAGTGGCTCATGCCTGTAATCCCAGCACTTTGGGAAGCCGAGGCAGATGGATCACCTGAGGTCGGCAGTTCGAGACCAGCCTGGCCAATGTGGCGAAACACCGTCTTTATTAAAATTACAAAAATTAGCTGATTGTGGTGGCGGGAGCCTGTAATCCCAGCTACTCAGGAGGCTGAGACAGGGGAATCGCTTGAACCCAGGAGGTGGAGGTTGCAGTGAGCAGAGATCATGCCACTGCACTCCAGCCTGGGCGACAGAGTGAGACACCATCTAAAAAAAAAAAAACGGAAACAAACAAACAAACAAAAAACCCATGGCCAAATCCAAGATTATGAAGATGGGATACATTTTAAGACTAGAACTTACATGGCTGGTGAGGGATTGGATCTGGTATGAGCAGTGAAGAGGAATCATGGATGCATCCTAGGTTTTTGGCATAAGCAACTGGGTAAACAGTAATAGAATTTACTGAGATGGGACGAGCAGTAGAGGGACAGATTTGGAAGGGAAAAGCAAGGCTTCTGTTTTGGCCATGAAACTTTTGAAATGACTGTGAGATGAGTAGGCAGTTAGAGATACAAGCCTGGGGTGCAGAGCAGCAGTCACAGCTGGAGGTGTAATTTGGAAGTCATGAATATTTTAGATTGTTTTACAAGCCATGAGATCACCTGGAGAGTGAGTGAAGGGAGAGAAGAGTTTTTCTTAGTCTGTTTTCTGCTGCTATTACAGAATAACACAGACTGAGTAATTTATAAACAATAGAGGCTTATTTAGCTCATGGTTATAGAGGCTGGGAAGTCCAAGAGCATGACACCAGCCTCTGGTGAGGGTCATCCCATGGCAGAAGATGTCATATAGTGAGAGAGGACAAGAGAGAGAGAAAAAGGGGCCGAACTGCTGTGACAATGGCAGTAAGCAATTAATGAGGGTGAAACCATGATGACCTAATCACCTCTTAAATGACCCACCCCTTAATATCATCACAATTGCTATTAAATTTCAACCTGAGTTTTGGAGGGGACATTCAAACCAAAGTAAGTTTGAGTAAGTTCCTAAGAAAGACTTGAAACTCCAAACATTAGGATATTGGGAACCAAGGATGGGGTGGCAGAAGGTGGGCTGGTAATCTGACAAATGAAATAGAAGGTATAATCAGTGAGATAGGAAGAAAACTAGGAGAGTTTTGCATCTGAGAAGCCAGGTGAAGGAAATAAATAATTGGCTATGTTAAAGGTTGCTTAGAGCTTTGGTAGAATAGATGTGTCTGCTGACCTTGATAAGAGTGGTTTCACTGACTTGGCAGAAAGAAAAGCATGATTGGAATAGGTTTTAATTTTTGTCTTTAGATAGAATGGGGGTTGTGGAGATGAGAAAGAAAGAATGAGAAGTGTGGAAGTGGAGCCACTGAGTATAGAGAAAGTTTTAGAGGAATTTTGCTACAAAGGAAAACAGAAAAATAGGGCAATAGTTGAGGAGGGCTGTGAGGGTCAGGGGAAGGCTGGTTTGTTTGTTTTGAGACAGTCTCGCTCTGTCACCCAGGATGAAGTGCAGTGGCATGATCTCGGCTCACTGCAACCTCTGCACCCTGGGTTCAATCAATTCTCCTGCCTCAGCCTCATGAGTAGCTGGGATTACAGGTGTGCGCTACCATGCCTGACTGATTTTGTTGTTATTGTTGTTGTTTGTTTTGTTTTTGAGACAGAGTTTCGTTCTTGTTGCCCAGGCTAGAGTGCAATGGCGTGATCTTAGCTCACCGCAACCTCCGCCTCCTGGGTTCAAGCAATTCTCCTGCCTCAAGCCTCCCGAGTAGCTGGGATTACAGGCATGCACCACCATGCCCAGCTAATTTTGTATTTTTAGTAGAGATGGGGTTTCTCCATGTTGGTCAGTCTGGTCTCGAACTTCCAACCTCAGGTGATCTGCCCGCCTCGGCTCCCAAAGTGCTGGGATTACAGGTGTGAGCCACCGCGCCTGGCCTTTTTTTTTTTTGTATTTTTAGTAGAGACAGGGTTTCACCATGTTGGCCAGGCTGGTCTCAAATTCCTGACCTCAAGTGATCCGCCTGCCTCAGCTTTCCAAAATGCTGAGATTACAGGCTTGAGCCACCACATCCGACCTATTTGTTTTTGTTAAGTGGGGGCTATTACAGTAAAGGGGGAAATTGTTCAAGAAAAAGAGGAAAAACTTGTGGGAGCAAAATCTTTGATAGGTGAGTGGGGATAGGATCCAGTGTATAAGTGAAAATTCGGTCTTAAACAGGGATAATTTAGGTTGTCCCACAGTCCCAGGGAATGTGTGTAGGAGGTGAAGTGGAGTGGATTAGGAGTATATAAGTCCTTTTTACTTTTTTTTTTTTGAGGCTGAGTCTTGTTCTGTCATCCAGGCTGGAGTGCAGTGGCACAATCATGGCTCACTGCAGCCTCAACTTCCTGGGCTCCAGTGATCCTCCCACCTCAGCCTCCTGAGTAGCTGGGACCATAAGCACACACCACCATGTCCAGCTAATTTTTGTATTTTTGGTAGAGATGGGGTTTTGCCATGTTGCCTAGGCTGGTCTCAAACTCCTGAGCTCAAGCAATCTGCCCACTTCAGACTCCCAAAGTGCTGGGATTACAGGTGTGAGCCACTGTGCCCAGCTTATTTTATTTTGAGAACAGGGTCTTGCTCTGTTGCCCAGGCTGGAGTGCAGTGGTGCAATCATGGCTCACTGTAGCCTCCAATTCCTGGACTCAGGTGATCGTCCCACCTCAGCTTCCTGAGTAGCTGGGAGTACAGGCACATGCCACCATGCAAGGCTAATTTAAAATTTTTTGGTAGCAATAAGGTCTTACTAGATTGTCCAGGATGGTCTTGAACTCCTTGTCTCAAGTGATCCTCCCATCTCAGCCTCCCAAAGTGCTGGAATTACAGCATGAGCCACCATGCCTCACCCAGGAGTATCTAGTTTTTAATCACATGTTCACATTGACATCCTCCTTCCCATCTTGTGTAAGGTCATCTGTCCATGTGGTTTGCTGTTGTGTCTGCCTCATCTGGACCTCAAGGCCTCTTCATATCTGTCAGCAATATATGCCACACCTATCCTGCTCAAGGCCATTGGGGAAAATGTTTTGCTGCTCCCTTTGCCACCCTTAAGCAGGAGTCATACTCTTCAACTGTTCCTTCTCTTCTTCTCCTGGACTATCTTGGGTGTGGGAACCTCCATAAGGTTTGTCACCCAGTGTAACGCTGGGCTACTGTAACAAAGAAAATGAACAATCATTTAGTGGCTGGAACAAGTTAGAAGTTTACTTTTGCCTTCTATCATTGCCTAAGGGCTAACGTTCCAGGTCTGCTGGTGATTATGGTCCATGTTGTCATCCAGGTAGCTGTAAGAATTAAAGAAAGAGGAAAGAAACACAAAAAGGTGGCTTTCCAGTCAAGACAGATTTATTTTAGAGAAAGCAAACCTGAGAGGCGCCTTCTGGCCGAGTTAGGTCAGAGACACACTCTTTTACAGACTACGAGTTTTTAAGAATTCATGGTGGGAAAGTTTATCAGAGGCTTGGACTGCTTCTGTATCTCTTTATTCTTATCTGGGAGGGAGAGTTGTGTGTCTGTTCCCATACATCTTTCTGCAGCTGCAGGCATATCCCCTGAGTCTGCTTTTAGCTTCCCTTGGTGCACCTGAAGGGAAAGGAATGTGCTTATTAAGGCCCACTGTTTTACTGGGGCCCATTGTGTGAGGGTGAAGTTTGGCAGTTACCCAAGAGACTTTTCCCCCACCTGCCTCTGTGCCCCAGCTGTTTTATCTGTGGTTTACTGTCTGCTCTTTCTGGCTGCTTGTAGTTAGAAGAGAAGTGATTTCCTTGAAATACATGAGGCTAGAAAGGGAGTTGGAACTTAAAGGGGCGGCGTTTGTCCAAGATGATGGTGCTCCTTCTCTGTCAATACCCACATTCCTTCCACTCTGCGTGGTTGAGCTAGGTCATGTGGGGTTCAGCTAGGAGGAACAGTAAAAGTCCTTGGACCTCTTCTCTCTTTCGACTCATCCTAGGTGATCTCATCTAGTTCTTGGCCTTTCTATCACTGATGATTTTGAAATTTGTCTTTAACCTGGCCTCTCCTCTGAGCTTGACATCCCATTTGGAGGTCCGTAGCCATCTCAAACTTGATTATGTCTAAAAATGGCCAGTTCCTTCTGTTGTCCTCCCTCTTTCAGTGAATGACAGTTCCATTTTTCCAGTTGTTCAGGCAGAAAAGCTCGGTGTCATTTTTGACTCCTCTTTTTCTCTCATATCCCAGATCTGGTCTGTCAGTAAATGCTTTTGGCTCCATTGTAAAAATACGGGTATCTTTCTCTAGTTGAACTCCTGTTATCCAAACTCAGAAACCAAAGAGATGCAGACAAAATGTTTCAAATATCCCTCAGTATCTGAGCCCTTACTACTGCATTATCCTTAGACCTAGGCCCTGTGTTTTAGAGGACACTGCATATCACAAACACACAAAAAATAAGGATCACATGAGTGCCTCTATCACCGGGATCTGAAGCTCAGGGCTGATTTAGCACAACCCGTTATCATAAACATCTGCTCCAGGACTTGCACCATTCAGGCCCCAGGGAATGCTTCTAAAATGTCTTGCCCTATGTTCTAGAAACAAAAATGGACTGTGTTGATTGCTATAAAGGTTTACAGGTTGTTATCACTGCCAACATCAGAGACAGGCACCGCTTTGGAGTCTGGGAAGGGCAGAGAGGTAGAAACACTTAGGTAAGAGAAAAGACAGGCCAGGCGCAGTGGCTCATGCCTGTAATCCCAGCACTTTGGGAGGCCAAGGCAGGTGGATCACCTGAGGTCAGAAGTTCGAGACCAGCCTGACCAACATGGAGAAACCCCGTCTCTACTAAAAATACAAAATTAGCCGGGCGTGGTGGCACATGCCTGTAATCCCAGCTACTAGGGAGGCTGAGGCAGGAGAATCGCTTGAACCTGGGAGGCAGAGGTTGCGGTGAACCGAGATCGCACCATTGCACTGCAGCCTGGGCAACAAGAGTGAAACTCCATCTCAAAAAAAAAAAAAAAAAAGAGAAAAGACAAATTAATTGATTCACCAAATCCTTTCTGATAGCATGAATGCAATTAATTATTGCATAATGGAGTATTATTTCCCAAAGGTACCCAGTGTCAATTTTCTTGCTTCTCTTTCAATTTCAATTACTTTTCCAAACTGGAGGTGTTTGCTGATTACTTTGGTATTCACAACAACAGTTAGACATGGCAGCATGGAATGTTTTCCAATGGGACAAATCTTTTCTCATCTGTGTATGGATAGATCTACATGTAATAAAGGCGGAGCATGGTACAAATTCTTCCCATTGGCATTTAGATGGCTCTTGAACACTAAAATGGCAAGGTTTTTTTAATTAATAAGATTTGATTAAATTTTCAAAAAAAACAGCTTTAAATAATATTGATTTAAAACTTTTTAATGCCTATAATTTGTATTTTATTTTATTTTTTGAGACAGAGTCTTATTCCGTCTCTAGGCTGGAGTGCAGTGGTACGATCACAGCTCACTGCAGCCTCGATCTCCTGGACTCAACTGATCCTCCCACCTCAGCTTCTTAAGTAGATGGGACTACAGGCGTGTACTACCAAGTCCAGCTAATTTTTGTATTTTTTGGAAATACTGGGTTTTGCCACGTTGCCCAGGCTGGTCTCGAATCCCTAGGCTCAAACAATTCACCCGCCTCAACTTCCCAAAGTGCTGAAATTACAGGTGAGAGTCACTGCACCTGGCCTATTTATTATTTTTATTATTTTATTTTATTATTATTTTTTTGAGATGGAGTCTGGCTCTGTCACCCAGGCTGGAGTGCAGTGGCCCGGTCTCGGCTCACTGCAAGCTTCGCCTCCTGAATTCACGCCATTCTCCTGCCTCAGCTTCCCGAGTAGCTGGGACCACAGGTGCCCGCCACCATGCCCGGCTAATTTTTTGTATTTTTAGTAGAGATGGGGTTTCACCGTGTTAGCCAGGATGGTCTCGATCTCCTGACCTTGTGATCCACCCGCCTCGGCCTCCCAAAGTGCTGGATTACAGGTGTGAGACACCACACCTGGCCTATTTATGTATTTATTTTACAGACAGTGTCTCATTCTGTCACCTAGCCTGGAATATAGTGGCACAATCATAGCTCACTGCAACCTGGAACTCCTGGGCTCAAATGATCCTCTTGCTTCACCCTCCAGAGTAACTGGAACCACAGGCGCAAGACACCACATCTATCTGCTTTTTAATTTTTAATAAATTATTTAAAATATTTTGGAGTAATTTTTAAAATATAGGCCAGGCAAAGTGGCTCTCTCCTGTAATCCCAGCACTTTGGGAGGCTGAGGTGGAAGGATTGCTTGAGGCCAGGAAGTGGAAAACAGCCTGGGAAACATAGAAAGACCCTGTTTCTATAAAAAAATTAAAAATTTTTAAAAATATATAAAACATTTTAAGTTTTAATTTTCACATTTATTTTTATTTATTTTTTGATCAAAATATATTCAAATTTTATATACTTTAAAACAGTTACATTTTAGTTTAAATTCTTTTTTTTTTTTTTTTTTTTTTGAGACAGAGTTTCACCCTTTTGCCCAGGCTGGAGTGCAGTGGCGCAATCTCAGCTCACTGCAACCTCTGCCTCCCCGGTTCAAGAGATTCTCCCGCCTCAGCCTCCCGAGTAGCTGGGATTACAGGTGTGTACCACCATGCCTGGATAATTTTTGTATTTTCAGTAGAGATGGGGTTTCACCATGTTGGCCAGGCTGGTCTTGAACTCCTGACTTCAGATGATCCACCTGCCTCAGCCTCCCAAAGTGCTGGGATTACAGGCATGAGCCACCATGTCCAGCCTTTAGTTTAAATTCTTTAGATCAGGGGCTAGTAAACTTTTCTGTAAAGGGCCAGATAGTAAATATTTTAGACTTTGAGGGCCATTATGGTCTTTGCCACAACTACTCAGCCATTGTAGGACAAAGGTAGCCATGGATAATACATAAATGAATAAGTGTGGCTGTGTTCCAATAAAACTTTATTTACAAAAACAGGCAGCCAAGCCTGATTTGACCCACAGGCTCTAGTTTGTTAATGACTAGATTGTTACTGTCAAGGCTGCGTGTGGTGGCTCACACCTATAATCCCAGCACTTTGGGAGGCCGAGGCAGGTGGATCACCCGAGGTCAGGAGTTTGAGACCAGCCTGGCCAAAATAGCGAAACTCCATCTCCATTAAAAGTACAAAAATTAGCCAGGCATGATGGCACATGCCTGTAGTCCCAGCTACTCGGGAGGCTGAGACCGGAGAATCGCTTCAACCTTGGAGGCAGAGGTTGCAGTGAGCCGAGATCACACCACTGCACTCCAGCCTGGGTAACAGAGCAAGACTCCATTTCAAAAATAAATAAATGGGCTGGGCGTGGTAGCTCACGCCTGTAATCCCAGCACTTTGGGAAGCCAAGGCAGGTGGATCACGAAGTCAAGAGATCGAGACTACCCTGGCTAACATGGTGAAACCCTGTCTCTACTAAAAATACAAAAAATTAGCCAGGTGTGGTGGCACATGCCTGTAGTCCCAGCTACTTGGGAGGCTGAGGCAGGAGAATCACTTGAACCCAGGAGGCAGAGGTTGCAGTGAGCCGAGATCACGCCACTGCACTCCAGCCTGAGCGACAGAGCAAGACTCCATCTCAAAAAAAAAAAAAAAAAAAAAAAAAAAGATACTTGCACACACATATTTATAGCACCACAATTCATAATCTCAAAAATATGGAACCGGCCTAAATGCCCAGCACCAGTTAGTGGATAAAAAAAATGTGGTATGGGCCAGCTGCGGTGGCTCACCCCTGTAATCCTAGCACTTTGGGAGGCTGAGGCAGGTGGATCATGAGGTCAGGAGTTCAAGACCACCCTGGCCAAGATGGTGAAACCCCATCTCTACTAAAAATACAAAAATTAGCCGGGCATGGTGGCGGGTACCTGTCATCCTAGCTACTCGGGAGGCTGAGGCAGAGAATTGTTTGAACCCAGGAGGTGGAGGTTGCAGTGAGCCAAGATTGCACCTTTGCACTCCAGCCTGGGCGAGAGGGCAAGACTCCTTCTCAAAAAAAAAAAAAAAAGAAAGAAAGAAAGAAAATGTGGTATGTATACACCATGGAATACTACTCAGCCATACAAAGGAATGAAATAATGGCATTTACAGCAACCTGGATGGAGTTGGGGACCATTATTCTAAGTGAAGTAACTCAGGAATGGAAAATCAAATATTGAATGTTCTCATTTATAAGTGGGAGCTAAGCTATGAGGATGCAAAGGCATAAGAATGATATAATGGACTTGAGGGACTTACGGGGAAGAGTAGGAGAGGCGAGGGATAAAAAGCTATACATTGGGTACAGTGTACACTACTCAGGTGATAGGCATACCAAAATCTCAGAAATCACCACAAAAGAACTTATCCTTGTAACCAAAAACCACCCGTTTCCCAAAAATGATTGAAATAAAAAAAGAAAAACCTTTTCCTTTCTCTGCCACATGTCTAGGCTACAAATTTTCCAAACACTTATGCTCCATTTCCCTTTAAATATAAGTTCCTACTTTAAGTCATTCCTTTGCTCCTGCATCTGAACATAGGCTATTTGAAGCAGTCAGGTCACATCTTGAATATTTTGCTGCTTAGGAATTTCTTCCGCCAGATACCCTAAGTCATCACTGTGAAGTTCAAACTTCTACAGATACCTAGGGCATGAATTAAATCCAGCCAACCTCTTTGCTAAGGCATAACATGAGTGACCTTTGGTTCAGTTCCCAATACATTTCTCATTTCCATCTGAGACCTCAGCAGCCTGAACCTCACTGTCCATATCACTATCAACATTTTGGTCACAACCATTTAACTAGCTTCTGAGAAGTTCCAAAGTTTCCCTCATCTTCCTATCTTCTTCTGACCTCTCCAAAGTCTTCCAACCTCTGTGCATTACCCAGTTTCAAAGCTGCTTCCACATTTTCTGGTACCTTTATGGCAATACCCTACTCCTTGGTACCAATTTTCTGTATTAGGCCATTACTGCCTTGCTATAAAGAAATACCTGGCCAGGGCTGGGCACGGTGGCTCACACCTGTAATCCCAGCATTTTGGGAGGCCGAGGCAGGTGGATCACTAGTCAGGAGATCAAGACCATCCTGGCCAACATGGTGAAACCCCCTCTCTACTAAAAATACAAAAATTAGCTGGGCCTGGTGGCACGTGCCTGTAATTCCAGCTACTCGAGAGGCTGAGGCAGGAGAATCAGTTGAACCAGGAAGTCGGAAGTTGCAGTGAGCCAAGATTGCGCTAATGCACTCCAGCCTGTCAACAGAGTGATACTCCATCTTAAAAAAAAGAAAAAAGAAAAAATAGAAATACCTGGCCGGGCGCAGGGGCTCATGCCTATAATCCCAGCACTTTGGGAGGCCAAGGTGGGTGGATCACGAGGTCAGGAGATCAAAACCATCCTGGCCAACATGGTGAAACCCCGTCTCTACTAAAAATACAAAAATTAGCTGGGCATGGTGGCGCATACCTGTAGTCCCAGCTACTCAGGAGGCTGAGGCAGGAGAATTGCTTGAACTTGGGAGGCGAAGGTTGCAGTGAGCAGAGATCGCACCACTACACTCCAGCCTGGCGACAGAGTGAGAATATCTGAGGTTGAGTAATTTGTAAGAAAAGAGGTTTAGCTGGGCGTGGTGGCTTTTGCCTCTAATCCCAGCACTTTATGAGGCTGAGGCAGGTGGATCACTTGTGCTCAGGAGTTCGAGACCAGCCTGAGCAACATGGCAGAATGCCATCTCTACAAACAATACAAAAATTAGCCAAGTGTGGTGGCATAGACCAATAGGAGATCTAGTTTGTTTTCATAGATTCCAGTTCATCTTCATGGTGGTGTGCGCCTGTAGACCCAGCTACCCGGGAGACTGAGGCAGGAGAATTGCTTGAACCGGGGAGGCAGAGGTTGCAATGAGCTGAGATCGAGCCACTGCACTCCAGACCGGGTAACAGAGCGAGATTCCATCTCAAGATAAAATAAAATAAAATAAAACAAAATAAAATCAGTGAAAAAAAAAAAAAAAACAAGCCTGAGCATGGTGGCTCATGCCTGTAATTCCAGAATTTGGGGAGGCTGAGGTGGGAGGATCGCTTGAGGCCAGGAGGTTGAGACCAGCCTGGGCGACCAAGTGAGACTCTATCTCTACAAAAAGTTAAAAATTAGCCAGGTGTGGTGGTATGTGCCTGTATTCCCAGCTACTTAGGAGGCTGAGATGCAAGGATACTTTGAATCCAGGAATTCAAGGTTGCAGTGACCTATGATTGTGCAGTGACTCCAGCCTGGGTGACAGAGCAAGACCTTTTCTCAAACAACAAAAGCAAAAACAATAAGATTTTTAAAAACCAGAAAGTAGGAGAGAAAGATGTAAAAGATATCGCTGGGCACGGTGGCTCATGTCTGACCCCAACACTGTGGGAGGCTGAGGCAGGAGGATCACTTGAGGCCAGGAGTTTGAGAATAGCCTGGGTTAGCCGGGCATAGTGGTGGGCACCTGTAATCCCAGCTACTCGGGAGGCTGAGGCAGAAGAATTGCTTAAACTCGGGAGGCAGAGGTTGGCAGTGAGCTGAGATCATGCCACTGCACTCCAGCCTGAGCAAAAGAGCAAGACTCTGTCTCAAAAAAAAAAAAAAAAAAAAAAAAGAGAATAGCCTGGGAAATATGGTAAGACCTGATCTCTACAAAAAATAATTTTTAAAAAATTAGCCAGGCACTGTGGCACACATCTGTAGTCCTAGCTACTCTGGAGGCTGAGGCGGGAGGACTGTTTGAGCCCAGGAGTTTGAGGTTGCTGTGAGCTGCAAATGCACCACCGCACTCCAGCTTGGGTGACAGAGTGGGATCCTGTCTCAGAAAAAAAAGAAAAAAACAGAATAAAGATGTAGTTATCTTATGAAAGGTTAAAAAAAAAGAAAAGTGTCTGAGAAGACTCCAGCAGAACAAAAGGAAAGAAAAAAGAGAGAAAAAAAGAATTATTCAAAATGATTTTTTTAAAAAGTAAATTTTGTCCTAAAGTCAAATGACTGGTTATTTAAGAAAGAAAAAATATAAAACAAACAAAAGGTCTGAGCAGGTTGTGGAAGGTCAGAGTAAGTCATAAAAGGTTTAGAAAGGATAAATTTATAAAAGAAATTTTATGTGTGATCAAGTTGAATATACTTAAAAGAGGATTATTTGTAGGTCTTTCTAAAGATTGTGCTTTAAACCAGGTCCAGTGGCTCACCCCTCTAATCCTAGCACTTTAGGAGGCTGAGGCAGGAGAATTGCTTGAGCCTGGGAGTTTGAGACTAGCCTGGGCAACATAGTGAGACCAGGTCTCTACAAAAAATAAAAAAAATTACATAGGCATGATGGCAAGCACCTGTAGTCCCAGCCACTTGGGAGGGTGAGGAGGGAGGATCACTTGAGCCCAGAATTTAAGGATGCAGTGAGCTACAATATTGCCACTGCACTCTAGCCTGGGCAACAGTATGAAACCCTGTTTCCAAAAAAATTAAAATTTAAAATTAAAGCATTAAAAAATGAATAAGCTTTAATATTAAAAATATAATTATACAAAACTAAAATTTTGGTCCCACGTGATAGAACAAGAAGTTTTTCCTGAAGTATTCATCTGCTTTCGGTAAAATTGCAAAAAGTTTTGACTTTTAATTCTAAAATCTGTTTCTGTAAATTTTCAACCATCTTCCAAACTACAGCTTTTTTTTTTTTTTTTTTTACAGATTCCATTTAATTTTCCTAGTTTCCAGTTAGAAATAGTGTCTTCTTCATATAGAATGATTATTTCATTTCTCAAGGTAGAGTTTTCCTCTTGAAGCTTCTCAGGTACATCTCTTGGGATTTCACCTTTTGCTGTTGATATAGTTCAGATTTTTGTCCTTGCCCAAATCTCATGTTGAATTGCAATTCCCAGTGCTGGAGGTGGGGCCTAGTGGAAGGTATTTGGATCATGGGGGTGGATCCCTCATGCCTTGGTGCTGGCTTCGTGATAGTGAGTTCTCATGAGATCTGGTCATTTAAAAGTGTGTGTACCTCCCCTTGGCTCTCTCTCTTGCTCTTGCTTTGAATGTGTGATATGCCTGCTCCCGCTTCACTCTCTGCTATGAGTAAAAACTCTCTGAGGCCTTCCCAGAAGCAGATACTGCTATGCTTCCTGTATAGCCTGTAGAACCGGGAGCCAATTAAACCTCTTTTTTTGTTAGTTTGTTTGTTTGAGACAGGGTCTCGCTCTGTCAGCCAGCAGGCTGGAGTGCAATGGTGTGATCTCAGCTCACTGCAACCTTGACCTCCTGGGTTCAGTGGTCCTCCTGCCTCAGTCTCCTGAATAGCTGGGACTACAGGTGCCCGCCACTATGCCCAGCTAATTTTTTTGTATTTTTAGTAGAGACAGGGTTTCACCATGTTGGCTAGGCTGGTTTTGAACTCCTGACCTTGAGTTGGTCTTGAACTCCTGACCAAAGGTGATCTGCCCGCCTCAGCCTCCCAAAGTACTGGGATTACAGGTGTGAGCCACTGCGCCTGGCCATTTTTTTTTAAATTTATTTACTTTTTGAAACAACCTTAAATAATCTAGTATTTAGACAAAATTATTTATTTATTTATTTATTTATTTATTTATTTATTTATTTATTTATTTTTGAGACAGAGTCTTGCTCTGCCGCCCAGGCTGGAGTGCAGTGGTGCGACCTTGGCTCGCTGTAACTTCCACCTCCTGAGCAATTCTCCTGCCTCAGCCTCCCGAGTAGCTGGGATTACAGGCATCCGCCACATACCCAGCCAATTTTTTTGTATTTTTAGTAGAGACGGGGTTTCACCAAGTGATCAAAATTATTTTTTGAATAAAGAACACACTTTTATGTCTTTTAAATAATTTTTTACCTGGAACACTTTTTTTCTTTCTTTTCTTTTTTTTTTTTTTGAGACAGAGTTTCACCCTTGTTGCCCAGGCTGGAGTGCAATGGCGCGATCTCAGCTCACTGCAACCTCCGCCTCCCAGGTTCAAGTGATTCTCTTGCCTCAGCCTCCCAAGTAGCTGGGATTACAGGCTCTGTAATAAGCTGAGTCTGGCACAGTCAGAGTAAGTAAGGACTTTGGCATTTACTTAGAAGCTATTGGAGGTATTTGAGCAGAGAAGTAACACATCTATCTGCCCAGTGGAGCAAGGTTAGAAGTAGGGAGATCAGTTAGGAGTCAATTGCAATAACCCAGGTGTATTAGGGTTCTATCAGTGAAGCAGAACCATTGGAAGTTATATAGAATAAGGGATTTATTATAGGGATGTGATCTGATGCAGTTGTGGATGCTGGTTAAACAGTTTACGCACAGCTGTTTCTTGTGGATCTGGTATTGGACTAGAAGTCATCAGGGCAGGTAACTGGAAAGGAAAAATGGACATGAAAAGGGGGAGGATAAGGTCAAAATGGAACCCATGAAAACAAACTAGATCTCCTATTGGTCTCTCCCTACCCCTAAGCCTCCAAGTTTGATGATGACCTACAGGAGAAGCTGATGACCTTCATCAATATATATCTAGCCCAGGAGTTTTGGAAGCTGAAGGTAGAAGTCCAGGGGGAGATGGAGTGGCTTTGGGCCCAGCTGCTGCCTCACACCAACAAGGGGAGTCAGCAGATTAATGAAACCACACATAAACTTCAGTAGCATCTGACTCTATGTTGGCTTTCCAATTGCAAACATGGCTACATCTGAACGTCTTCTTTCTAAATTGTGTCCTCATCTTCTTCTGGTGGCAAATTCTCCCCCAAAACTACACAGGAAAGGGATTTCTAAGAAACATAGTTCCATCTTAGCTAAATTGACTACCAAGCCCACTATGTCAGGTGAGAAATTAAGATGGCTTGGACCAGAGTATCAGCAACAGGGGTGTGAGAAGTGTTTTGTGAAAGTTGTCAGAATCAAAATAAAGTCACCCATTTTGATTTAAAAACCCTGACAAATGGAGATGGGGAAGGCCAAAAAGGGAGTTTTCTTATGCACAAATGCCTGATAATAAGAAATATCACAGAAGACTCTGCAAAAACCACATACTTGCACAAAGGCCACCACAAACTTATATACACACAAAAATATATCCACGAGAACATCTGTCAACTGCTGTCCAACCTCAGACTAGCATCACCCTTGTTATTAATATTTGATCATTGTAATCAAGGATAATTATCTCGGCCTGGCACAGTGGCTCACGCCTGTAATCCCAGCACTTTGGGAGGCTGAGGCAGGCGGATCACCTGAGGTCAGAAGTTCGAGACCAACCTGGCCAACATGGTGAAACCCTGTCTCCACTAAAAATACAAAAATTAGCCGGGCATGGTGGTGTGCACTTGTAATCCCAGCTACTTGGGAAGCTGAGGCAGGATAATTGCTTGAACCCGGGAGACAGAGTTTGCAGTGAGTTGAGATCGAGCCACTGCACTCCAGCCTGGATGACAGAGTGAGACACTGTCTCAAAAAAAAAAAAAAAAAAGAAAGAAAAGAAAAGAAAATCAGATCCAGGATCAGGTAAAAAGTGCAGAGTGCAGAGTTGCAAAAGATTCTAAATGAACAGATTTGGTAGGTCTCCTGTGTCAAAGTCAAGGCACTGATAGGGAAAAAGTAGGACCCTGAGACCAGGGATAGGAGCGTTATGATGGACAAACCTAAGAATCTTTATCTTACAAATTCTCCTGAGTTCTGGGTGGCAGAAGCAGCCCCTTCCCTCTTGCCAGGGAAGAACAATTTTCTCTTGACTCATGTGAGGAAATGATTTCATGTGAACCAGGTGCTTCATAAGATGGCATTTGTTCTTCTTAAGACTTGTTTCCATCACACTGTCAAATAACTGAGGTCAATTCCTAGGAGATCCTGAATGTGGAAATTTGCTTATTGGTCTCAGGATAAATAAGCTACACCTCAAAGGACGTGAAAGACTAGTGAATATATATGGAAATAATTTCAGGATTTTTAGGCATGGTGGTGAGGATAGGGAAGCAGGAAGAATATAAGATTGGCTAATGGGGAATATATTGACATAAACCACTCTTCAGTAACTCAGGCTTCAGTATTCTTGCAAGAATGCCTAGAGCTGGTCTCTGGTAGATAGTTTCCAAAGATGGCCACTATCAAATTCTTCCCTCCCTGTGTGTACATGCCACTCCCCACATCAAGAGATGGAGTCTATTTTCCCCCATCCTTAAATCTGCAAACACTTATTAAGCCTAAACCAGACAGCAGAATTGTGAGACGTAATAAATTGCTGTTGTTTTAAGTCCTTAAACTTGGGTGGTTTGTTAATTTGCAATAGATAATTGAAATATAGTCTTAATAGTTTGCAAGGATGTTTCTTAGAGCTTGGGCTGGATGATGACCTACAATAAATGAGCTTAATATACTAGAATTCCCATGGTAGCGTTTTTGTTTTTTTTATTGAGACGCAGTCTTGCTCCGTTGCCCAGGCTGGAGTGCAGTGACGTGATCTTGGCTCATTGCAACCTCCGCCTCCTGGGTTCAAGCAATTCTCCTGCCTCAGCCTCCCGAGTAGCTGGGATTACAGGTGCCTGCCACCATGCCTGGCTAATTTTTGTGTTTTTTCAGTAGAGACGGGGTTTCACCTTGTTGGCCGGGCTGGTCTCGAACTCCTGACCTTGTGATCTGCCCACCTCGGCCTCCCAACCATGGTAGAGTGTTTAAGAAGAGGTAAGAAAGTTCAGGAAGGTAGGACTATAAGACCCAAGAACTCAGCACCAGACTGTGTTCTTTAGGAAGGCCCAGAGGATATTCTTTTCACTAAGACAATAAGTTCACTGTAAGGGAACACCAGCATCTTTGAGTAGCTCAGTGATGTCTGTCTTCAGTACTCTCGGATTAAAAGTAAGAAGCACTACCATGGAACTGAGATCCTAATTATCAATCCTAATGTTCAGATTCCAGAATGGCAGAGGTGACATCAAGACCAGGTGAATATAATTACTGTTAAAGGCAGCAGTCCCAGAGTGGCAGTGAGTGTGCCTTGACAGTCAAGGATCCATACGCTGATTATGGGAATGGGATACAGCTAACTGGATGGTCCTCGATTTTTATTTTTATTTTTTAAAATAAAGTTCTGGCAACCAGAAGACTGACATTAGCTGCTGCTACACTGGAAAATTCTGGTCCCTCATCTAGATTTTTAAATTTTTTTCATTTTTTTTTTCTTGCTCTGACACCCAGGCTGGAGTGCAGTGGCGCCATTATAGCTCACTGCAGCCTCAAACTCCTGGGCTCAAGCGATCCTCTCTCCTCATCCACTGCACCCAGCTAGATTCCTGACCAAAATTCACAGGACCAGAACCACTTAAATATAGGGTGACCATACCCCCTTAAGGAATGACTCTGTAATCATACCATCATTATATACAGTAAATATCCTTCCAATCCTTCCCCAGAGGGCTGATCTGCTGCCATTTACACTGTTCACTGAAAAAGAAGACTATCTAGAATTTTCAAAGAGCATTATAGAATCTGTGCTGTCATGGAAACTAGAAAACAAAATACCATCATCACTTCCTGATTAGAATAGGAGCTAAGGGAGGCCAGGTGATAGATGGAATTGACCTTAAGTCCAATGAGTCTCATAGAAATTAACAGAATCCTCTTACAATGTCGTGACCTGTGGAGTAGAAGCTATTATGATAGGAAGAGCCAAGTGGGATCCCGAAACTACCTGTATTAGTCAGTGTTCTCCAAAGACAGTGCCAATAGAATGTGTATATTTATGTGTGTGTGTGTGTATACATCTGTATACGTGTATATATACAGTCATGTGCCACATAATGATGTTTCAGTCAATGACAGACTGCATATATAGCATTGGCCCCATAAGATTATGATACAGTATTTTTACTGTACCTTTTATATGTTTAGATATGTTTAGATACACAAATACTTAACATTGTGTTACAACTGCCTACAGTATTCAGTACAGTTACATGCTGTACAGGTTTGTACTCTATGAGCAACAGGCCATACCATACAGCCTAGGTGTGTAGTAGACTCTACCATCTAGGTTTGTGTAAGTACAATCTCTGACGTTCGCACAATGACGAAATCACCTAATGACACATTTCTTAGGACATATTCTTGTCGCTCTGTGACACATGACGGTATATATATAGAGAGAGGTTTTTTTTTTTTTTTTTGAGATGGAGTCTCGCTCTGTAGCCCAGGCTGGAGTGCAGTAGTGTCATCTTGGCTCACTGCAAGCTCTGCCTCCCAGGTTCATGCCATTCTCCTGCCTCAGCCTCCCCAGTAGCTGGGACTACAGGCGCCCGCCACCACGCCCGGCTAATTTTTTGTATTTTTAGTAGAGATGGGGTTTCACTGCGTTAGCCAGGATGGTCTCGATTTCCTGACCTCGTGATCCGCCCGCCTCAGCCTCCCAAAGTGCTGGGATTATAGGCATGAGCCACTGTGCCCAGCCATAAATACTTCTCCAACTCTCTATTGGAAGGCTGTCAATGGTGAGTTGTGTCCAGAGCAAGAGAGGGCTGTTGTGATATTGTGAAATATGTTTTTGGTCTTCATTCCTGTTTCCTGGCATACAACTCCCCAAATCCTTGGAATTTCCAAAGTGATGTCTTTTTATATGCTAATAATTGACTGGTGGCTAGCAGCTGCTAAGTAGCTTCAGGATGGAGGCTGGTGACCAGAAATACCTAGGCAGGATTACAGAGTTGAGACTTTCAGCATCACCCCCCTACCCTATGGGGAGGGCAGAGGGGCTGAAGGTTAAGTTGATCACCAGTGGCCAATGGTTTAATCAATCATGCCTACATCATGAAGCCTTCATAAAAAAAAAAAACAAAAGGAGGCCAGTATGGTGGTTCATGCCTGTAATCCAGCACTTTGGGATGCTGAGGTGGGAGGATCACTTGAGCCCAGGAGTTCAAGACCAGCCTGGGCAACATAGGGAGACCTCCTTTCTACAATACAATACAATACAATACAATACAATACAATACAATACAATAATAAAATAAAATAATTAGCTGAGTGTGATGTATCTATAGTCCCAGCTACTTGAAAGGCTGAGGTGGGAGAATCACTTTAGCCTGGGAGGTAAAGGCTGTAGTGAGCCAAGATCATGCCACTATACTCCATCCTGGGTGACAGAGCAAGACCCAGTCTCAAAAACAAAACAAACAAACAAATAAACCTAAAAAAACAGGGTTTGGAGAGCTTCTGGATAGCTGAACACATGGAGGTTCATGGAAGGTGTGTGCCCAGGAAGGGCCTAGGAGCTCTGTACCCTTTCCCTCATTTCTCATCCTCATTTCATCTGTATCTTTTGTAATATCCTTTATAAAAAAATTGATAAACATAACTGTTTCCCTGAGTTATGTGAGCTGCTCCAGCAAGTTAATTGAACCCAAAGAGGGGATCATGGAGACCCCAACTTGAAGCCAATCCATTAGAAGTTCTGGAGGCTAGACTTGTGACTGGCTGGGGGAGCTTGAGGAATGAGCCCTAAACCTGTGAGATCTGATGCTATATTCAGAGGTGTTTGAACCAGAATGACTCCCTCTTGAATAGGAGCTGGGTAAAATGAGGCTGAGACCTGCTGGGGTACATTCTCAGAAGGTTAGGCATTCTTAGTCACAGGATGAGACAAGAGGCCAGCATGAGATACAAATCACAAAGACCCCGCTGATAAAACAGGATGCAGTAAAGAAGCCAGCCAAAACCTGCCAAAACCAAGATGGCAACGAGAGTAACCTCTGGTCATCCTCATGCTCATTATACGTTAATCATAATGCATTAGCATGCTAAAAGACACTCCCACCAGCACCATGACAGTTTACAAATGCCATGGCAATGTCTAGAAGTTATCCTACATGGTCTAAAAGTTAGAGGGGTGTGGTGGCTCATGCCTGTAATCTCAGCACTTTGGGATGCCGAGGCAGGTGGATCACCTGAGGTCAGGAGTTTGAGACTAGCCTGGCCAACATGGTGAAACCCCATCTCTACTAAAAATACAATATTAGCTGGCTGTGGTGGTGTGTGCCTGTAATCCCAGCTACACAGGAAGCTGAGACAGGAGAGTCACTTGAACCCGGGAGGCAGAGGTTGCAGTGAGCAGAGACTGTGCCACTGCACTCCAGCCTGGGTGACAGAGTGAGACTCAGTCCCAAAAAATAAAGTAAAATAAAATAAAATAGGCCAGGTGCAGTGGCTCATGCCTGTAATCCCAGCACTTTGGGAGGCCAAGGCAGGTGGATCACGAGGTTAGGAGTTTGAGACCAGCCTGGCCAACATGGTGAAACCTCATCTCTACTAAAAATACAAAAATTAGCTGGGTTTGGTGGCACATGCCTGTAGTCCCAGCTACTTGGGAGGCTGAGGCAGGAGAATCACTTGAACCCGGGAGGCGGAGGTTGCAGTGAGCCTAGACTGTGCCATTGCACTCCAACCTGGGCGACAGAGCAAGACTCCCTCTCAAAAAAAATAATAAATAAATAAATAAATAATAAAATAAAAGTAAAAGGAACTCTCAGTTCCAGGAAATCCCCGCCCCCTTCCTGGAAAACTAATGAATAATCCACCCCTTGTTTAGCATATGATCAAGAAATAACCATAAAAATAGCCAAGCAGCAGCCTTCAGGGCTGCTCTGCCTATGGAGTAGCCATTCTTTTGTTTCTTTACTTCTCTAATAAACTTGCTTTCAGTATAAAAATGAGACTCTTGCTGGGTGCAGTGGCTCATGCCTCTAATCCCAGCACCTTGGGAAGCCGAGGTGGGCACATCATGAGGTCAAGAGATTGAGATCATCCTGGCCAACATGGTGAAACCCTGTCTCTACTAAAAATACAAAAATTAGCTGGGCATGCTGGTGTGCGCCTCTAGTCCCAGCTACTTGGGAGGCTGAGGCAGAAGAATCGCTTGAACACAGGAGGCAGAGGTTGCAGTGAGCCGAGATTGCACCACTGCACTCCAGCCTGGTGACAGAGCGAGACTCTGTCAAAAAAAAAAAAAAAAAAAAAAAGCTGGGGTGTGGTGGCTCACACCTGTAATCCCAGCACTTTGGGAGGCTGAGGCAGGCGAATCACCTGAGGTCAGGAGTTGGAGACCATCCTGGCCAACATGGTGAAAGCCCGTCTCTACTAAATATATAAAAATTAGCTGGGCATGGTGGCAGGCACCTGTAATCCCAGCTATTTGGGAGGCTGAGGCAGGAGAATCGCTTGAACCTGGGAGGCAGAGGTTGCAGTGCGCCGAGATTGTGCCATTGCACTCTAGCCTGGGGGACAAGAGGGAGACTTCATCTCAAAAAAAAAAAAAAAAAGAGAGACTCTTAATTTTGGGGGTCTATTTTGCCTTCCAACTGTGCCTACTTCTTAAGCCCTAAAAAGTGCATGCTTTCCTGGCCCTATTCTCAAAGGGCTCCACTCTAAAGCCAGTAAAACAATTAAGTCACTTAAAAACTGGCAAATGAAAAACTCTTACAACTACTGGATCTTCTTCTGTCTGTTCAGCTGTATTTATGTGTCATGTGCGATGTTTCACTACCAAAGTATATTAAAGAGCTCTGATTAATCGGCTTAAAAATAATAAATACTTAAATAAATATTTTGTCAGAAAAATAACAATTTTAATGCCTCTTAGTTCACATGACTTTAGTAATTTTGGAAAAAAGACAGTTTTAAAGATTATTGGTAAATTAAAATATCTTCAAGATTAAGACATTTGGTCTAAAAAAGGCAAGTGAGATATCAGGTTTGCTAAATGCTTTATTTTTTAATATAAATACTTCATGAATTTGTGTGTCATCCTTGCACAGGGGCCTGCTAATCTTCTCTGTATCTTTCCAATTTTAGTATTGTGCTGCCAAAGCAAGTACTGCTAAATGCTTTAAGGTCATAAATTGCTTCTTTGACTTTGAAAATTGTTCAGTTTACCTGCTTTGGAGCCATTAGATTTTAGGGAAGACTTGGGGATATATGGATTTAGCCATGCTCCCTAGCTGTGCTGGAAAGAGTTGGACCTTATCTTCACTTCTGTCTGGTATCCTAGGTTCCACACCTGGTACATAATTAAAATTGCTTACTTACCAGGTTTTTCACCAAAAATAAAAGTTGCTAAGAGTTAACATTCTAACACATGTAATCAAGACTACTGAAGAAACAGTTTACATGCAAGGTGTGTAAGGAAAGTAAAATATGTTTCTGGTAAAAAATTATAAGAAGGCATGGGAATGTGGGGTTTTTTGGTCTGGTTTAAAGGATTAAAGGATTGTTTTATGTTAGGTAGGATAAAGCTGAAGGTTTGGCCAAGTTATGGAAGGTTTGTGAAAGATTAATCTTGTAAAAATTCTGTGTGTGAACCTATTGGTCAAAATTAAAGGGATATTATTTAATTATTCAGCTTTTCTATAAATCAAACATTGAAATAAAAGCACAACAGGGTTTTCTTACACTGTTGATCTGCTTTTTAACAGAAAATTATAAAAGATTATAACAGGTTTATGAGAATCTTACCTTATGGTCAAACTGATTAAGATTGGGTAGATTTGTGTATAAGGTCTTGTTTAAAATTGGGTTTGATATTAATTGTATACTAATGCAGAGGTGAAATTTGGCTTTCTCTCCTGAACAGGATCTTTATGGAATATTGAAAAAGTGAAAGATTTGTGTTTGCCTTTTAAACAAACTACAAGAAAAAGGAGAGAAAATAGATTATTTGGAAAGCTAAGTCTTTCCTCTATCAATGAGTAAAAGTTTTCAATTTTTAAACATCTTTGAGTTATCATATTGGCTAAACGAATGGCCTATGGTGACCTGAAATTCTATTTTATCAGTATTTTAAACTTTTGATATTTGACAAACTCCAAAATCAAATTATAAATTGTATATTTTTATGATTAGATTAATCGTTTAGATATTAGGTCTCCCTAAAGCTCAAAAACGACATATTTGCCTTATTTTGTATACTAAAATTATACAGGAAGCATTGTCAAATGTGAAATGGTGTTTGGATTTCTTTGGGCTGTATTTGTATAAATATATTATTGGTATGTGTTCCAAAATTATGGGAAACCCCTTTAATTCTGATAAGACATATTTTACATTATCAGTAATAATTATAATTGTTATATAAAATTGTTGTATGCCACAGAAGCAACCCAAATTCCTAGTTAATTGTGTCTTTAACTGTGGCTGCCCTAAGACTTTGTCATCCACAGACAATTGTTGTCTTGTTTTGACCCTTTTTAAAGGGTGGTTTATAATCAGCTATAGGACTGACAAGTACTCTTAAATGCAGCTCTCTGCTAACTTTGGAAAGTGTGCCATTAAAATAGAGAGAAGGAATTTACAAGACTTTCTTGGAAAACTAATGTAATTATAAATATCAAGCAAAACAGGAATTAATTGCATAGACTAAACTAATAGAAGACCAAAATAATCTTTTTATGATGTTTTACTTAAAATGTTGCTCATCCTTTCTGTTTTGTTTTTCAGAGTCAAGAAAACTTTTCTTTTGAGCTATCTACAGTTTTTAACAATTGAACAAAGTATACTCCTATGGGCAAAACTTTGAGCATATTTCTTTCTCTCTACTTGATTTTACCAGAATTTGGAAACTATTTGTGAGTATTCTTAACTTATGGCACTATAGTTATTTGCATAAGTGTAATAAGAATCTGTTTTATTTTATAACAGGACACAATTGGAGACACTGATTATTTTACCAAGGCTTTGACTGGGATGGTGTGCTTTCAGATACAGACAGCTTTAAAGAATCAAAGCCGACTTACAGAGTCAAAAAAAAAGAAAATGCCCCTTGAGAAAACTAGCCTTATACCTTGTCTATGCAATCCCTGTACAGGGTTCCTGATCTGTAGTAAGTAAAGAATGTCACTTTCTGACAAGCCCAGGAACCCCAAATTATCTTGAGACCTGGAGAGGAATTCACCCAACTCATACAGGTATTTTCGGGAATAGACAGATAAATTCTTGGCTGGGCTCAAGGCTTTAAAAAGTCTAATCTAAGATTACTTATGGAATAAAGTTCCATCAAAGCCAATTTTAAAAGGAGCCTATATAGCAAATAATTATTCTTACTGCACTTTATATAAATAATCAGGACAAGTATAATAAGACTAAAGCTTATTTTGCAAACAAATCAGTCCTACCATGACTTGTTTTTAATGAAAATGGGGACTGGAGAGAAAAAAATTATGTTTCAAAAACTTCTGTACATCTGTTATTAGATTCTAATCTCATCTTTGTTTTTGAGGGTTTTTTTTTTTTTTATATTTAGACTGACCCTACTTATTCCTGTAAATCAACCAGTGATCTCTGGCTGCTGCTCAAAAGAAAAGAGGGAAATAGGTAATGTAAAAATCTAGATCAGTATTCTAATTCTGGTCATGTATTGGAATCAGCTAGTGATCCCCTAACAACTTGGTTCCAACAACAGTCCAGTTCATGAAAAGCCTTCTTATTCAGTCTACTGGGATAATTTTACTTATTTCCTTTACTGCTGTGGAATATATTGCTGTTGTACTATTTTGTAGATACACAAAATAAGGCTACTCAACATTTTCTTAAATTGAACATTTATTGTCTTTCACATAGCACCTTTTGTCAGAACAGAAGGTGATGTCTGGAAGAGTTATGAATGGTCTTCACCATAACTGACTGAGCTCTTCTCTACCCTGAATACAAAAGACCCTAATAATTAGGCAAAAATATTATCTCCCCTATTCAGCCTGAAGAAGTTACAGAGGATAGATCTACAACCCTCTACAACCCTTAGGCTTAAGAGTCCCCTCGTAAAAGGGAGGGGGGAAATATGTCAAAGGTGTTCGAACAAGAGCAATTCCATCTTGAACAGGGGCTAGAGAAAATAAGGGTGGGACCTGCTGGGCTGCTTTCCTACGAGGTTTGGCATTGTTAGTCACAGGATGAGAGAGGAGGTCAATACAAGATACGGGTCACAAAGACACTACTGATCCCACTGGTAAAACAGGATGCAGTAAAGAAGCTGGCCAAAACCTGCCAAAACCAAGATGGCAACGAAAGTGACCTCTGGTTGTCCTCACTGTTCATTATATGTTAATTATAATGCATTAGCATGCTAAAAGACACTCCCACCAGTGTCATAACAGTTTACAGATGCCATGTCAACGTCTGGAAGCTACCCTATATGGTCTAAAAGGAAGAGGAACCCTCAGTTCTGGGAAATCCCCACCCCTTTCTCAGAAAACTAATGAATACCTCACCCCTTGTTTAGCATATGATCAAGAAATAACTATAAAAATAGCCACCCAGTGGCCCTCAGAGAGTAGCCATTCTTTTGCTTCTTCTTAACGAACTTGCTTTCACTTTACTCTGTGGACTTGCCCCAAATTCTTTCTTGCATAAGATCCAACAAGAACCCTCTCAGGGTCTGGATCAGGACCCCTTTCTGATAACACTATCTCCGAGTAGATAGTGTCTGAATTGAATCAGAGGACACCCAACTGGTGACTGCTGCTTGGTGTGTGGGAAAATCCTCACGTACAAATTTGGTCACAAAAGTCTTCTGTGTTGATTGTTGTTGTTAAGTGAGATAATAGAACAGACACATTGACTGTTGTTTCCCCCCACCCTGGCAGAGCTGGTGTCACGGAAGTGGGATTTGCTAGAATGGCCTAGGCTGATGGAAAGTTGTGGTTTGGGAAGAGAAAGGATAAAAGAGTGCGGAGTGAGGAACTTTTGATCCCTGAGTAGCCATGTGGTCACCCATGGCTTAGAGCCGCAGCTGTGCTGTGCTCAGTTACTAAAGATAAAAGTTACGAATGGAATTTAGAGACAGAACCACCTCCTGGAGAGTTGATTCACTGGCTGCATAAGGAAATGCAAACTAATAAGCAAAAAGAAAAATATTCTTGTTTACTGTTAACTATAATAGCTAAAATGAAATTGAAAGAGAGTGCTGTGTCAGACCTTGGTGCTAAACCAAGTTCAGATTTCAGTGAGTCTGAGCTTCAGCTACTAGCCTCCAAACTGATGCCCAAGGGAAAACTTATGCAGGGAAAGAGAAAATAACTCAGAACTGGGTTACCAAGAAGACAGTCAATGTAGGGGAAGGGCAAAACCAAGTCACTATAGACTAGAGGGTACGATGTGAAGGAATTGTTCCATTTTGTAGATTACTATCTTCAGCTTCCTGAGGAATCATTACTAAGATGGATTGCAAGAGTAACTAGATTTCAAGTGCTGCAGAATGGAAGAGCATGTTGAGGTTGACGCAGGATCCACAGCTCACCACAGAACAATTGCAGGTGGCTATACATGACCCACACACAAACAGGAGGTTATTCCTGAGGGAACAGCCAGCCCGGTAGATTGGATAAAAGCCACTGTAAAATTTGTTCACCCTGAGAAGGGAGACTCTCCTGAAGGAGCTCAAAGAACTTCACCCAAAAATAAGGCTCCCTCTGGTATAATGAGGATTTTTAATTTTTAATTAAAGGCCTTTCGAGATGCACAGCCACTAGAAGAGACTTTCCCCCTATCTATATAAAGACTGGATGGATTCTCCAAGAACAATTGTTTTTCCTTCCACTCCGTGTTATTTCATTATGTATTACAGAAATGAAGACCGAGAATGTAAGCACATTCTTGAACAGGCCCATTCACAAGATAATATCTCTTTCAGGCTCATTCACTTTCCAAGAGAACCATTTACAAGTTTGTTGTTGTCATGGTTGTTGTTGTTTTTGAGACGGAGTGTCTCTCTGCTGCGCAGGCTGGAGTGCAGTGATGCATTCATAGCTCACTGTAACCTCAAACTCCCGGATTCAAGGGGAGCCTCCTGACTATGGGTATGCACCACCAAGCCCAGCGAATTTTAAAAGTTTTTGTACAGATACGGTCTCACTGTGTTGCCCAGGCTGGTCTTGAACTCCTAGCCTCAAGCAGTCCTCCTGCTTTGACCTCCCAAAGTGTCAAAATTAAGGTGTGAGCCACCATGTCCAGCCCATTTATAAGTTAATCTCTATTCCTCCGTCCCCATCCATTCATTCTCCCTAGTAATCATTTATTGTCCCTCAACAGAATTACCTATATTCCCCATCTCCCCTATCCCCTCTGAAATAAAGCTATAGAAGTACTTGGGCCTTATTGGGATTTGGGTAATCACTCTGTGATTTTCCCTCATGCACACATTAATACATTTGTATGACATTTCTCTATTAATCTGCATTTTGTGGGTTGACTTTACAGTGATCCTTGAGAGGGCAAAGGAGAAGTTTTTCCCTTCGCCCCTACACTCCCTATAAATGTCAAATGAAACACCCCAGATGAAGCAGTTGATCGGTTTCATATGCAAGCCATGTGGAGCTGGCTTTACAATGACCAGGGATTCACCCGCTGAGGATGCCTGTATGGCAGATGCACCTGACAGCAATAACTTAACTGAAGCATACCCTGAGAATGATCCTAGGGTCTAAGAAGAATGTGTGTTCAGAGTCCTGAGCTAAGGAATCTGGGAGTGGCCAACCCAGAGTTTCGCTCCTTATCTATGAAGGACATCTGAGCCCCTGGCTCATTCCTTGGAACACGGGCCATACAGGGGATGGAGTCCCTTTTTGTGGATTAAATGGAGGTTGCTGGGTAGACGTTGCTAGGTGGAAGGTGCTAAGTGAAAATACTGTATCAACTGCATGTCTTTTATAAAAGGTAGCGGTTCTCCTGTCCAGCCCGCCACCACTGGACCGTCCCTGTGTGTGAGTTCCCCTCAGTAAACCCTAAGTCTCATTCACTGGTTCCGGGTCTCTTTGGCCTCTAGGACACAGTGCCATCCCTACTGGAGTCAACAGGAGTCCTGCATGACAATGCTTATTACCTGGGTCATGATAAATGCTGTGTTTCAGGCAGCGTCTTTTGCATGGGCACCTCATGTAAACTTACTACTGCAAAATTGAGCTATAGTCAGAGAAGCCTTATCAAATTTGCGCCTCAACTTCCCCTTGTGGGTCTTACGGATGGTAATAAAAACATTAAGGCAACTAACAAGAGAATAGGTAATGGGAGAGGGGAGAATCAAAGGATTTCTCCCACGAAGGCAAACATTTTTAAATGGTTATTAAGAAATAAGGCAAGAGCCACTGGCACCTGATGCCTCCCGGAGTTCATGTCCCTTCTGCCTTTCCAAGGGGTGCTTCTGTCAGACTGGCCATGGACGATACCTTGTTCCAGTTGAAATTTATGGTGAAGCAGCTGGAGAAACCAGACAAGAAGGCAGAAAAGCACTGCTATGCCAACCAGGCCAAAGTGAAGAAGTCCCTTCAGCAGAAAAACGTAGAGTGCACCTGTGTGTACGCCAAGAACACCATCTGCAAGGAGAACAGCAGCGTGAACTGGCTCTGCATGGCATCCGCCTGGACACAGTGGCCCCCGAGGTGCGGACAGCTGTGACCATGAAGGTGGTAACCAAGAACATGGTGTAGGTGACCAAAGCCCCAGACAAGGCCCTGAACACCACGGACCTGCAGAAGGGCCTCTGCAGCGATGGACAGGTTCGAGTAGCAAGCGCAAAACCTGGCCGTGCACACGTTAGTGATGGAGGATTCCATGAGCTCGGCCACCACACTGACTATGCCTCAGGAGCAGGTGGAGAGCCCCACTGTGCAGAGCGCCAAGGAGAATGGCCTGGAGGTCCTAGACCAGCTCAGCCAGTTGCCCAAGGGTGCCTCAGCCAGGCGAGAGCTCCTTGTGAAGCCAGGAGGAACAGCTGTCAAGGGCGTTGGCCGCCCTGAGGAATTAGCTGCACCCTGCCGTGGGCACCGCCTCCTCTGCTCTGTGATGTGCCGCAAGGCTCCTGGCCTCCTCCCCACTGCGTCTTGCCTTTCTGTTGATCCTGCAGAGCTGCAGCTGGCAGCCACTGCCGCCCAGCTCCTCTCACCTGCCTGGCCTAAGTGGCCTTGGAGTTGTTCCTGTTTTCTTAGGTTGGGCGGTGGATCTGTGTCCTAGTGTTGAGTAGGGGTGACTTCTGTGACTCTGGGGCCGACCGCTGGGAGGTCAGCAGGCTCTCTTTTGCTCTCTGTGGAGTTGATGGAGTCTGGCCAGTGGGTGCCATATAAACTTTTGCCCAACACTGCGGGGACCTTCAGACTCTGTGATAGCAGACATGCTGCTCACTGTCAGCCAGTGGGGGTCAGGGCTGCCCTGTTTTCCAGGCAGCTCCTGGAGAAGGCCTCTCCACGCACCCTGTCCCCACCACCAATAGGCAGGAGGTCCCACCATGTGAACGGACACAGCCTGAAGAGGCACCAGTGGCTCGTGTATGCTGGGGAACGTCAGGTGCCACCCAACAGTGTCTTGGTGGCATTTACAGATGATGACCCTCCTCCTCCTCCTCTGTCATTCTAGGGGTGGGGTCTGGGCTGCTCCTGACAGCTGGCTGAGCCTCCCTGGGCCTCCTACCCTCAGCATCCCTGGTTCTTGAAGCTGCCCAGTCCATGGGGACAGAAACTTGCCCGGCTCCAAATCCAGGAGTTTCCATCCTGGTGTCCTCATCCTTGCTCAGCTGCCACCTCTGGAGGTGCCTTGGGCTACATGGGCTGTGCTGTTCTGTCCCCTCAGCAGGGGGTCTGTCCATGCACTGGCCGGAATTGAGCATGTGCGTGGGGCCTCCTCGGTGATGCTGCCTGTGTGCCATTCTCTTCTGTCTCTCTAAATAACTGGGTGCCTCCCCCGACTGCACCCCATCCTACCTTCCCAGCGTGGAAGCCAGAGTGGCTGGTGAAGGGAGCTTGGGAGAGTCACCTTCAGCTGGGCCAGTGGCTCTGTGAGGAAAACCTGTGCTGTGGCCACGCGGGCACCACCAGCAGCAGCTCATCAGGAGGACTCAGAGAGGGGGACGGCAGAGAGAGGGCTTTGGGTACAGCCTTCTGTTTTGTTTTTTCTGTTCCCTAAAGTTTACTTCATTTTCTTGAAGCTTCCAGGGTTTTGTTGTTGTTTGCCAAAGTAGAAAGGGCAGGTGGCAGGTGGGGAAGGTGAGTTCCAGCCCCTCCTCAGCACCAGCGCTGCACCTACACAGCCCATACCAGGGCTGCCGCGGTGTCGTGGCTCTTATGAAGGGAAGCGTAAGACCCTCACTCAGTGCGCTTGGTTTTCTTTTCAAGATTTCAGAGCCCCTGGGGAGGAGATCCCATTGGTGGGTCTGGACATGCGGAGGTCGAGGCACCATCTGGCCATGGTCCTCTCCAGCCTCCCCCAAAATTGACCCACATGCTGGGTGTTGAAACAAGGTCCTTCTATCCCTTGCAAATAACAGCTTTGGAATTAACAGTGTTGGGGAGCTACCTTGTCCTCCCAAGGGTGCAGGGCTCCACAGAGCCGAGGGCCAGGCAAGGGCTACCTCAGCCGTGTCTCCTTGGGCACCAAAGCAGGGATTTGTTGAAGGAGAGAGCCATGTTTGCCCTTTTCCTAAAATGCTGTTGTAAATAAACAGGTCCCCCAGCAAGCAAGGAAGCAAAGGAAGGAAGGAAGGAAGGAAGGAAGGAAGGAAGGAAGGAAGGAAGGAGAAGGAAGGACGAAAGGAGAGAGAGGGAGAGAGGGAAAGAAGAGAACACTGATAAGGGTAAAACTAAGAGGAAAAAGAAAGGGGAGAGTCATGAGACTCATCCGAGCAGGATGGAAATCCTTAGATGGTTATTAAGAAATAGGATGAGTAAAATAAAAATTAATGAGGTTTTTAAAAAGAAAATTAATGCAGTGAAAACAAATGTCTTTTTTTTTTTTTTTTTTTTTTTTTTTTTTTTTGAGACAGAGTCTCGCTCTGTCACCCAGGCTGGAGTGCAGTGGCGTGATCTCAGCTCACTGTAACCTCTGCCTCCTGGGTTCAAGCAATTCTCCTGCCTCAGCTTCCCGAGTAACTGGGATTACAGGGACCTGCCACCACGCCTGGCCAATTTTTGTATTTTTAGTAGAGATGGGGTTTTGGCATGTTGGCCAGGCTGGTCTTGAACTCCTGACTTCAGGTGATCTGCCAGCCTCGGCCTCCCAAAGTGCTGGGATTACAGTCATGAGCCACTGCGCCTGGCCAAAATAAATGTCTTAATACAACACTATTGAAGGTTGGGTGGACCAAAGAGAGTCTCTGATGGTCTTCAACATTAAAGGCCCCAAACCAGTTTGCTCTATTTCCTCCAGTTTGGAGGAATTTTAAAAGCAGGAAGGTAAAGATTTACAATAAGAAACGCCACCTGGAATTGCCTGGGGTGATGGTCAGACTGGTTAATCAAGGTAAGATTGACAGAGAGGCCAGAGTCTCCTGGCCTGGCCTCTGGCTAGGGACCTAAACACTTATTGCCCAAGAGAGAATAAAATGGTCTGGGGAGGGGGTGGAGAAGAGAAGTTCCCGGGACATAAAAATGTGCTTGGTCAACAGGATTCTGAAAGTGGGAATGTCTAAACAGGCTTTATGTAAAGGCTTAATGTAAAGTGGTTGTGTCTCCTTTATCTAATGTTTTACGGAAAGGGGCATTGTATATGACAGGGTTGTTCCCCCTACCTAGAACTGTAAAACAGAAGGCATGTAAATCCACCCTTCTGGCAATTTTAGTTGGACATGCTAAATGGAAACTCAAGCCCACACTGTAGAGTAGAAGCTGGAGTGCTGATAGGGACAAGTTCTCCATTCAATAGCTCTTTGTGGAGCATTTGCTGGGGCTATGACAAAAGCCTATGAGTGGCTGGGCATGGTGGCTCACACCTGTAATCCCAGCAATTTGGGAGGACAAGGCAAGAGGATCATCTGAGGTCAGGAGTTCAAAACCAGCCTGGCCAACATGGGGAAACCCCATCTCCACTAAAAATTAAAAAATTATCCAGGCTTGGTGGTGGGTGCCTGTAATCCCAGCTACTCGGGAGGCTGAGACAGAATTGCTTGAGCCCGAGAGGCGAGGCAGAGGTTGCAGTGAGCAGAGATGGTGCGACTGCACTTCAGCCTGGGCAACACAGCAAGACTCTGTCTCAAAAAAAAAAAAAAGAAGAAGAAGAAGAGAAAAGGCTGTGAGCACCTGCAAGCAAAGACTACTGAGATTTTGGACTAGACAATTTCCACTTGAGGGGCACTTACTAACTTGTTATGGGACATTAACTGAAGCTACCCCTGTGACTGAAGGACATAATATGATCTTGACACCTGAAATAACCATGCCGTCTCAGGTGATGTCACAGAAACACTCAAATAGAGACAGCAGTGTCCAGAAGAGTTCCATAACAAAATGGAAATGGCTTATACAGGAGCATGCTACCTGGGGAGTGCCAGGAGGAGATAAAAGAAAGGAACCTCTTTCTGCTAGGACCGGTTTGCGTGAGGAGCTGCTGGCTTCTACAGTGCCCCGTAACGGTCTCAAATGGCCAGCAAACAGCTTGGTTTGTGGATGGCAGTTCCAAGGTGAATGGACAATATCCTGTTTGGAAGTCTGCTCTGTTGATCAAAGAAGTGTGAAAATAAATAAAATGTAAACCTTATTGGAACCCCACAAACACCTTAAGCTTTGAGAGAGATGTGACTGTGATCTCGTAGCAGGGCAAGCCACAGACAAAACCCCTCAGACACCAAGTTAAAGAAGGAAGGGCTTTATTCAGTGGGAGCTTCGGCAAGACTCACATCTCCAAAAACCGAGCTCCCCAAGTGAGCAATTCCTGTCCCTTTTAAGGGCTTACAACTCTAAGGGGGTCCGCATGAGAGGGTCGTGATCGATTGAGCAAGCAGGGGGTACGTGACTAGGGGCTGCAGGCACTGGTAATCAGATCGGAACAGAACAGGACAGGGATTTTCACAGTGTTTTTCCATACAATGTCTGGAATCTATAGATAACATAACCTGTTAGTTCAGGGGTCAATCTTTAACCAGGCCCAGGGCACAGCGCTGGGCTGTCTGCCTGTGGATTTCATTTCTGCCTTTGAGTTTTTACTTCTTCTTTCTTTGGAGACAGAAATTAGACAATATAAGGGGTGGTCTCCTCCTTTAATCTGAGTCACATATAGTTACTACTTCCGTTTCTCAGATTATAGATTAACTCGCTTTCTTGTTTGTCTTATTCTGTACAATGACTAGAGAGAGTTACATGATGTCAGGGATAAAAACCACCCCCCTTCCTAATGAATGACCCTTTTTGTAGATTAACTTCCCCGTTGTTGTCCTGCTTTGCCTAGACCAGATGACAGAAAACCCATGACTATTACACCCTCTGTAAAAAATTTTAAATGCACCCTTTCCAAAAAGAAACACTGCATAAACCAATCAAATTGCTGTACCTATGCACCAATCGTGTGTGAAAAATGTAAGGCTAGGCATGGTGGCTCACACTTGTAATCCCAGCACTTTGGGAGGCCAAGGTGGGAGGATTGCTTGAGGCCAGGAGTTTGAGATCAGCCTGGGAAACAAAGCGAGACCCTGTCTCTACAAAAAGTAAAAAAAATTAATTAGCCGGGTGATATGGTTTGGCTCTGTGTCCCCACTCAAATCTTATCTTATAGCTCCCATAATTCCCACATGCTGTGGGAGGGACCTAGTGTGAGATGATTGAATCATGGGGGCAGGTCTTTCCCACCCTGGTCTCATGATAGTGAATGGGTCTCATGAGATCTGATGGTTTTAAAAATGGGAGTTTCTCTACACAAGCTCTCTCTTTGCCTGCCACCATCCACATAAGATGTGACTTGCTTCACCTTGCCTTCCGCCATGATTGTGAGGCCACCCCAGCCATACGGAACTGTAAGTCTATTAAACCTCTTTCTTTTGTAAATTGCCCAGTCTTGGGTATGTCTTTATCAGCAGCATGAAAATGGACTAATACAGTAAATTTGTACCAGGAGTGGGGCGTTGCTGAAAAGATACCTGAAAATGTGGAAGCTACTTTGGAACGGGGTAACAGACAGAGGTTGCAACAGTTTGGAGGGCTCAGAAGAAGACAGGAAAATGTGGGAAAGTTTAGAACTTCCTAGAGACTTGTTGAATGGCTTTGACTAAAATGCTGATAGTGATATGAACAATAAGGTCCAGGCTGACATGTTCTCAAATGGAGATGAGGAACTTGTTGGGAACTAAAGTAAAGGTGACTCTTGTTACATTAAAGAGACTGGCGGCATTTTGCCTGTGCCTTAGAGATTTGTGAAATTTTGAACTTGAGAGAGATGATTTAGGGTATCTGGTGGAAGAAATTTCTAAGCAGCAAAGCATTCAACAGGTGACTTGGGTGCTGTTAAAGGCATTCAGTTTCAAAAGGGAAACACTATAAAAAAATTTGAGGGGTGCATTAAAGTTTGGAAAATTTGCAGCCTGACAATGCAATAGAAAAGAAAATCCCATTTTCTGATGTGACTTGGGTGCTGTTAAAGGCATTCAGTTTCAAAAGGGAAATACTGTAAACAAAATTTGAGGAGTGCATTAAAGTTGGGAAAATTTGCAACCTGACAATGCAATAGAAAAGAAAATCCAGGCTGGGCACGGTGACTCACACCTGTAATCCCAGCACTTTGGAAGGCCAAGGCAAGTGGATCCCATTAGGTTGGGAGTTCAAGACTAGCCTGACCAACATGGAGAAACCCCAACTCTACTAAAAATACAAAATTAGCCAGGCGTGGTGGCGCATGCCTGTAATCCCAGCTACTCAGGAGGCTGAGTCAGGAGAATTGCTTGAACCCAGAAGGCAGAGGTTGCGGTGAGCTGAGATCATGCCATTGCACTCCAGCCTGGACAGCAAGAGTGAAACTCCATCTCAAAAAAAAAAAGAAAGAAAGAAAAAGAAAAAAGAAAAGAAAAGAAAATCCCATTTTCTGAGGAGAAATTAAAGCTGGCTGCAGAAATTTGCATAAGTAACAAGGAGCCCAATGTTAATCACCAAGACAATGGGAAAAATGTCTCCAGGGCATGTCAGAGACATTTGTGGGAGCCCCTCCCATCACAGGCCTGGAGGCCTAGGAGGAAAAAGTGGTTTCAGGGGCTGGGCCCAGGATCCCCATGTTGCGTGCAGCCTAGGGACTTGGTGCCCTGTGTCCCAGCCACTCCAGCTGTGGCTTCAGAGGGTGCAAACCTCAAGCCTTGGCAGCTTCCATGTGGTGGTGAGCCTGCAAGTGTGCAGAAGTCAAGAATTGAGGTTTGGGAACCTCCGCCTAGATTTCAGAAGATGTATGGAAATGCCTAGATGCCCAGGCAGAAGTTTGCTGCAGGGGTGGGGCCCTCCTGGAGAATCTCTGCTAGGGCAGTGCAGAAGGGAAATGTGGGGTCAGAGCCCCCACACAGAGTCCTTACTGGGGCACCATCTAGTGGAGCTGTGAGAAGAGAGCCACCATCCTCCAGACCCCAGAATTATATATAGATCCACTGACAGCTTGCACCGTGCACCTGGAAAAGCTGCAGACACTCAACACCAGCCCATGAAAGCAGCCATGAGGGAGGCTGTACCCTGCAAAGCCACAGGAGTGGAGCTGCACAAGACTATGGGGACCTACCTCTTACATCAGCGTGACCTGTATGTGAGACATGGAGTCACACGAGATCATTTTGGAGCTTTAAAATTTGACTGCCCCCCCTGGATTTCAGAGTTGCATGGAGCCTGTAGCCCCTTTGTTTTGGTCAATTTCTCCCATTTGGAATGGCTGTATTTACCCAATGCCTGTACCCCCATTGTATCTAGGAATTAACTAACTTGCTTTTGATTTTACAGGCTCATAGGTGGAAGGTACTTGCCTTGTCTAGGATGAGACTTCAGACTGTGCACTTTTGAGTTAATGCTGAAATGAATTGAGACTTGGGGGACTGTTGGGAAGGCATGATTGGTTTTGAAATGTAAAGATATGAGATTTGGGAAGGGCTGGGGCAGAATGATATGGTTTGGCTCTGTGTCCCCATCCAAATCTCATCTTGTCGCTCCCATAATTCCCACATGTTGCAGGAGGGACCACATGGGAGATGACTGAATCATGGGGTAAGGTCTTTCCCCTGCTTTTCTTGTGATAGTGAATGGCTCTCACAAGATCTGATGGTTTTAAAAATGGGAGTTTCAGCCAGGCATGATGCATGCCTATAATCCCAGCACTTTGGGAGGCCAAGGCGGGCAGATCACCTGAGGTCAGGAGTTCAAGATCAGCCTGGCCAACATGGTGAAACCCCATCTCTACTAAAAATACAAAAATTAGCCAGTCGTAGTGGCATGGGCCTGTAATCCCAGCTACTCGGGGGGCTGAGGCAGGAGAATTGCTTGAACCAGGAGGCGGAGATTGTACTGAGCCAAAATTGTGCCACTGCACTCCAGCCTGGGCAACAAAGTGAGACCTTGTCTCAAAAAAAAAAAAAGGACATACAACTCAAAAGATATTGCCATAATTAGCTGAGCATGGTGGTGCCCACCTGTAGTCCCAGCTACTTGGGAGGCTGAGGTGGAAGGATCACTTGAGCCCGGGAGGTTGAGGCTACAGTGAGCTGTGATCATAACACTGAACTCCAGCCTGGGTGACAGAGCGAGACCCCATCCCCTGCACCTGCAAAAAAGATACTGCCACTTTACTAAAATTCTATTCAATCATTAATAGTTAGTCCCATCCATCATATTGTATGAATGTCTCCCAGGGTGATGTCATTCAGGTTTGCAGGCTTCCATTCAATCTTGTCAGGTTCCAAAAGCAGGAGTGATCTCAGCAAATATCTATCACTCTTTCTGACATTTGAGATAACCGACCACAGACAATGTCATCTCTTGCTCTGAGCCTCTTTTGAGGTGTTAATGTAATATCAGGTTTCTCTCAGTTCATAATCCATTTATTAAATTCTTTACCCTCAGCTACTATTCCTCCTTCTCTCCATTAATATCCAAAGATTATACCTTTGGAAGGGACATTAAGATTGCCACTGTGCTGGTCTAGATTGCAGCCAGCAATACTAGTCTAGTAAGTACTCCTCCTTAGTTAACTTCAATTTGAATAGGGTAAGATAGCAAAGGTGCAGAACTTGCGGGTGATTTTTACCACCAGGCAGTATGGCTGTACTCATTGTTAACTCCAATTTTGCAAAACCCACCTCCATCAGGCCTTTAGGAACTGTGACATAAAGTTTAAAAACATAGTTCTAGTTTTTGGCTTAGGAATCATCCCTGCTGCCAGCACTTTCCAGAACTCAGGGAAACACTTATATTTACTAGTTTATTATAAAGGATACTACAAGTGGGGACTGTGATATTGTAGCTGCAGCCCTGATCCTAGGACTACATCAGGAAGAGGAGGAAAAAAAATTTTTTTGAAGTGATTTGGGGAAGAAAGAAAAACAGTTATGGCCATTGTACCAGTGTACTCCTCCCTTGGCAAGAATTGAATAATCATACCAGCATCCTCCTCACTCCCTTTTTTCCTGATCTATTGGAAAAAATGAGGAAAATCTAGTGGGGCCACTCCTTTAGTCTCCACTTGTGTTGTGTGTGAGCAACATGTAAGCCAGCCCTTCATGCTTTCATCTCCCCCTATTTTAGAAAACAAATGTTTCAATTACCCACTCCACTTCTCTATCAAACTATTACTTTGAGGAGGATATCTCTCTGCCTATTATTATTATTTTATTTTAATTCCTTTTTTTTTTTTTTTTGAGACAGAATCTTGCTCTGTCACCCAGGTTGGAGTGCAGTGGTGCAATCACAGCTCACTGTAGCCTCGACCTCCCAGGCTTAAGTGATCCTCCCATTTCAGCCTCCCAAGTAGCTGGGACTACAGGTGGGCACCACCATGCTTGGCTAATTATGGCAGTATGTTTTGAATTTTATGTCCTTTTTTTTTAGACAGGGTCTTGCTCTGTCTTGGAGTGCATGGAGTGCAATGGTGTGATCTCGGCTCACTGCAACCTCTGCCTCCCGGTTCAAGCAATCCTCCTGCCTCAGCCTCCTGAGTAGCTGGGGAGTTGTATGTACTTTTTTTGTTTTTTGTTTTGTTTTGTTTTTGAGACAGAGTCTTGCTCAGTCACCCAGGCTGGAGTGCAGTGGCATGATCTCGGCTCACTGCAAGCTCCGCCTCCCAGACTCACGCCATTCTCCTGCTTCAGCCTCCCGAGTAGCTGGGACTACAGGCGCCCACCACCACGCCCCGCTAATTTTTTTGTGTTTTTAGTAGAGATGGGGTTTCACCCTGTTAGCCAGGATGATCTTGATCTCCTGACCTCATGATCCACCTGCCTCGGCCTCCCAAAGTGCTGGGATTACAGGCATGAGCCACCGCACCCGGCCTTGTATGTACTTTTGATGTAAGAAATTTTGGTTTTTAGAGGACGGGTTAATAGGTGCAGCAAACCACCATGGCACACGTATACCTATGTAACAAACCTGCACGTTTTGCACAGTATCCCAGAACCTAAATTAAAATTAAAAAAAAAAAAAAGAAAAAGAAAGAAATTTGTGTTTGAAGGCCTGGTGCAGTGGCTCATGTCTGTAATCCCAGCACTTTGGGAGGCTGAGACAGGTGGATCACTTGAGGTCAGGAGTTCAAGACCAGCCTGGCCAACATGGTGAAACCCTGTTTCTATCAAAAATACAAAAATTAGCCAGGCATGGTGGCACATGCTTGTAATCCCAGCTACTTGGGAGACTGAGGCAGGAGAATCACTTGAACCTGGGAGGTAGAGACTGCAGTGAGCCAAGATCATGCCACTGCACTCCAACCTGGGCGACAGAACTGCCATCTCAAAAAAAAAAAAATGGGGTTTGAAGACCAGAGGTGGACAGTGATATTGTGAAATAGTTTTTGAAATAGATAATGAAGCCTCCATAAAAAACCAAAAAGACAGGGTTCCGAGAGCTTCCCAATAGCTGAACCCATGGATGTTCCTGGAGGACTCTGTGCCCATTCCCCCATACCTCATTTCCTGGCATACAGTTCCTAAAATCCTTAGTATCTCCAAAGTGATGCCTTTTGTGTGCTAATGATTTCTTATTTATTTTTTTAGAAATGGGATCTCAGTGTGTTGCCCAGGCTGGACTTGAATTTCTAGGCTCATGCAATCTTCCCACCTCAGCCTCTCAAATAGCTTGGACTATAGGTGTATGCCACCGTGCTTTGTATACTAGTGATTGACTGATGGCTAGCAGTCTCTAGGTAGCTTCAGGATGGGGCTGGTCACTGGGAAGATCAAGGCAGCGTTAGAGGGTTGGGACTTTCAGCTCCACCCACTGAAGGGGAGAGGGACTGAAAGTCAAGTTGATCACCAATGGCCAATCGTTTAATCAATCATTCCTATGTAATGAAGCCTCCATAAAAAAGGAAAAAGACAGGGTTCTGAGAGCTTCCCAATAGCTGAACACATGGATGTTCCTGGAGGACGCTGTGCCCATTCCCCTATACCTCACCCAACACATCTCTTCATGCGGCCTTTCTAATTTCCTGTATGGTAAACTGCTAACTGTGTTTCCCTGTGCTCTAGGAGCCTCTCTAGCACATTAATTGAACCCAAAGAAGGGATTATGGGAATCCCAACTTGCAACCAGTCAGAAGTTCCAGAAGCCCTGATTTGTGTCTTGGGGGTCAGTGTTGAGGAGTCCCTCAACCTGTAGGATCGATGCTCTCTCCAGGTAGACAGTGTCAGAATTGGATTGGAGGCTGGGCACAGTGGCCTATGCCTGTAATCCCAGCACTTTGGGAGGTTGAGGCGGGCAGATCCCTTGAGCCCAGGAGTTCGAGACCACCTGGCCAACATGGCAAAACCCCATCTTTACAAAAAATACAAAAATTACCTGGGCATGATGGTGCATCCCTATAGTCCCAGCTACTTGGGAGGCTGAGGCAGGAGGATCGCTTGAACCCAGGAGGTCGAGGCTGCAGTGAGCTGTGATTGAGCCAGCCTTGGTGACACAGTGAGACCTTGTCTGAAGAAAAGAAAAAAAGTGCTCACTTCAGCAGCACATATACTAAAATTAGAATGATACAGAGAAGATTAGCATGGCCCCTGTGCAAGGATGACATGCAAATTCATGAAGCATTCCATATTTTTATTTTAATAATTAAAAAAAAAGAATTTGAGGCCAGGCAAGGTGGCTCACACCTATAATCCCAGCATTTTGGGAGACCGAGGTGGGCAGATCACCTGAGGTTGGGAGTTTGAGACCAGCCTGACCAACATGGAGAAACCCCTTCTCTACTAAAAATACAAAATTAGCCAGGTGTGGTGGCTCATGCCTGTAATCCCAGCTACACAGGAGGCTGAGTCAGGAGAATCGCTTGAAGCCAGGAGGCGGAGGTTGCGGTGAGCCGAGATAGTACCACTGCACTCCAGCCTGGGCGACAAGAGTGAAACTCCATCTCAAAAAAAAAAAAAAAAAAAAAAAAAAAGAATTGAATCGGAGGACATGCTTGGGGTGTGAGAAAAAAACCCCACCCACACATCTGGTCTGTGGTGATTGTTGTGTTGAGTGAGAGAATAGAAAAAGCAGGCCGGGCATGGTGGCTCCCACCTATAATCCCAGCACTTTGGGAGGCCGAGGTGGGCGGATCACGAGGTCAAGAGATCGAGACTATCCTGGCTAACACAGTGAAACCCCGTCTCTACTAAAAATACAAAAAATTAGCCAGGCGCGGTGGAAGGTGCCTGTAGTCCCAGCTACTCGGGAGGCTGAGGCAGGAGAATGGTGTGAACCAGGGAGGCGGAGCTTGCAGTGAGCCGAGATCGCGCCACTGCACTCCAGCCTGGGCAACAGAGTGAGACTCCGTCTCAAAAAAAAAAAAAGAAAAAAAAAAAAGCACATTAGGTCATTTTGGTTTTTTTCTTTCCCCTTAACTGTGTAGCAGGTTCAGGCCACAAAACAAGCTATGCTGCCACTTCTGATTATATGATCCTACAATGTTGCTGGATATATCTGTGTAAAGATGGATAACGATTCTGTAGGGAGGGAGAAAAAAGATTCTGTAGAAGGTCTCTGAAAGCCCACATAGGAGAATTGCGGTTAGGATTCTTAGGATTCTGCAGTAAGGCTATGCTTACTGTGGTCCCCTTGGGAAAAGAGGCCCTGATGTGTCACTGGGCCCCAGTAGTGACTACACATCTCACCACTGGATGCCAGGTAGCTATATATCTTAAGTTGGGTATTATCAGAAAGGTAGAGCAGCAATTCCATATGTGATGGAAGCTGGGCGCATTGGCTCATGCCTGTAATCCCGGCACTTTAAGACCCTGAGGCAGAAGGACCACTTGGAGCCAGGAGTTGGAGACCAACATGGGCAATGTAGTGAGACCTCCATCTCTAAAAGAAATATAAAAATTAGCTGGGTGTGGTGGCACATGCCTATAGTCCCAGATACTTGGGAAGGTGAGGTGGGAGGATTTCTTGAGCCTAGGAAGTCAAGGCTGCAGTAAGCTATGATTGTACCACTGCACTCCAGCCCAGGCAACAGAGTGAGACCCTTTCTCTAACAAACAAACAAACCAACAAAACAACAAAAAGGCCGGGCGCAGCGGCTCACACCTGTAATCCCAGAACTTTGGGAGGTAGAGGTGGGCGGATCACCTGAGGTCAGGAATTCAAGACCAGCCTGGCCAACATGGCAAAACCCCATCTCTACTAAAAATACAGAAAAAATTAGCCGGGCGTGGTGGCGCGTGCCTGTAATCCCAGCTACTCGGGAGGCTGAGGTAGGAGAATCGCTTGAACCCGGGAGGCAGAGGTTGCAGTAAACCAAGATCACACCACTGCACTCCAGCCTGGGGAACAGTGCAAGACTGTCTCAAAAACAAAAACAACAACAACAAAAAACAAAGAACAAAACAAAACAAAAAATATATGATGGAAATGGTATATTCAAGGCTGAGCAAAAGGGGTCTAAAAGGCATGAGTAAATTAAATAAATAGGGAGCTCAGAGTCCTGTGGCACCCAACTCTGTTTCTCTGGGTTTTCTCTTTGACCCATATATATGGCCTCATGCAGTGTTCCCAGCAACCAACAGATAATGGAGGAAAGGAGTCGAACTCAGTTCACAGATAAGTCAGTATAATATTTTGGTATCAGCTGGAAATGGACCACTCTATTACAGCCCCAGTTGGGGGTGGCCGTGAATAATAGTGAATCCTCTCAGGGGGCAGAACTAGGAGCAGTATACCGTGTTGTTCCCTCTGTATGCAGAGAGAGAGAGAGAGAGATGGACTGAGGTACAGACATACACCAATTCCTAATAAGTGGCAAATGACTTGGCTGGTTGGTCAAAGGCATGGATGGAACAAGATTGGAAGATTGGGAATAAGCAGGTGTGGGTTAGGGGCATAAGAATGAACTCTGAATGGGCATAAAGCACCTGGATCTGTGTCTCATGTTAATGCTGACCAGAGATCATCTGCTGCAGAGGAGTCTCTACAGCCCAATGGCCAGGATGTCCCATCCTGTGGATGTCAGCCAGCCCCTAAACTTAGCCCCACTATTGCCTTGTAATAGACCTATGAGTGTCCAAGGTGGTAAGGATGGGGGTTAGAAATGAGTCCAACAACTTGGGCTCCCTCTCACCAAAACTGATCTGGCAATTGCCAAAATATAGCCAATCTACCAGCAGCAGGTAGCAATATGGCAAAATTGCTCAATGAGAATAGCCAGCCATCTGGTGGCAGGTCGATTATTTCAGACCCCTTCCACTTGGGAGAAGGCAATGATTCATCCTTCTGGAATTTCTAGGTTCTCCAAATAGAGGTTGCATTTCTGACCTATAGCGCTTCAAGCATCACCATCCAAAGGCTTTAAAGAATGCTCAGTTCATTACCTAGGGCCAGGGGACCCATCTTGAAACTCAAGATGTATCATGATGGCCACATGAACACAGGCTTCACTGGTCTCACCATATGCCCATGACCCAGAAGCAGCCAGCCTGAGAGAACAATGGAACAAAGTGACTTAATTTCCAAAGTTCTGGGGGTTTATAAACAGCATATGGTATGTCACATGACTACTGTGGGATTGGAAAAAGATCCTGTAAATAGAACACTTTGCACAGACCCTTGCATGCAGCAAGTGCTCAATAAATGGTAGGTGTTGTTTATTAATTGGACTGAATGGTGAAAGGCCTGTGTGCCCCAGGGGGAGCTGGTGATCAGGCTTCACTAAGCCCAGTGTGGCCGTGGCTCTCATCATAGTGTGACATGCTTTGAATACCCTTAGCGGCTCCAAAAGTCCTCAGCTTGAAGTGCATTTTTCTGCCAGCAGGCAGCACACAAATGTTCCCGCTGGGCGGAGCTGGGAGAGAGGGGAAAATGAAACTCTGCAGAGTGCAGGGGCTGGGAGAGAGGAGAAAATGAAACTGCAGAGTGCAGAAATAGAAACTCCGACAGGGATTGGCTGCCTAGGGTGAGACGTGGGAGGATCCGCAAGTGATGATAAAAAGCCAGCCTTCAGCCAGAGAACCATTTACTCGCTGCTGTGCCCATCTATCAGCAGGCTCCGGGCTGAAGATTGCTTCTCTTCTCTCCTCCAAGGTAAACTCAGGAGCTATGAAGTGTGGGCATCAAGCTGCCACCTTCTGCCAGGCTGCCTGCCTGCCTGTAAATCTCATGTTCCGAGAGCCAGGAGGCCCCTTCTCCTCGGAGGCAGTACCCCTGGGTCCCTTTTAGTGCCCTGGGCTGGGACTTGTTTAAGAGGATGGGTTGGAGATTTTTAGGGAGATGGGATACAAAACCCCAAGTGGCATGAGACCCAGCTTACAGGTGCAATATCAGCGATCTGTGGCCTTAACCCTGTCACCTCTTGGAGCCTTAATTACTTCCTCTGTAAAAGGAAGGTTAAGTTGCCTTAGCTGCTCAAAGGACTGGATGATTTTAGAAGCCCCTTTATTACAGGATCCAATGTGACAGTGAGTTCATCTTTAAGGATAGATGAAGCCATCTGGAGTAGTTGTTAAAAATGTGGGCTTGGTGGCCGGGCGTGGTGGCTCACACCTGTAATCCCAGCACTTTGGGAGGCCGAGACGGGTGGATCACGAGGTCAGGAGATCGAGACCATCCTGGCTAACTAAAATACAAAATACTGTCTCTACTAAAAATACAAAAAAAATTAGCCGGGCTTGGTGGCGGGCGCCTGTAGTCTCAGCTACTCGGGAGGCTGAGGCAGGCAGGAGAATGGCGTGAACCTGGGAGGTGGAGCTTGCAGTGAGACGAGATTGTGCCACTACACTCCAGCCTGGGCGACAGAGTAAGACTCCGTCTCAAAAAAAAAAAAAAAAAATGTGGGCTTGGGTATTAGCCAATTGTGGGTTTAAACTCTGACTTTGCCACAACCTGGCTAGGCAGCCTTGGGAATATTACTTAACCTCTCTGAGCTTCAGTTTCCTTATCTATAACATGTGGTTGATAACAATGGTACCTACTTCGTGGTGTTGTTATAGGTACAAGTGGACTGCGTGCCATAAAGTGTTAAGTACTCAATACATGAGAGGAGTTTCTTGTTTTTCTTTTTAACTTAAGGAAATAGCATTGAGCTGACAAAGATCACATTAGAGGTGAGTCTGAGGGCATATGCATTTTCCAGTTTTGTGGTATAAAGGAAAGAGCATAGGTTCTGAATTCTGACAGTCTTGAATGTGTACCCATGTTGCACAATTTGCTGTGTGACCTTTATCCCTTGTGATATTGTAAAATATATTTTTTCATCCCCCAGTTCCTGACATACAACTCCTAAAATCCTTGGAATCTTCAAAGTGATAAGTATCTTTTGGGTGATAACTGTCTAATAAGTTGACTGATGGCTGGCATTTCCTCTGGGGAGGGGAGAGGGGCTGAAGGTTAAGCTGATTACCAATGGGCAATGATTTAATCAGTTGTGCCTATGTAATGAAGCCTCTATAAAAACACAAAAGGACACGGTTTGACGAGCTTCCAGATAGCCGAATACAAGGAGGTCCCCAGTGGGTGGTGCTTCTGGAGAGGAATGGAAACTCCATGCCCTTCCTCCCATACCCTGCCCTGTGCATCTCTTCATCTGGAGCATTTGTAATATCCATAAGGAACCAGTAAATGCGGCTGGGTGTGGTGGCTGATGCCTGTAATCTCAGCACTTTGGGAGGCTGAGGCAGGCACATTGCTTGAGCTCAGGAGTTCAAGATCAGACTGGGCAACACGGTGAAACCCCATCTCAAAAAAAAAAAAAAAATTAGCTGGGCGTGGTGGTGCATACCTGTAGTCCCAGCTACTCTGGAGGCTGAGGTGGGAGGATCACTTGAACCTGGGAGGTGAAGGTCTCAGTGAGCTGAGATGGAGCCACTGCACTCCAGCCTGAGCAATAGAGTGAGACCCTGTCTCAAAACAACAACAAGACCAATTTTTTTTTTTTAAGAAAGAAACCAGTAAATGTAAGTAAAGTGTTTCCCTGAGTTCTGTGAGCTGCTCTAGCAAATTAGTAAAACTGCAGGAGGGAATTGTGGGAACCCCAATTTATAGTCAGTCAGAAGCACAGGTAAAACAACCTAGGGCTTTCAATTGGCAGTCTGGGGGACTGAACCCTCAACATGTGGGATCGGCCACTATCTACCCATAGTGGTGTCAGAATTGAATTTGGGGACCCTCAGCTGGTGTTCACCAGAGGATTGATTGCTTGCTTGCTGGTGGGGAGAAACCCCCACACTTCTGCTGTCAGAAGTCTCTTGTACGGTGAGGGAAACTGAGTTTCTTTTTCCACACACTCTTCTGTGCTTTCTTTCTGAAAAAAAAAAAATTAAGTTGATGTGAGGCCAATGTTTGGTGCCTGTAGATATTCAATGCATTGCAAGAATGAGTTTATCTTTAAAAAAATTTTTTAAGCAAATTCTGTGCGTCAGGCACTGTTCAAAGTGCCGGGGATACAGCGTGGAACAGTTACTAAATTAACAAGTACCCTCTGAAATAGGCTCTATTAATACCCCAGTTTTAGAAATAAATAAACTGAAGCCCAGAGAAGCAAAGTACCCTAGTATCCTGCCCAAGGTCACTTGGGTACAAGGCCAAGAACCACCACAGTCATGATTGACATCTGCGGAGCTTACCACGTGCCAAACACCGTGCGAATCCGCACAGAATCCGCACACCCACCGGTTGGGGCAGGGACATCTCTGCCACTGATGCGGAGAGGAAACGGATTCCCGAGGCTCCTGAGAGGGATCCTGGATTCCATTCACCACACCTCGCTGCTTTTTACTGATTCAGTCGGAACTGGAAGGGAAAACAACGGAGCTGATGAGCTCCAAAAATGCTCCGGGGACCATCTCCCTCTCGCCCGTTCGCAGGTCTAGCGACGGAGCCCGCGCGCGGCGCCACCATGCGGCAGAAGGCGGTATCGCTTTTCTTGTGCTACCTGCTGCTCTTCACTTGCAGCGGGGTGGAGGCAGGTGAGAATGCGGGTAAGGATGCAGGTAAGGGGATAGGTAAGGGTGCAGGTAAGGATGCGAGTAACGGTGCAGGTAAAGATGCGGGTAAGGATGCCGGTAAGGATGCGGGTAAGGATGCAGGTAAGGATGTGGGTAAGGATGCAGGTAAGGGTGCAGGTAAGGGAACAGATAAGGGTGCAGGTAAGGGGACAAGTAAGGAGGCATATAAGGGTGCTGGGGGATGGGAGGAGTGTGGGATAAAGGAGAGAGTTTCAGGGTCCCGGGTGTAGAGAGTCTGGCGTGCTTCTATAGAGACCCTGGCGTCCATTCCAATGGACAGCGCAGTGTTGGTGTCGCCAGAGTCCCAGATTCAAATCCCACTACTCTGTTCATTCCTCCATCCTACCGAAATTTACTCGATGCTAGTTCTGTGCCAGGCTCGGCGCCTAGGGGAAAGTCCCTTCCCCTCTGTGAGGCTCTCTGAGTAGGAGAGTGGTGGCCCCCGCCTCCAGGAGTGGTCCTGAACATCAGACACAGAGTAGGGGACCCCTGTGTCCCACCCCAACACCCCCACTACGCTTTGTCTGCCCTCCTGCAGGCAAGAAAAAGTGCTCGGAGAGCTCGGACAGCGGCTCCGGGTTCTGGAAGGCCCTGACCTTCATGGCCGTCGGAGGAGGTGGGTCTGGAGGGCAAGGATCTCGGGCAGGTGGGGCGGGCCTCTGCCGTGGGCGCTCCCTCACCTGCGCCTGTTCCTCCAGGACTCGCAGTCGCCGGGCTGCCCGCGCTGGGCTTCACCGGCGCCGGCATCGCGGCCAACTCGGTGGCTGCCTCGCTGATGAGCTGGTCTGCGATCCTGAATGGGGGCGGCGTGCCCGCCGGGGGGCTAGTGGCCACGCTGCAGAGCCTCGGTGAGTGCGGGGCCTGGACCCCTGGTGGGATGTTCTTTACTATTATTTTCATCATACATATGGGGAAACTGAGGCATTCAGGAATTAAGTAATTTACTCAAGTAATTAGTTTACCAGGAATTAAGTGATTATTTATCTATTTGTTTTGAGACAGAGTCTGGCTGTGTCACCCAGGCAGGCTGAAGTGCAGTGGTGTGATCTCGGCTCACTGCAACCTCTGCCTCCCCAGTTCAAGCGATTTTCCTGCCACAGCCTCCCAAGTAGCTGGGATTACAGGCACACGCCACCATGCCTGGCTAATTTTTGTATTTTTAGTAGAGATGGGGTTTCACCGTGTTGGCCAGGCTGGCCTCAAACTCCTGACCTCAGCTGATCCGCCCGCCTCGGCGTCCCAAAGTGCTAGGATTACAGGCGTGAGTCACCGCGTCCGGCCAGGAATTAAGTAATTTACTCAAGTCTCCCTGCTAGTTTAGACCAGAGCCTAGATTCTGACCCAGTCAGTACGATGCCAGAAGCCCCATTCTCAGCCTCAAAGGCTGGGTGCCTCACTGATGCTTTGGCCAAATCACAACAAGCTTCAGTTCCCTCAGTGGTGCGTGGGGATGATCATCCTCAGTTTAACATTTTTTGAATCTGCTCAATCTCAGAGACCACAGTAGCAAAGAAACGTAGTAGAGTAACTCAAATCAATCTCACACCAAACTGGTCTTGATTTTCACTTTTTGAACACCATGGAGGGAACAGATACAGAGCTCACAGTGACTCTTCTACCGATTGATCAATCTATTGATCTATTTATTATAGATAAAGGTCAAAACAAGGTCTCACACTGCCAGGTTGGAAAGCAGTGCATGATCACAGCTCACAGCAGCCTCGAGCTCCCAGGTTCAAGCTATCCTCCTGCCTCAGACTCCCAAGTAGCTGGGACTATAGGCACATACCGCCACACACCGGCTTTTTTTTTTTTTTTTTTTTTTTTTTTTGTAGAGACGAGGTCTCATTGTGTTGCCCAGGATGGTCTTGAATTCCTGGGCTCAAGCAATCCTCCCATTTTGGCCTCCCAAAGTGTGAGATTGCAAGCGTGAGCCACTGTGCCGGCCCAGAGTGACTCATAAAAAATGGCCTCACTTCCCTCTCTCTCCTCTCTCCCCACCCACCCCCACCTCTCTCTCTCCCTCTGAGGCCTCCAAAATCCTGGAGAAAACTTGCCCCTGACAAACTTCCCTCTCTGCCTTTCTGAACCTCGCATCTTCTCTTCTCTTCTCTCAATTCTGAATGGCAAAAGCCCAAAGAACCAGCCCAAAAGAAGAGAGCGCTGCTCAGAGGGGGCCACACCCCTGCTATGGGAGGGGAAGAGTGTGGGCAAGCCCAGGGACACCTCTGGGCTATAAGCTAGTTGTCCTCTCACATGCCACATAGCTGTGACAAGATGAAATGATCCCTGGCTTGTGAACCCCCCACACCCACACAGGGCTCCACGAAGGTGGCTGTTAGCATGATTAATAACATGGTGTTTCCATGGCAGACATCAAGTGAAAGAGCCATTATTTTTGCCTTTTTCATCACTGAAACACATCTCTGATTTGGGATGTCAAGGCAAGGTAAAAATGGGACTCACTTTGTAGTAGTGCCATCCCCTCTCAGGGCCTCTGTTTCTCCATCTAGAAATGTGGGGTTGGACTCAACCAATGGTTTCCAGACATTTGGATTCCCAGGCCTGGCACTTGGGCCCCAGTGACTCATCTGTGTTTGCTTTACAGGGGCTGGCGGCAGCAGCGTCGTCATGGGTAATATTGGTGCCCTGATGGGCTATGCCACCCACAAGTATCTCGATAGTGAGGAGGATGAGGAGTAGCCAGCAGCTCCCAGAACCTCTTCCTCCTTCTTGGCCTAACTCTTCCAGTTAGGATCTAGAACTTCGCCTTTTTTTTTTTTTTTTTTTTTTTTGAGATGGGTTCTCACTATGTTGTCCAGGCTAGAGTGCAGTGGCTAGTCACAGATGCGAAAATAGTGCACTGCAGCCTCCAACTCCTAGCCTCAAGTGACCCTCCTGTCTCAACCTCCCAAGTAGGATTACAAGCATGCGCCGACCATGCCCAGAATCCAGAACTTTGTCTATCACTCTCCCCAACAACCTAGATGTGAAAACAGAATAAACTTCACCCAGAAAACACTTTGTCCTGCTGTCAATCGTGTTTGCAGTGAGAAGCCCAAAAAAATCTGGCTCTGGCCTGCACCATTCACACACCCCCATTCCCATTTTCCCCTCGAGTCAACCACAGCTCCTGGAACACAACCCGTTGATTTTGTTTCTGGGCCTTAGCACATGTTGGTCTCTACCTGGAATGCCTTCAGAAGCTCATCTGCCTGAAAAACTCCCTTCCATCCTTCCAGACTCAGTTCAGACATCCCCTCCTTTGGACTCCTGCCTAGCAGGGCCTCCTGCATAAATGGACAGGCTCGATTCCACAGCGTGCTTGGGGAGGCAGAACTCAGTTTGTTCTCACTGAAAGAAGCTTCCAGGTACTTCTCTGATTAGGCAGAGATGGAGAAGCCAGGTCTCCGTTCTCTCAAGAAGCGCTAGTGATCACCCTCAGATGGAGAATAAAGGCCAGCCCTTTGCTCTGGGGAAAGGGCGTAACAGCAGCTTTTCAAGGGCTCGGCAAGGCCCCCCTTTCCTCATAGGACTCTGGGGATAGGGAGAACAGTTTGCATATGGAGTTCACAGCCCCTCTGAATAGGAAGGAAAAGACAATCCAAGCACATAGGAAGCATTCCGTAAATGTCAGTTATGATTGATGAAGGACTTGCATAAAACAAAGAGGAAACAGCCAAGTGACAACCAGGAATTAGCTCATCTGACTTTGGAGTCAGGGTTTACTCTCTGGGGCTCACAGACCACATTCTTCCTTTCTTCCAAAGTTGGCACCAAATTAGGGTCTCTGCCCTTAGAAGAAGCCCCCTCCACTTATTCCCTTGGACAACATCAAGGCCAGAGAGATGGGCAGCTCTGCCCCAGGATTTTAGATCTGAGGCCTCAGCAGTCCTCAGGCTGAATGACACTGGAAATGACCAGTTCTTTATGGGAGACTCCACCTTCCCCAGGATCCCTTGGGACCAGCCTGCGCAGGATAACTCCTTGCCTTCATTCTGTAAGTGATGGCAGGGGCTAAGGACACCACAGCGGATGGGACCCAGTTCCTACCTACTTGAGGCTTATGATGCGCAAATGAGGACCCCACCTTTTCCTTCCCTGTCACCACCTCCCCACCCCCATCTCCTTTCACCCACCCTCACCCTTGCCAGGGACCACAATCCTTGCCAGGGACCACAATCATCCTATCTGCAAAACCTGTGGCAGAAGGGTGAACACACACCAGAATTCACCATTGCAAATCGAGAGATGTTCAACACACTTTTAACTAATTAATTATTTTTCTTGAGACAGAGTCTCACTCTGTTGGCAGCCTGGAGTGCAGTGGTGTGATCTTGGCTCACTGCAGCCTCTGCCTCCCAGGTTCAAGCGATTCTCCTGCCTCAGCCTCCCAAGTAGCTGGGATTACAGGCACCTGCTACCACCCCCAGCTAATTTTTGTAAGTTTTAGTACAGAAGGGGTTTCACCACGTTGGCCAAGTTAGTTTTGAACTCCTGACCTCAGGTGATCCGCCTGAGGATCACTCCCAAAGTGCTGGGATTACAGGTGTGAGCCACCGCACCTGGCCTCAATGCACTTTTAGATGCCTCCCTGGCAGCAGCCTTCAGAGAGACACATGGCTGTGTCCCCGCCCAGCTCCAGGGCTGAGTCACCTCAGACAAGTTAAGTACTCTCTTGGGGTCCCAGCTTCCTTGTTTTTGTTGTTGTTGTTGTTTGAGACGAAGAATCTTGCTCTGTCGCCCAAGCTGGAATGCAGTGGTGAGATCTCAGCTCACGGCAACCTCCACCTCCTGGGTTCAAGCAATTCTTGTGCCTCAGCCTCTCAAGTAGCTGGGATTATAGGTGTGCGCCACCACACCCGGCTAATTTTTGTATTTTTAGTACAGACAAGGTTTCACCATGTTGGCTAGGCTGGTCTCGAACTCCTGACCTCAAGTGATTCGCCCACCTCAACCACCAAAAGTGCAGGGATTACAGGCGTGAGCCACTGCACTCAGCCTGCTTCTTTGTTTTCAAAACTAGGGGTGGGGTGTTACATATTGTGGTCTCCAGGGCTTCCTCCTCTAAAACATCTGCTGAGCCTGAAGCACATGCTTCTGAGTCCCCTCAGCCCTGTCAGATCCTGGCTTTCTGAGGATGAATTTTATTTTTGGAAGCAGCCAAAAGCCACTCTGTAGTGCCAACTTTGGTGACTAAAGTGGGTGACGGTGTGGGGCGATACCATGTTTGGTCACAAATGAGGGTAACTAGAAACTAGCAGGGCTTGTCTCTACTAAAAATACAAAAATTAGCCGGGTGTGGTGGCGGGCGCCTGTAGTCCCAGTTATTCAGGAGGCTGAGGCAGGAGAATCGTTTGAACCCAGGAGGTGGAGGTTGCAGTGAGCCAAGATCACCCCATTGCACTCCAGCCTGGGCGACAGAGTGAGACTCCGTCTCAAAAAAAAAAAAAAAAAAAAAAAGAGTCCAAAAATAGATCCCATCTCTGACTGCCAATGTAAAGGTTCTCTGTCCTCATCACTTTCCTCTGGACCTGTTTCCCAGATTGTAAAATGGGGAAGGGAAGGAGTTGGACTCTCGTCCAGACCTAGAACGTCTTTCTCAAGTGCTCAAGTTAGGAGCGTCTTGCTCTTAAATAAAATACTTTAGGGATTTCCTTGTTCTTTAAGGGCCTTCCAGGTCCCCCATACCCTTGAATCATCACTCTCCCGGCAGGGGCTCTCACAATTTCATGGTGCTATGTGCTGATCTGACCACCAGGTGGCAGTACAGTCCCATCTTGGAATCCATCAGCCCCCATCAGCCTTGAGCAGCTCCACAATTACCAACAGCCCTCTCTGGGGCAGGCCCCACCAGGGTTAAATAGAGACGGAAATGAATAGACCTCGCCCCTGCTCAGCAGCAGGAGCTCCTGAAGCTCACAAGAGTGGTCCATCAGAGAATCCCTCCAGGGCCCACCTCCTCTCTCCTTCAAGTCCTCAGTCCTACAATTTGGGGATCTCCAAACTCCTGTAGTCAGGTGTCACCTCCAGGCTCACTGTCTGCGCTCCCAGACCCAAGTCACAAGGATGAAAGTTAACGAGAGGAGCACGCCACACGCACTTCTTGGCTGGGCAGCAGAGGGGGATGCTGGGAACTGGGCATCACTAGATTCTGCCTGGAAAGGGGGGTCTGGGCCAGCCGAGGGTCTGGGGCAACAGTAGCTGGAGGCTGCCGAGGCAGAGGAGGCCTGTGGCTTCCTGTGAAGAACAGAGGAGCCACTTCCTTTAAGCAGATGGCTGGGGGAGGGGTGGAAGATGAGGGAGCATAGGCTTCCTGGCTTAGTGGGAGGAAAAGGGGTCCCAGGAAGGCCCCATGAAGAAGTCCAGAGCAGCCTTCTCTTTCCCTCCTTCTGGGTCTCCATGGACCAGACAGCTGAGACAAGGTAAGGTCACACTTGTGAAGTTCTGTGCCGTGAAGCCACAGAAAGGATGGTCAGGTTAGGGAACAGGCTCATCTGTAGAGGCCAGTAAAGAAATGGAGCCTTGGTTATTTCAAAAAGCAAGTCCAAGCACCTACCCCCTAGTATCCAGGTCCCAGTCCCCAGCCTCAGAACCCAGCCCCAGAAATCCAGCCCCCATTTCCCCGCTCCAAGCACCAGTTTCCAGAGAAACGTCCAGTGCCAAGTCAGAAGCTGGCAGAGGCCCAGTGGTTCATTATCTGTGTGAACAAATGGCATGGCTCCACAGGAGAGATTTTTTTTTTTTTTTTTTTTTTTTTTTTGGAGACAGGGTCTTGCTCTGTCGCCCAGGCTGGAGTGCAGTGGTGCAATCATGGCTCACTGCAGCCTTGACCTCCTGGGCTCAAGTGATTCTCCCACCTTAGCCTCCCAATTGGGACCACAGGCATGGACCACCACATCCAGCTAGTTTTTTTTTTTTTTTTTTTTTAGATGGAGTTTCGCTCTGTCACCCAGGCTGGAGGGCAATGGTGCAATGGTGCAATGGCGCGATCTCGGCTCACTGCAACCTCCACCTCCCGGGTTCAAACGAGTCTCCCGCCTCAGCCTCCCGAGTAGCTGGGATTACTAGTGCGTGCCACCATGCCCGGCTAATTTTTGTATGTTTAGTAGCTACGGGGTTTCGCCATGTTGGCCAGGCTGGTCTTGAACTCCTAACTTTAGGTGATCTTCCTGCCTCGGCCTGACCACAAATTCCTGATGAACCAGTAGAGCTTGCCTCCCAGCACCCACAGCTACCAGGGCACAGGGTGGTTTAACTGCTCCAGGTTCTGATCTGCAGAAGGGTTAGGGGTCTTCACTCGGCCATGATCACTATCCTTGGAACCCACCAAACTAAGCCCATTTCTCCTTCAGTCTTTCACACTTGGGCCAAAGGCACCTCCAGGCATGCCGGTGCCTAGGCCAGACACCTTCCCAAAGGCTTTTCCCCCTAACTTTTCAGTGATGGCTCCTTCTGCACTCTTTGGTCTTCACTCAAATGTTACCTCCTCAGAGAAGCCCTCCCTGACCACCTACTTTAAAATTGCCTCCTCGTTTCTCTCTACCACAGTAATTGCCAACTTGTCTGCCCCTTGGAATCACTTGAGAGCTTAAAATTGTACTGATACCTGTGTCTCACTCACGGTGTGGGAACAGCTTGGTCTAGCATGTCACTCTTTTAATTTTCTGTATAAAGCCAGTAAAGACATAGAGCCTTGGTGACTCCAAGAAGTAGGCCCAGGTACCCAACCCCAAGTACCCAAGTCCAAGTCCTCAGCCTCAGAGCCCAGCTCCAAACACCCAGGTCCAAAGTTTTACATATATTAATTCTTTTCATCCTTACAATAATTCTCTCGGGTGTTCTTAGGATCCGCATTTTACAGATGAAAAGATCAAGGTACAGAGAGGTTAAATAACTTCCCTAAGGCAAGCAGCTAGCAAGTGACAGGACAAGGATTTGAACCCAGAGAGTCTGCCTCTGTAGAACAGTGCCTGGCATCTAGAGGGGCTCGATAAATAATTGTCCAGTGAATGAATGACTTAATCTTAACTCCCTCTGCCTCACCCACCCCCATATTCAATCCATCAACTCGCCTGCCTGAGGATTTTATCTTCTAATTATTTATTGAGTCTGTTCATGTCCCACCCACGGTAGCCTCCCTCTCATCTAGCTTACTACCTTCCATGCTGGAGGGCACCTCCTAGGTGTCCCTGTGTCCACTCTTACTCCTGTGTCCACTCCTGTCTATTCTCCACACAGAGGTAGGGAGATTTTAAAACACTAAGTACCCAGTGACTGCCCACAGCACTTAGAAGAAAATTCTATTTCCTTACTATGGCCTCCAAGGTCTTAAATAATTCGCTCCCCTAAACCTCCAGAGCCTCATCTCACTCAGTTTCCTTTCCCTTATTTTCCAGCCTGCTAGCCTCATTGCCTTTGCACAAGCTCTTCCCTCTGCCTGGAACACTTGTTGCTTCAGGAGTCGGCTCGATGTAACTTCTGCAGGGACCTGAGCCCCAATCCAAATTAGACACCTGGTTATTGTAGCAGCCTGTATCTCACCGTCCCAGAATTAATCATGACTGCAATAAAAACGATGGCATGAGCATTTGTTACCATCAGGCTTCCGCCCTAGATTATGAGCTCCCTGAGGACAAGCAGAGGGTTCATCTCTATAGCCAGAATCCAGCACAGCGCCTGGCACACAGGAGGCGCCCAATTACTTTGGCTGAGTGGATAGACATACATACAGACGGACAGATAAATGGCTGGAAGAGGAGTGATTGAACAAATACATTTTAAAATGCCCTGGCTGCATTTCTTAGAGCAGTTATAATGCGCGCAATTCACACGGGAGTTATTTTCACCCTTTGAGGGCCCGCACCCACCGGTGCCCCGGTCGCCTTTCCCAGGCAAGGCCACTGGGCGGGGCATCCGGGGCCGTCGGAGTGACGTCACAGCGGGGCGCGTCCGGAGCCGGCCCTCACTTCCTGATTGGCAAGCGCGGTGGCCACACCCACCGCCGCAGCCGTCGGAGTAGAGATGGTGGCAGCGGTGGGCTCAGGGGGAAGCCCGGCGTTCGCGCAGACGGCGGCGGGGCGGCGGGGCGGCGGGGCGGCGGGGCGGCGGGGCGGCGGGGCGGCGGGGCGGCGGGGCGGCGGGGCGGCGGGGCGGCGGGGCGGCGGGGCGGCGGGGCGGCGGGGCGGCGGGGCGGCCGTGCCGGCTTCAGGGCGTCGGGGTCTCCCGGGGCACGTTCATGAAGCCGGCGAGGTGGAGACAGGGCGCCGAGCGGTTCGCGAGGCTCGCGCGGTTCCGGGGGACAGTGGGACGGCGGAGGGCTCGTGCGCTGCGGCTGGACCGCTCCCCGCGGCGGGCCGGGCACAGGGTGTGACCGGGCCTCCGGGCGCTCGCTGCAGCGCGTCTATTTCGGTGCCTCTGACCTCAGCGAGGAAAGTCCCAGAAACACAGCCCCACCCTCCCCCTCACCCTCCTCGACACGCTCGCCTCTTCCCCACCACCCCAAACTCAGACCCAGAGGAACTGCGGGAAGCTAGGCGCCTGCAGACCTGGTTTCTTAGCCCTAACTCTGTGTGACCCAGAACAGGAGTCCATGCCTTCTGGACGCTAGTCCGCTTATCTGTAAAATGAAGCGACACCTGCGTTAGATGATGCGCGGTATGAAGTACCCTGCACTAGGGGTGCTGGTGCTAGGTGCTCCAGGGTTACTAGTTTCTTCCTGGTCCTGCCGCTGATGTGCTCTGTGTCTTAGAGCAATTTCACTTAACCTCGGGGGCCAGGCTTCCCCCATCCTAGGATGAGTCAATTGCCTTTTTAGTCCCAGGGTCCTGGGGGCCAGGCCTTCTTGAATCATGGAGTCAGTGGCGAGCCAAGAGCAGGCACCGCCTCCTGGTGTCGGGGCTTTTGCCTTTCTGAGCCCTCACCCTCTTCTTTCCCCATGCTCCCCACCCCCCAGCTCAGGGCCCTCCAGCCTTGTCTCTTGACTTCTCTAAGGTTCCTTTGACAAGTGAGTTTTCTCATCCTCCCTGATGGCTCGAATGAGGTTGTGCCTAAGATGGCTGGGCTCCCCAGAGGTTCTTTGAGGTTTCAGTCTGCTGAGACCTTAAAGGGCATCCCAGGACAACCTTCCTGCATGTTCCTACCAAGGTTGAGTCACCCCTGCACAAAACCATTCAGAGGCTCCGTATGGCCCTCAGGCCACTTGGCAAGACCCACAGGCCACAATACCAAGGTCTTTCTTCTCAGCCAAGCCCCCAGCCAGGCTATAGCCAGACTCAACTTTCAGCTGTCTTTCCTCTCTCCCAGGGACACAAACCTCTGCCGGGCTCACTTCTTCCCCGAGCCATCCCCTCACACCTTTTACCTGGCTAACTCCTCATCCCTGACCATCACGGAAGAGGACGGATCCTGACCCCTAAGGTGGGTCTCAGTTCAGTTGAGGACTGGTGAGTGACTGCTGACCTCGCCCAGCGCAGCCACTCCCCCTCCTTGCCTCCTTCCCTCTGCCCACGTTGAACTTTCAGCTGCTTGAAAATACATGCCTCTCTCGCCCCTGAGCCTTTGCACCTGTTTTTCTCTCAGACCTAAACGTTCTTCCCTTCCCTACTTAACTTGTATTTGTCCTTCAAAAAAAAAAATCTCAGTTTAGGGCCAGGTGTGGTGGTTCACGCCTGTAATCCCAGCATTTTGGGAAGCCAAGGTGGGTGGATCACCTGAGGTCAGGAGTTCAAGACCAGCCTGGCCAACATGGCAAAACCCCATCTGTACTAAAAATACAAAAATTAGCCGGGCATGGTAGCATGCACCTGTAGTCCCAGCTACTCAGGAGGCTGAGGCAGGAGAATCGCTGGAACCCAGGAGGCAGAGGTTGCAGTGAGCCGAGATTGCACTACTGCACTCCAGCCTGGGTGACAGAGCAAGACTCCATATAAAAAAAAAAAAAAAAAATCAGTTTAGAAGTCAGTTTCTGTAGGGGTTGGAGGTTGGAGTTTCATGACCAGACCCTACAATATAGAGCACACACTTTCTTGGCAGTATTTAATGTCTCCCCATTAGAATGTAAGTTATTGGTTGGCAGTGGTGGCTCACACCTGTAATCCCAGCACTTTGGGAGGCCAAGGTGAGATGATCGCTTGAAGCCAGGAGTTCAAGACCACCCCATTTCTACTAAAAAAAAAATTTTTTTTTTTGAGATGGAGTTTCACTCTTGTTGCCCAGGCTGGAGTGCAATGGCATGGTCTCCTCTCACTGCAACCTCCGCCTCCTGGGTTCAAGCAATTATACTGCCTCAGCCTCCCAAGTAGCTGGGATTACAGGCATGCACCACCATACCTGGCTAATTTTGTATTTTTTTAGTAGAGACGGGGTTTCTCCATGTTGGTCAGGCTGGTCTCGAACTCCTGACCTCAGGTGATCCACCCGCCTCAGCCTCCCGCAGTGCTGGGACTATAGGCATGAGCCACCATGCCTGGCCTCTACTAAAAATTTTTTAAAATTAGCTGGGCATACCTGGCATGTACCTGTAGTTCTAGCTAATCGGGAGGCTGAGGCATGAGAATCACTTCTGCATAGGAGGTTGAGGCTGCAGTTAAGCTAAGATCAAGCCATTGGACTCCAGCCTGGGCAACAGAGCAAGACCCTGTCTAAAAAAAAAAGAAAAGAGAAGGGAGGGGAGGGGAGACCGAGCGTGTTGGCTCACACCTGTAATCCCAGCACTTTGGGAGGCTGAGGCGGGTGGATCACCTGAGGTCAGGAGTTCAAGACCAGCCTGGCCAACATGGCGAAACCCCATCTTTACTAAAAAAATACAAAAATTAGCCAGTCGTGGTGGTGGGCGCCTGTAATCCCAGCTACTCGGGAGGCTGAGGGAGGGAGAATCGCTTGAACCTGGGAGGCGGAGGTTGCAGTGAGCTGAGATTGCACCACTGCTCTCCAGCCTGGGCGACAGAGTGAGACTCTTGTCTCAAAAAAAAAAAAGGCAGAGTGCTGTGGTTTACACCTCTAATCCCAGCACTTTGGGAGGCCGAGATGGGCGGATTACCTGAGGTCGGGAGTTTGAGACCAGCCTGACCAACATGGAGAAACCCCGTCTCTAATAAAAATACAAAACTAGCCGGGCGTGGTGGCGCATGCCTGTAATCCCAGCTACTTGGGAGGCTGAGGCAGGAGAATCACTTGAACCTGGGAGGCGGAGGTTGCAGTGAGCCAAGATTGTGCCATTGCACTTCAGCCTAGGCGACAAGAGGGAAACTCCATCTCAAAAAAACGAAAAAAAAAAAAAAAAGATGTAAGTTACAGGAGAGTAAAGATGCCTTGTCACTATATCTCCTAATGATAATGATGGCCACAGGCCCTGGCCCAAAATGAAATCTCAATAGGAGTTTATTGAATTAATGAGTGAGTGAATCTCTACCCAGTGCTTGTCCAGTCACTGCTTACATACCTCCAGAGGCAGGGAGCTCACTACTCTTGAAGCAGCCCACTCCGTTTGCAATGAGAAGACCTCTAATTCCTGCCCACCCCCAACCATTGCCCAAGAGATTCCCTGGAGCTGAGGCCCAGAGAGAGTGATTACCTTGCCTGAGGTAGTTGGTGCAGAGCCAAGACCTACTCAACCGTCCTGAGGGCATGTGCAGGCTCACCTAACCCTGAAAGAACCCCTAGGTGTCAGCACTGGCCAGATCCCCCACAGCTTGTATCCATTTGTAGGCCTGGGACTTGAGATGCCATCACAGCCCATTTCCCCTTTGCTCAGGAGCAGCCAACCAGCATCTGCTGAAGACAGGGATAGCAAGTCCCCAGTCTTGGAGTGGGGAAGCTAAGAAGGAAGCACTTTCAGGTAGCACTGGACTTCTGTTGCCCCTTTCAACCCCCATGCCCACCCTATAAAGCAAGACTTGCCGTTCCCATTTTACAGATGCACAAACCGAGGTGCTAGTTACCTAAGATAACACAGCAAGATAGTGGCAAAGCCAGGCCTAACTTCAAAGCCTGACCTCTTTACTCTGCCCCTCAGCTTGGTGCCTCTTGTCTATCTGCCCTACTTCCAGGCCAACTCTTTCCTAAACCTCATGAGGTCCTGAAGTGTCCTGTGGCTTTTGTTCCCCAAGCTGGGTCCCGCCCACAGTGAGGACTCACCAGCTGTGCTTTGGCAGCAGCTAAGAGCTGGCTGAATAACAGGAGTCATCCCTTCCTTCTGTATTTAGCAACTCCCTAAAACTGCAGGGGGACCCTGACCAAATTAGGTAGTGGCCAAGGAGGTGTTTTGGAGAGGCCAAGCCCCTGAAACTAGGCCAGGCCACCTATTCGCTGTATCACTTAGGTCTGTTTCTTTCATGGAGCCTCAACTTACCATCTATAAAGGGGGCAAATTATCCTTTCTCAGGGCCTCTGTGTGCAAGGATTCAGGAAAGCTGCTCTCCTCTCTGCCAGGCCACCTCACCTTTGCACCTTCACCTTGAGGAACGGATCCCCACCCCACCCCCCAGCCAGGGTCCCTTTGTTGGCAGAACTCCAGCATAAACTGCACATAACCTGATTGTTGATGGGGGCCACAGATCCGGGGTTGGGGGCCCAGCTCCCCAGCTTCAGCCCTTCCTGGCCTTGGTTCCTGCTGGGGAACAGGCTCTGTCATCACGTCTGCTTCTTCTTCTTTCTGTGGCCTTTGCAGAGCCATTTCCCAGGGGGCTCTGCCTCTCCTGCCTCCTGTCTCCTCCTCTGTCTTCCCACCCTTCTTCGTCACACAGTGTTTATCCGCGCCTACTCTGGGCCTGGCACTTGGCTCATAGAGCTGAATAAGCTCAGGGCCTGCCCTTGCAAAGCTCACAGTTTGGTGGGGGAAAATGGACAAGGAAATCAAGTTACAATTTATTCACCCATCCCAAATCCTATTGCCCTCCCTGCCGCTGCCCTCGCCCCTGCAGTCTGCGCTCCACGCAGTAGCCTGAGTGATCCTGTTAAAACGGAGGTCAGAACATGTCACTCTTCTGCTCAACCCCCTCGCCCCCTCTATGGCTCCTGGTGTCAGAGGAAAAGCCAGTGTCCTTGCTGTGACCTACAAGGCCCTGCGTGATCTACCTCACTGCCTCCCACTCTCTGCTCTGATCACTCCCTTCCAGCTGCACTGGCCGCCTTGCTGTTTTTCAGCATGCCAGGCGTGCTCCTGCCTCAGGCCTCTGCATTTGCCCTTGGCCCTGCCAGGCATGTCTTCCCCCAGGTAGCCACGTGGTCTCCCTTCCTTCACTCAGGTATCTCCCCCTCATCCAGGGGCCTTCCCTGGCTGCCCATCTAAATATTACCCCTTAGTTGCCTTCTGCTCTTTTACCTGCGTTATTTTTTTTCTTAGCCACTACCAAATGACATGTGATTATTGATTTTCCTTTTCCTGCAAGAGCATAAATCCCATGAGGTCTCCTGAGGTTCCCCACCCCCAAAAACAAAAAAAGGACAGAAGAGAGAGAAAGAAAAAGAATGCCAGAAAAATTCTGAAAAAAAAAAAAAAAAAAAAAAAAAGAAAAGGCAACACTCACTGGCTACTGTTAGATAACAATATTTAAAGCCTCAAAAATTAAAACAACTTGGGACTTGACGGGGTGGCTCACGCCTGTAATCCCAGCACTTTTGGAGGCCAAGGCAAGCGGATCACTTGTGGTCAGGAGTTCAAGACCAGACTGGCCAACATGGTGAAACCCCATCTCTACTAAAAATACAAAAATTAAGAGCCAGGCATGGTGGCTCACGCCTGTAATCCCAGCGCTTTGGGAGGCCGAGTCAGGCAGATCACCTGAGGTCAGGAGTTCGAGACCATCCTGGCCAACGTGGTGAAACCCTGTCTCTACTAAAGATACAAAAATTACCTGGGTGTGGTGGTGCATGCCTATAGTCCCAGCTACTTGGTAGACGGAGGCAGAGAACTGCTTGAACCCAGGAGTTGGAGGTTGCAGTGACCTAAGATCGTGCCACTGCACTCCAGCCTGGGCAACAAAGTGAGACTCCATCTTAAAAAAAAAAATACAAAAATTAGCCAAATTAGCCTGGCCTGGTGGTAGGCGCCTATAGTCCCAGCTACTCAGGAGGTTGAGGCAGGAGAATCACTTGAACCCAGGAGGCAGAGATTGCAGTGAGCCGAGATCATGCCACTGCACTCCAGCCTCCTAGACAGTGAAACGAGATTCCATCTCGAAAAAATAAAATAAAATAAAAATAAATAAATAATTAAGGCTGGGCATGGTGGCTCACGCCTGTAATCCCTGCACTTTGGGAGGCTGAGGCGAGTGGATCACTTGAGGTCAGGAGTTCGAGACAAGCCTGGCCAACATGGTGAAACTCCTTCTCTACTAAAAATATGAAAGTTAGCCAGACGTGATGGTGGGTGCATATAATCCCAGCTACTTGGGAGGCTGAGGCTGGAGGATTGCTTGAACCCGGGAGGCAGAGGTTGCAGTGAACCGAGATTAAACCACTGCACTCCAGCCTGGGTGATGGGGTGAGACTCAGTCTCAAAACACAACAAAACAAAAAATAATAATTAAAACCACTTGGTTTGGTTCAGGAACAGACAAACAGACCAATGGACTAGAATAGAGTGTCCAGAAATAGACCTAATTGCATGCAAGAATTTAGTATTTGATAAAGGTGTCCTCTCAAAGTGGAAAATGGACTCTTTAATAAATGGTGTTGGGACACCTAGGTAGCCAACTAAGAAAAAAAAAATTAGATCTGTGCCTCACACTGAGCACCAGGATGAGCTCCCAAGGGATAAAATATTTAAATTATAGAAAAATCAAAATAAAACCATAAAGGCACCAGAGGAAAACATGGGAGAATGTATAATCTCATAGTGGAGAAAGTTTAACCATGACTCAAAAATCAAAAAGCTGTAAAAAAAAGATTGATAAAGTCAACTAGATAAAAATCAAAAACTTCTGCATGGAAAAACACTGTAAATCAACGCATAAGACAAATGACAAACGGGGAAATATTTGCAACTCTAATCACAAACAAGGGAACATCTCTCTTATTTAGAATTCTAGGAAATTCATTAAAAGGACCAACAATCTTATAGAAATAGAGGCCTAGGCTGGGCGCGGTGGCTCATGCCTGTAATCCCAGCACTTTGGGAGGCCAAGGTGGGCAGATCACCTGAGGTCGGGAGTTCAAGACCAGCCTGACCAACATGGAGAAACCCCGTCTCTACTAAAGATACAAAAAAATTAGCCGGGCATGGTGGCGCCTGCCTGTAATCCCAGCTACTCAGGAGGCTGAGGCAGGAGAATCGCTTGAACCTGGGAGGCGGAGGTTGCAGTGAGCCGAGATCACGCCATTGCACTCCAGCCTGGGCAACAAGAGCAAAACTCCATCTCAAAAAAAAGAAAAAAGAGAAAAAGAAAGAAATAGAGGCCTAGCATATGAAGTGACAGTTCCCAGAAAAGTAAATGTAAGTGATTCTTAAACACATAAAAAGAAGCTCAAACTCAAAAGAAATGCAAACCAGAAAAACTAGACTAGGATATTGCTACAGTTCAAACGTTACGCCGCGAAAAGCAGGTGCTGGGAACTTAACCCCAATACAACAGTGTTGGGAGGTTGGGCCTAAGGGGAGGTGTTTAGGTCATGAGGGTTTCACCCTCATGAATGGATTGGTGGTGCTGTTATAGCAGGATTGGGATTATTATTCTGGGAACAGATTCATTATAAAAGGGCAAGTTCAGTTCCCTTTTCTTCTCTCTCACCCTCTCTTTGCTCTTCCACCATGGGATGACACAGCAAGAGGGCCCACGCCAGATGTGGGCCCCATGATCTCGGAATTCCCAGCCTCCAAAACTGTGAGCCAATACACTTCTGTTTATGATTAATTATCCATTCTGTGGGATTTTATTATAGCAGCACAAAATGGACTAAGATACCATGTCTTATCAGTCTGGCCAAAAAAAACCCAAAAACTGAATAACATATTCTGTGAGCATTTCTATGAGGAAATAGTACTACTCTCACACATGTTCTCACACATGACTCTCACATGTGTGAATATAAATTGGTAAAAGGGCATTTTGGCAAAATCTATCAAAATGCATTCAGATAACCTACTTCTGGGAATTCATCTTCGGATAGACTTGCATGAGTAATAAATGGTGTATGTATAAAGTTATTCTCTGCAGCACTGTTTCCAATAGCCAAAGACTGGAAACAACCCAACTGTCAATTAGTAAGGGGCTAGACTAGGTAGAGCACAGTCCATCCACAAAATGGAATACTATATGGCTAAGAAAAAGAATCAGGGAGATCTGTGTGTTCTAGTAGGGAAAGTTTTATAAAGGATACTAAGGGCCGGGTGCAGTGGCTCATGCCTGCAATCCTAGCGCTTTGGGAGGCCGAAGCAGGTGGATCACCTGAGGTCGGGAGTTTGAGACCAGCCTGACCAACATGGAGAAACCCCATCTCTACTGAAAATACAAATTTAGCCAGGCGTAGTGGCGCATGCCCGTAATCCCAGCTACTCAGGAGGCTGAGGCAGAAGAATCGCTTGAACCCAGAAGGCAGAGGTTGCAGTGAGCCGAGGTTGCACCATTGCACTCTAGCCTGGGCAACAAGAGTGAAACTCCATCTCAAAATGAAATAAAATAAAATAAAGGATACTAAGTTTGGCCATGCGCGGTGGCTCACACGTGAAATCCCAGCACTTTGGGAGGCCGAGGCGTGTGGATCACTTGAGGCCAGGAGTTCAAGACCAGCCTGTCCAAAATGGTGAAACCCTTCTCTACTAAAAATACAAAAATCAGCCAGGTGTGATGGCGCACGTCTGTAGTCCCAGCTACTTGGGAGAGAGAATTGCTTGAACCTGGGAGGCAGAGTTTGCAGTGAGCTGAGATCGTGCCACTGCACTCCAGCCTGGTGACAGAGCGAGACTCCGTCTCAAAAAATATATAAATAAATAAAATAAATAAATAAATAAATAAACCATATTACTCTCCTGCTCAGAAACCTTCCAGTGATTTCCCATCACATTGAGAATAAAACCAAATAACTTTCTCGTAGCAGACAAGGCCCGCCAGCGTGAGCACATCCTTCCTGAACAGCTCTCAGTTCATCTTCCCTCGCTCACTGTCTTCCAGCCACACTGGCCCCCAGGCAGACTCTCACCTCGGGACATTTGCACTCAGGGTTCCCTCACTTTATTCAGGTCACTGTTAAATGTCACCTCTGCAGAGAGGCCTTCTTTCACCTAAAAAATCAAAAATAAAAAAAAATTCTTTTACGCAGCCCTGACCCCTGATTGCCAAGACGTTCTAGCCCCTTCCTTTCTTTACTTCTCTTCAAAGTGAGTCTCACCCGTGATGTCACACGTCTGTTGATTGTCTCCTCCACTTCTAAGTTCCAAGAGGGGAGGGGAATGGAGCTGCCTTGTTCACAGCTCTCTCCTCAGGCCCTAGCACAGGGCCTGGCACATTCAGTAAATATTTGTTGAATGAATGGATGAAATGTGACACCAGATGTAAAGTGCTTAGCATGATCCTGGCATACAGCAGGGGTTTGATAAACGTGACTTCCTTCTCCTTCCCTGGGACACCTTCACACTCCTCTCACCCCTGCCCCTCCAGGAATACTTCCCATGTGACCACATGGGCTCCTTGTCTCAGGGTGCCCTCCCTCTCTCCTTTCCACGTGGCCTTTTCATTTGGCTGTTGACCGGGGGGTATGACATGACTTCTCCATTACACAGTGGTTCCCCTGTGCAGGAACTATGGGAACCATAGTTCCTACTCACTCAGCCTCCCTCCTTTTCCAAAGCTCACCCTATGAAGCTGCCTACAGGGCCCACACGTATCATTTCCTGACTCTGATAAGGAATTCCCCCTCTGGTTTGTTCTGTTTCTCTGTCAGTTCCTTCTTCAGTCTAACCGAAATCATTCTTGCTGCAATAAAGAATGAGTTTCCTTTATTTCTCTAGGGCTTCTGAGAAGGCAGCTGGGCTAATTTTTTCCTGTAATATTTTGGTAGTTGTTAAGGGTTTGGAGGTGAACCCTCCCCACGGAGTCTGCAGTCTCAATTCTCAGGCAGAGCAACTCTTGTCAGCTGCTTGGCAGGAAAGGTTTCTCTTTATTCATCTTAGAGGATTTCAGCATACCCTGCAGGGCGGCCAGCTCCCCAGGACTGTGGCCCGTCAGGTGGTTGGCAGACAGGGACAAGATGGTGGACATGGTTGTGGGCATGACTGAACCCAGATGAGAGGTGAGGTTGGCACCTTAACCTTCACCACCTCACTCCCACCTCTCCCTTCTTAATTTATCCATCCATTTAGTCAGTCAGCTCAGAATAAGAATCAGAAGCACCAACTATGTGCTAGGCACCCAGCTCTTATCTTCTCTAAGTCTTGCTTTCTCTGTCTATAAGACGGAGATAATAGTACTTACATGGTCATTGTGAAGACTAAATGAGCTCATGTATATAAAACCCTTAGCATATCCTTGGCTCATTATAAATATTCAATAAACGTTTTATTTTTCAATTCAACCAGCAAATACTGAGAGATGCCATCTCTGGGCCAGGCCCTCAAGGGTCCAGTGGGAAAGGCAGATCTGGAAACATATATTTATGAATAAAGTGCAGGCCGAGCTCACGCCTGTAATCCTAATATATTGAGAGGCCAAGGTAGGAGGATTGCTTGAAGCCAGGAGTTCAAGGCCAGCCTGGGCAGCATAGCAAGACCCTGTCTGTACAAAAAAAAATTAAAAATTAGCCGCATGTGGTGGTGCACACCTGTAGTCCTAGCTACTCAGGAGACTGAGGCAGGAAGATCATTTGAACTCAGAGGTTTGAGGCTGCAGTGAGCTAGGATCATGCCATTACACTCCAGCTTGGGCGACAGAGTAAGACCTTGTCTCTTAAAAAAAAAAAAGTCCAAACAGAGTATTTGGGGGACAAGGTGGGGCTGGGAGCCCACCTGCCTGCTGCTCGGCTGGGTGACCTTAGGGAAGGCACACCCTCTTTAGTCCTGCCAGGGAGAATGCAGGAGTTGAGATGGGGACTCAGGCCTAAAAATAAGGCAGGGCAGGACTAAAGACTTGGAGTTGAGCCAGCTAGCCTGCTTTCCAATCTTGCCTCTGCTGAACTCTCCCGGTATGACCTTGGGCAAGCCTCCTGCCACTCTGAAACTCAGTTTCCTCCTCTGAATAGTGGGGATGGGGATGATCTCATCAGGTGGCAGGGTGGCCGTGAGGATGCAGAAGAGGGCAGATGGCAAAGTCAAAGGTACTATGCCCTGTGTGGGAGCCAGCCCTGGCCCACCTGAGGATGAGGAGGAAGTTCTCCCTGCGCAGCTCCAGGTACTCCTTGCTGCTATAGCTCCTCCCGTGCCAGTGGCAGGAGTGATCCAAGAGGCTGAGGGTCGGGTCCTTGCCATGTTCCATGAAGTCTGGCCTGGGGTTCCCTGGCACACAGTGGTGTACCTAGGCTGAAGAATTTCAGTTTCATGCAAAACACATCTTGGGGTGGGGGCACAGGGGCACCCAGCATATTACATCTGCTCCCACCCTGAGCCAGAGGGGCTGAGTGCTTGGTGTGGGGCCTTGGCCTGCTCATTGAGTCACTATATTCTTGGACTTCTCTGGACCTCAGTTTCCCCATTTGTAGAATCAGGATAATGGGCCGGGAGCAGTGGCTCACGCCTGTAATCCCAGCACTTTGGGAGGCTGAGGCAGGCAGATCACTTGAGGTCAGGAGCTTGAGACCAGCCTGGCCAACATGGTGAAACCCCATATCTACTAAAAATACAAAAATTACCTGGGCATGGTGGCCGGCACCTGTAATCCCAGCTGCTCGGGAGGCTGAGGCAGGAGAATCACTTGAATCCGGGAGGTGGAGGTTGCAGTGAGCCGAGATTGTGGCCGCCACTGTACTCCATCCTGGGAGACAGAGTGAGACTCTGTCTTAAATATATATGTGTGTGTGTGTGTGTGTGTGTGTGTGTGTGTGTGTGTAGACAATGAAATTGACCCTAAGGGAGAGTCTTTCAAAATTAACCTGGTGCTAGAGACCACCTTTCTCTAGCTTGTGGTCCACTCCATCCTGCCCTCCTCCTTCTCCCGGCCCTGGTGATGTTAAGCAAGGGGGTCTCTCCTTCGGACTGGGGGTTCCTGAAAACACAGCTTTATATCTTTCCTCAAACGGGGGGGCAGGGCTATGTCTCTTCCGTGAGAGCTCCAAAGGTAAGTATTGTCTAACAGTGACGATGCACTTACATGTCAGGCACTTCACATTCGTCACCCCAATTCATCACGTCACATGGGTTTTTACTAATATACCATATTACAGATGAGGAGACTGAGGCTTAAAGAGTTTATGCAACTTGTTCAGGGTCATCCAGACAGTAGATGGAGGAGTCAGGATTTGTCCAGAGGCCCATTTCAGGGTTGTGGAAAGGAGGCAATGTTAATCAATTCAGACGGACTCTGGGCCACGCCCCAGGTGTTTCACTCATACACTAGCTGCGTAACCTTGGGAAAGCCTCTGAAATTCTCTGGCCTCAGTTTCTCTATCCATATAACAGAGTGATTCTACCACAGGGAGAGAATGTGTGTAAATGTCTAGACAGGATCTGGCACACAGTAAGTGCTCAATAAATGGTGTTTCCTCCTCTCTTCCTTCTTTTGCTCCTCTGGTAGGAACTCCAGGCCTGAGCATATGCCAAGCCAAACTGGCCTCCTGTCTCAGAGGGACAATTTTGTGTTCCCTCTTCTCATACTGATAAGGCTTAGGGGACCACTGAGAGCCCCCACTCCCAGATTGCCTTGACTCCCAGGGAGCTTGAGTCAGCTGGCAGGTGAGGGGACAGTCTCCAGGCTGATGGGGACACAGCCCAATTCGGGGGGAGGTCCTGGCCCCACACCTGACACTGACTGAGGAACCACAGCATTATGCCACCTCATTGCGCAGCTGGGGCGTGGCTGGGGTGTGTGGACACAGGAGGCACAGAGTTGGTGCTCTGGAAGGGAGCGTGTCAGGGGTTCTAGTCTATGTCAAGTTAGCCTCTGGGGCCACTCACTCTAGGGAAGGTGGAATGTGTTGTGGTGCGAACAGCAGCTGGTGAAGTTGGCATAGTTCCACTCGTGCTTGTCAAAGCGAGAGCCCAGTAAGTAGCTAAAGCAGTGCCTAATGGATAGGAATTGTCCCCTGGGGGGTTGATGTCACCCAGAACTGGCACTAACCTCTTCCCTCCACCACCCACTGACACCCTTTCTAGTATCAAGCACTCCTGGCCCCCAAGGTCCTCAGATCTCACAAGTTACGGGAGGTCCAGGAGCCACTGAGGCAAAGCCCAACAGAGCGCCCATACTCAGGAAATTAGCAAGCCTCCCATCAAAGCAGGAGAGATGGAAGTAGACTGCAAAGACACCCCTGGAAGCAGAAGGTTCTGTGCCAAGGAATGCTCCCTACTTCATCTGGGAGTCCCACTCTTGGGAGGGAGCTGCGGGGGAGGGAAGGGAGACTTCCCTGCAGGCAGAGGAATGGCCAGGCTGACCTGGTCCTTACCTGGAAGCCCCAAAGCTCAAGCAGGATGCTCTGCATTGGGTGCCCTGGGACTGGCTGCTCCTTAGTGCCACTGACTTGGAAATAAACAGCAGACATTGGCCCCCAAGGCCATGATCCCTGGTGTCACTTTTTGGCACATGCAGAAGGACTGCTGTGGCAGAGCTGGAGGGCTCAGTCCTGACCTGCCCTGGTGGACAGGAGAAAGCAGAAGACTAGACTCCCAGGGACCCCCAGGATCTTGACCTGCAGACTCAGGGCTGAAGGGGGCTCCCTGGGCAGCCTCCAAGGGCATACACCATTCTCACTCACCTCTGAAATATACCAGCCTACCCTGGAAGACTCCAGCGTCTCACTGAAATACTCTAGGTCCTCTCCCACTCCCCATAATATGCCAGCACCTTCTGAAATAACCCAGCCTTTGTGAAACTCTTTAGCTCCCACTGTGCTCTGATCATCTCGGAAGTTCTCCAGCCCCTATGGCAAACCTCCACTCCACTCTTGAAGTCCAGCCTCAACTTGAAATTTTTGCTCCAACTTTAAATATTGCAATCCCCTTGAAATATTCCAGCACCCATTCGAATACTCCGCACACCACTTTAACACCCCAGCCCTCACTCCCACCCCCAGTGAAAATCGCCATTCCATCACCTCCAGCCCCTCTATAATGCTCTGTCCTGCCCTGAGGGAAAGATGGACTCCACGGCCTCCCCAGAGTGCACTACGGTGGTCCTCACTCTGGTCCCTGCTTGTTCTCATGTCCTCCTAGGCCTCAGATGGCTCCTGGACATCAGTGTAGGGACGCGTAAGCACTCCTGGTGGGAGGAGGCTGTGTGATGACCCCACTGGCTTCCTCACTGCACTCCAGGCAGGTAGAGTCCACCCACTCTAGAAACCCTCCTCCCACCCCCAGAATAAGAGTCTCACTGACCATAAATATGGCAGCAGTTACTGAAAGTTGGGGGCACCCAGGCCCTGGGGGATGGCACACTCCTGACCTGCCAGGTTGACTTGTTATGAGCCCCCTGGGGTGGGTCAGCCCCAAGAGGTAGTCCCACAGGCTCAGCCACCGTACTTGGCCCAGGTTCCCCATCGTGCTGCGCTAAGACACCTGTCCTGTGGCTCCATGGGTCTGCTAGGCCAAGGCCAAGCCGCCTCCAGCACAGGCTCTGGGTCATCAGGGAGCAGAGTGGGGCCCCTGGGATAGGCCAGTTGGCCTGCCTGCCCTGCTTTGTGTTTGGCAAAGCACCACCCCCTGGGATACACCCTTATGTGAGAGTGAGCGTAGGCAGAGCCTAGCAATCTGTCTATAAAGTGGCTGCATGGATGAGGAACATTATTATGGATTCTACAACTGAAGGGAACTGGGTTCCAAGCCCAACTCTGCTGTGTTACCTTAGGTAAGTCACTTTCCCTCTCTGAGCTACAGTGGCTTCACCTTTGAAGCAGAGATAATAACTGTACCCTTGTCTTGCCCCTTACCAGTTTGCTTCAAGGTTCAAGTCAGATATTGGTTATAGGATTAATCTGTCATTCTACAAATATGTATTGAGTACCTACTATGTGCCAGGCCTACTTTAGATCTAGACATATGGTATTTAGCATTTCTCTCTGCATAAAGCAGTTTGTGATGATGAAGAGCCTAGAATCTGGGGTGGTGATGGGAGAGATTCCAAAACTCCTCATCAGACCTCTCTCCCTGGCTCCTGACAGCTTTTTGTATACCTGCTATGTGCAAGACACTTTCGAAGCCATCATTTCCTTTACTCCTCATCCTGATAATCAGATATTACCGTTCTAGTTTTATTGGTGTGGAAACTAAAGCCCAGAGTTGTTAAGACATTTGCCTAAGATCACACAGCCAGTAACTTGTGGGTCCTAAATTTGAGCCATGCTGCCTTTAGCAAGAATGGAGGTGAGAGTATCACCACAGCATGTCCACACAGTGGGGTGATAAGCTGGGTCTGTTCCTGGGGGGGTCCTGGCAGGGGCCTCAGGCAGTATCGTCCCTGTCCCCTAGGAGTCCCCAGTGCCATAGAGGACTAGAGGACCAGACTCCAAGAAAGACATTTGAAGGTTGAACAGGCCTCTTGGGGCACCTTGTCCCACCTTCTCCTTGTACAAAAAAGGAAACAGGGGCCCAGAGAGAGGCAGACACTTGGTCAAGTTCGCACAACCTGTCAGAGGCCTTGCTTCTTATCCAGGCAGAGTTGCCTGCCCGAAAAAGGCACATCGTGCCGCAGGACCCCTGGTGATGCAGACAAGAAGTGCTCAGGGCTTAGAGAAGGGAGAAAATACCGCTGTCTCGGAGGCTGAGCCTGGGCAAAAAAGAGGACAGAGAGGCTGCCAGATGGGAGGACCTCTGGGCAAAGGCTTGGTGGTGGGACTTGTGGTGGGGGTCACCATGCAGGTGCATTCCCTGCCTGTGCATGAGGTCAGTCCATGCGAGTCCCCTCTGCATGCTCACCTTGGTACCTCCCGAGACCAGCTATTCTGCTGCTGAGCTATTCCCACTGCTGTAGTTCTTCCTGCTCCTGAGCTGAAATCCTCCCTGCTCGAGTCTCCACCCGCTGGTCAGAGTTGTGCTGTTTGGGTTCCCCAAAAATGAGTGTCATGTCTGGCACTAGAGCCACTGAGTGAGAGGCTGAATCAGAGATTTCACCTGTGGGCAACCTGTTTGTCCTTCAGAATCCTCTGAGACGTCATCCCTCTCCACTAGGCAAAGTTTTGTCCTTCGTTCATTCCTGTTTTTTCAGTCAGTCTTTATTAAGCGCCTAGTGGGTGCCAGATGCTGCAAGATGCTGCTTGAACTGTGCTAAGTTAAAGCGACAAAACCTAGTGGAGCCCAAAGTCAAGGAGGGAGAGAGAAAAACACATCAACTAATATGCACAATGATAGTTGGGTCTTTTTACCAAAGAAATCAACCAAGGTTTATACATTACATTTGGTGGTGATGTCTCTTTGAAGTCCCTTATAATACAAAACAGCCACCCTCTACTCCTGACTTTTTTATGGCAACATTTATTTATTTATTTATTTATTTATTTTTGAGACAGAGTCTTGCTCTGTCGCCCAGGCTGGAGTGCAGTGATTTCAGCTGACTGCAACATCCACCTCCTGGGTTCAAGCGATTTTCCTGCCTCAGCCTCCTGAGTAGCTGGGATTACAGGTACCCGCCACCATGCCTGGCTAACCTTTTGTATTTTTAGTAGAGATGGGGTTTCACCATGTTGGCCAGGCTGGTCTCAAACTCCTGACCTCATGTGATCCACCCGCTTCCACCTCCCAAAGTGCTAGGATTATAGACATGAACCACCACACCCGGCCAAAAAAAAGAATTATTCGTAGTGATGGTATATACATACATAGGAAGCACAGTTATGGGACGTCCACCAGATCTCTTCATTGAAAAGGAGTGATCCTCTTTGCAAATACCAAATCATCTGTGTGGGGCTCCTTTCACACGGTGTGAACATGCTCTTCTTTAAAACTTTTCACCTAGTGGTTTTAGCATCTGTGATGGATTAAATTTTGTCTTTCCCAAATTCATATGTTGGATACCTAACCCCTAATGTGACTATACTTGGAGACGAGGCCTTTCTGGAAGTAATTAAGGTTAAATGAAATCATAAGGGTAGGACCCTGATCCGATAGGGTTAGTGTCCTTATAAAAAGGGACACTAGGCTTGGCATGGTGTCTCACCCCTGTTATTGCAGCACTTTGGGAGGCAGGAGGATCACTTGAGCCCAGGAGTTCCAGACCAGCCTGGGCAACATGCTGAGACTCTGTCTCTACAAAAAATAAACAATTAGCCGGGTGTAGTTGTACATTCCTGTGGTTCTAGCTACTCGGGAGGCTGAGGTGGGAGGATCGCTTAAGCCCAAGAGGTCAAGGCTGCAGTGAGCTGTGATCGTATCACTGTACTCCAGCCTGGGTGACAGAGCAAGACACGGTCTTAAATTTAAAAAAATTAAGAGACATCAAAGAGCTTGCGCTCTCTCTGCCATGCGAGGACACAGTGAGAAGGTGGCCATTGCAAGTCAGGGAGACAGCCCTCACCAGGAACTGACCCTGCTGGACATCATTGATGATTCTTTATTTATTTATTTATTTATTTATTTATTTTTTGAGACAGAGTCTTGTTCTGTCACTCAGGCTGGAGTGCGGTGGCATGATCTCGGCTCACTGCAACCTTCACCTCCCGGGTTCAAGCAATTCTCTAGCCCCAACCTCCTGAGTAGCTGGGACTACAGGTGCGTGCTACCACGCCCCACTAATTTTTGTATTTTTAGTAGAGACAGGATTTTGCCACGTTGGCCAGGCCGGTCTTGAACTCCTGACCTCAAGTGATCCGCCTGCCTTGGCCTCCCAAAGTGCTAGGATTACAGGTGGTGAGACACTACCATCTATCAAGCATTGATGATTCCTTAAATCAGTGACGTAATTGGGATTACAAAATGGAGTTTTTCCTGGCTGGGCACGGTGGCTCATGCCTGCAATCCCAGCCCTTTGGGAGGCTGAGGCAGGTGGATCACTTGAGACCAGCAGTTTGAGACTAACCTGGCCAACATGGTGAAACCGCATCTCTACTAAAAATACAAAAATTAGCCAGGCATAGTGGCGGGCACCTGTAGTCCCAGCTACTTAGGAGCCTGAAGCATGAGAATCACTTAAACCTGGGGTTGGGGGAGGGGCACGGAGGTTGCAGTTAGCTAAGATCGCACCACTGCACTCCAGCCTGGGTGAAAGAGTGAGACTCCATCCCAAAAAATAAAAATAAAAATTTTTTAAATGGAGTTTTTCCAGTTCTCACATTCCTTCTATATTTATTAGTGGGCATTTTCTTTCTTTCTTTCTTTTTCTTATAGTTCTGGAGCCTGGGGAGTCTGAGATCAAGGTGCTGGCAAGGTAGGTTTTATTTTGAGGCCTCTTCTCTTGTCCTGTAGGCAGCCACCATCTTGCTGTGTGCTCACATCTAGCTGCCATTTTTCTTTTTTTGTTTTTCTTTTTTTGAGACAGAGTTTTGCTCTTGTTGCCCAGGCTGGAGTTCAGTGGTACAATCTCGACTCACAGCAACCTCCGCCTTCCGGGTTCAAGTGATTCTCCTGCCTCAGCCTCCTGAGTAGCTGGGATTATGGGCACCCGCCACCATGCCTGGCTAATTTTTGTACTTTTAGTAGAGACGGGGTTTCACCATGTTGGCCAGGCTGGTCTTGAACTCCTGACTTCTGGTTGATCTGCCCACTGCAACCTCCCAAAGTGCAGGGATTACAGGCATAAGCCACCACGCCCAGTTTTTTGTTTGTTTTTTTTTGAGATGGAGTTTTGCTCTTGTTGCCCAGACAGGAGTGCAGTTCCTCAATCTCGGCTCACTGCAACCTCTGCCTCCCAAATTCAAGCAATTCTTCTGCCTCAGCCTCTGGAGCAGCTGGGATTACAGGCGCCCGCCACCATACCTGGCTAATTTTTTGTATTTTTAGTAGAGACGGGGTTTCACCATGTTGGCCAGGCTGATCTTCAACTCCTGACTTCAGGTGATCCAGCCGCCTCAGCCTCCCAGAGTGCTGGGATTACAGGCGTGAGCCACCACACCCAGCTTTAGCTGGCATTTTTCTACAAAGAGGATCTTCAACTAGAAATGAACCACAGTTTCTCCTTAAAAAGGCAGGATAAATGCTTAATTCTCTAAGGAAAGGGTTTTGTTTTTTCTTTGTAAACAAGAGATTCTAGAAAGTGTTTGTATGCTAAGAGGATAACTCTGTGGAAGGAAAATCTGGATGGTACAAGAGATGGAGTTACAGAGGTGTAACATCCCCAGAAGGTGAGAGGATTTAGAATCCAGGTGGGGAAGAAGGAGATGGGGTAGGATGTTGGAAGACAAAAGAAAAAGTGTGAGCTGCTCATCTGGGCAGAGTGATAGGGCCTGCTTAGTGAGAAATGCACTAGAGGATTGCTGGGCCTGGTTAGTGTCCTATTGAGGCTGGGAGCTGCGACCCTGTCTGCATAGCAAGCAGTTTTCTCCTCCACATTTAGAAGGTAAGGGAGGTCGGTCACGGTGGCTCACGCCTATAATCCCAACACTTTGGGAGGCCGAGGCAGGTGGATCACCTAAGGTTGGGACTTCGAGACCAGCCTGACCAACATGGAGAAACCCTGTCTGTATTAAAAATACAAAATTACTGCACTCCAGCCTGGGTGACAGAGTGAGACTCCATCTCAAAAAAAAAAAAAAAAAAAAAACAAAACAAAATTAGCCGGGCGTGGTGGCGCATGCCTGTAATCCCAGCTACTAGGGAGGCTGAGGCAGGAGAATCGCTTGAATCTGGGAGGAGATTGCGGTGAGCCAAGATCGTGCCATTGCACTCCAGCCCGGGCAACAAAAGCAAAACTCTGTCTCAAAAAAAAAAAAAAAAAAAGAAGGTAAATGGTTAGATTCCTGCAGGCCTGGGTTTTCCAGGCAGTTACACTGGAGGGAGAGGGAGGGAGAGAGAGGCCGGACAGTGCCAGGTCTTTGCAACGAATGACCATAAGGACTGACAGCAGAATCTAGGCTGGTCGAAAGCAGGAGTGAGAAGAGGAGGAGAGTGATGGCTAGCTGGGAAATGGATGAGAGAGGTCTCATTGGGCTTGCTGGGCTTTGATTTTTGATTTTGGTATCAGTTTTTAGAATTGTTTTATTTATTTATTTAGAGACAGGGTCTTGCTCTGTCACCCAGCCTAGAGTGCAGTGGTACAACCATGGCTCACTGCAGCCTTGAACTACTGGGCTGCCCAGGCTGGTCTCGAACTCCTGGCTTCAAGTGATCCTTCTGCCTCAGCCTCACAAAAGTTCTGGGATTACAGGTGTGAGCCACCACACCCGACTTAGAATTGTTGTCAAGGAGCTTGTGAGTACATGGGCTGAAAGGATAGGAAACTGTGGTCAGAGAGTTGAGGTTTAATTGAATGAATGAATGAATGAATGAATGAATGAATGAATGATAGTGAACACTTATGTGGTATTTACTATGTGCCAAACACTCCTCTAACAGCTCACTGATTTCTCTCAAGACTTCTGTGAGGTGAGGTCTACTAAATTTCCATTTTACATATGAGGAAACTGAGGTACAGAAAGGTGAAATAACTTGGGCAGGGCATGGTGGCCCACACCTATAATCCCAGCACTTTGGGAGGCCAAGGCAGGCGGATCACTTGAGGTCAGGAGTTTGAGACCAGCCTGGCCAACAGAGTGAAACCCTGTCTCTACTAAAAATACAAAAATTAGCTGGGTGTGGTGGCACACGCCTGTAATCCCAGACACTCAGGAGGCTGAGGCAGGAGAATCACTTGAACCTGGGAGTTACAGTGAGCCATGATCACATCACTGCACTCCAGCCTGGGAGACAGAGCAAGACTCTGTCTCAAAAAAAAAAAAAAAAAAAAAAAGAATGTGAAATAACTTGTCCCAGGTCATGGAGCTAGGAAGAGGCAGAGTTGGTCTGCAAACCAGGCAGTCTGGGCCCAGAGTCTGTGTTCCTAATCAAGGTTATTCTGAAAGGATGAATGAGGGCATAGAATCCACTTTTCTCGTCCTAAGAAGTGCCAGCTGTCTCCTGACCTCAGATTGGGTCAGAGCCCTAATCTGGTCTACAGAGGTCCAGAGACAAAAAACAATGAACAAAGAAATATATAATTCCAGATTGTGATAGCCATAGAGGAGACAAACTGGATGCTGAGACCAAGAATCTTCTTAGATGTGGCAGTCAGGGGAGGCTTCCCTGAGGAGACAGCACTTCAATTGAAGAATAAAAAGGAAGCAGTACTGTGAAGAGCAAGAAGAAGAGCATCCTAGGAAGAGGGAACACCATGTAAAAAGGCTGTGAGACAAAAATTCAGTGTATTCTAGGAACTGAAAAAGATTCAAATGTGGGTAAAGGGAAAGATGGCTAAAGCTGGGACTGGAGAGGAGGCAGGGGCCAAGCACACAGGGCCTCAGAGGACAAGACAAAGCTACTGGATTTTATTATTCTTTATTATTATGGTATCGTATGTATTGTATTTTTATTTTTCCAAGAAAAATGAAAGGTAAGGCACTGGGAGATTTTAAGCAAGGGACTAATGTGGCCTAACACATATTTTAAAAAGTAGAAGCAATTTTTTTTTTTGAGACGGAGTCTTGCTTTGTCACCCAGGCTGGAGCCCAGTGCCGCGATCTCCACTCACTGCAACCTCCGCCTCCTGGGTTCAAGCGATTCTCCTGCCTCAGCCTCCTGAGTAGCTGGGATTACAGGCACCGGCGCCACACCCAGCTAATTTTGGTATTTTTAGTAGAGACAGGGCTTCACCAAGTTGGCCAGGCTGGTCTCGATCTCCTGACCTCAAGTGATTCGCCCGCCTCGGCCTCCCAAAACAATGGGATTACAGGCGTCAGCCACCGTGCCCGGCCTGAGAAGCAATGTTGTTATTTTGTTCTTCCATTCATTTGCTTATTCAGTCATCAATTCTTGAATTTCTTCATTCATTCTTTCTTACCTTCCATTATTTAGTTTTTCACTGGACTTTCCTTTGTTCACCTGTTAATTCCTTTGTCCTTTGGTTGATTCACGTGTTCCTATACACAGAAAGCCTGCTACTGTGTGCCTGGCCTTGTGTGGGTACTGGAAGCATCTACAAGAGCCAGACCCCTGCCCTTGAGGAATACATATCCCACACACCCATCCCCCAGGAACCAGTGGTGCCCCAGGCAGAAGATGCTGAGGTTCTGCTGGGGGTGCAGGGTGGGTAGAGGCAGCAATCAGGGAAGGCCTCTAGAGCAGATGTCTGTGAGTCAGACCTTGAAGGATGACAGAGTGAGCATGACAGATTGGTGGGATCCCCCAAGAGCAGGGAACAGTCTCTCATCTCTGTGTTCCCTAAGGCTGGCACCTAAGACACAATGATAAATGTTTGCTTGTTTGCTAATTGAACATGTGGGCCAACGGCCAGGCAGGGAGCATTTGATGGCGGAGGTGATGCTGTCCGGCTAGGGTGAGGCCACTCTTCCAGAGACACTGCACTGCCACTGACTCCTCTGTCTTCCTCCTCATCCCTCCTCCCATTTCCTAAGAGAAAAGCATTCTTATCTCCATCCCACCACTCTGTTATTCCAGGCACATTGGGCCACACTTGAGCATGTGTACGCATGCACACACACATCCCCACATGCCCCTGCCCATGCAAAGAAACACACTTGTCTGCATGCCGTGGCCTAGTTGTTGATTCCAAAAGCAAAGTCATCATGTCATTGCTTTCTCTCTCTCTCTCTCTCTCTCTCACACACACACACACACACACACACACACTTCTGTGTTTACACACACTCTCCCTGCTTCTCACCACATCCCAACAGACACATCCTTCTCCACCAAACAGCCTTCCCCACCACGCCTCTTCCTCTCCTGGACAGGAGGGATATTCTGGGTTCTTGCTTTAAGGCTGAAGTAACAGTGGTGGGAGTGGGGACTGAACCCCAGATTGAGGAGGGGTCAGGGATCCCTATCAGACAGACTGGAACTGATAGAGGATGCTACTGTTTCTCTTTTTGTTTTTAAAAATCTTTTTCCACATGTCCTAAGATACTCAGTTTTTCTTCTTTTTTTTTTTTTTTTTTTGAGACGGAGTCTCGCTCTGTCGCCCAGGCTAGAGTGCAGTGGCACGATCTCAGCTCACTGCAAGCTCCGCCTCCTGGGTTCACACCATTCTCCTGCCTCAGCCTCCTGAGTAGCTGAGACTACAGGCGCCCGCCACCACGCCCGGCTAATGTTTTTATTTTTAGTAGAGATGGTGTTTCACTGTGTTAGCCAGGACGGTCTTGATCTCCTAACCTCGTGATCCGCCTGCCTCGGCCTCCCAAAGTGCTGGGATTACAGGTGTGAGCCACTGTGCCCATCCTTTTCTTTCTTTTTTTAAAAAAAATTCATTTTCTGCAACAAAACCCACATTCTTTTTTTTTTTTTTTTTTTAAGGCAGGGTCTTGCTCTGTCACCCAAGGTAGAGTGCAGTAGCTCAATCACAGCTCACTGCAGCCTCAACCTGCCTGACTCAAGCGATCCTTCCACCTCTGCCTCTGCAGTAGCTGGGACCACAGGTGCACAACACCACACCCAGCTAATTTAAGAAAAAATTTTTTTGGTAGAGATGGTGTCTCCCTATGTTGCCCAGGCTGGTCTGGAATTCCTGGCCTCAAGCAGTCCTCCCAGCCAGCCTCCCAAAGTGCTGGGATTACAGGCTGAGCCACTGCCCCAAGCCAGTTACTCAGTTTTTCTAAAACTTGGGTGTGTGGGGGAGGCTGGCACCCTTCCCACTCCTCTGAAAGGCAGTTTCCTAAGGGAAGGGTCTTCTGCTGCTCACTACCCTTAACAGTCCTGTGTCCCCAGTGCCCAGCCCCTGAGGAAGGGAAGGCATGCTGACAGGGTCCATGTGATCCATGTCCAGTGGCTCTGGTGACAGCAGTGTGACGTCAACTGGCTGTGAGAACTCGAGTAAGGCCAGTCCCGATCTGGTCCTCAGTGATGGAGAAAAGCCCCTCTTAACCTCCAATTCAATGATCCTAAAAGAGCAGGTGCTTCGGGGTACTGAAACTGCACTTTTGGAGGGGGCCTTTGGGAAGGCCGGGCTGGGGACTCAGGTCTGGAGGGTGACAGAGCCGACATCCCGTAAACCGGGGAGGAGGAAGGTGGGGGTGGGTGGGCCTAGGAGCTGGGGGCGCCTCCTCGCTGCGGGCAGCTGGCTTGGGGCTGGGGCGTGACTGTCTCCCCGCCACCATCACCGCCCGCCCGCCGTGACTGCAATAAGAGAAGTCCGAGGCGGCTTCCTCCTCCCTGCCCAGCAGGGGCGGCGGTCAGAAGCGGGCAGCACCCCAATTCTCCCCGCACGCCGGCACTCGCGGCTGCTGGAGCCCCGGCTGCCTCACCCCGGGGCCGGGCAGAATTGGGCTCCAGGTAAATGACAGCGTCGGGTGGGGGCTGGGCAGATCGAGCAGTGCCCTCCCCCTTGAGACTCTGGAGAGAGGACTGGGGGTAGAGGGGAAGAGAAGCCTGAACCTGGGGGTGGGGGAACACCTGAGCAAGGTGACAGCCAAAGGGACCCCAGCCCGAAAAGGCCTAAGGAGGAAAACCGGCGACCTGGAAAGCAAGGCTGATAAACCTAGGGGAGAGGGCGGAGGGGAGCACGGGGGAAGCCGACCTAAGGGACACCCAAAAAGGTCTAGTGGGTAAAATGGAGGGGATTGATGAGAGTTTAGGAAGGGGGCTAAGACAGGTGGGGGAGAAGGACTAAGGGGAACCCCAGGAGGGTCTGGGGGAGAAACTGAAGGGATCGTGAGAGTGGGACTTTGGGGAGAAGCCGACGGGTCTGATAGGTCCGGGAGAGGGGAAATGGGTGGGGGTGCTGGAGGGAACAGGTGAGGGAGCTCGCGGGAAGGGGGTCGAGGAGAACGACTTCTGGAGGACGGAGAACCTGGGGTGCAATTGCGGGTCCAGGAAGTTCCCCTCTTCCGAGCTGGCCGAAGTCGGGGTGAAGCCCACAGCCCGCAGGGTAACGTAAGAGGCCTCGACGGCGGCCCCGCGACCCTCTCGGCCCGCCCTTGAGGTGGGTTCCGGGCTGCAGGGGACTCCTGCCCGGCGCGCGAGGCGTGGGTCCCCGCTTCCTGGGGAAGTCCCCGCCCTCGGAAGGGACTGGCCTCTCCGGGCGCCCCCTCCGCGCCCGCGGCGGTCTCGGCCCGCGCTCCCCGCGGAATCCGGGAATTGCTGCCGCCCCGACGGAAATCCTGCCTTTGACCGCGAGTGCCCGCAGGGGCAGCCTCCATGGCAACGCGAGGGCGGGCCGCGCTGGGCCGCCGCGGGGCTCCTGGTGGGCGCAGCCCCCTTTGCTCTCCGCCTTCGCCCCCTTTTTGAATCCTCGGTCTGGTGGGTGGGGGGTGGGGAGTGGGCTTCCCGACCGAGGTAGAAGGCGATGCCGCTGTGTTCAGGGATCCTGGGGTGGAGGATCTGCTGTTTGAGAGACCTGGGTTCTTAGCAAGACTGGGCCCTTAATTGCTGTGTGACTGTAGGCAAGTTACAGGGCTTCTCTGGGCCTCATTTTCCTCATCTGAACTATGGGGAGAAATTATCCTTGTGTCCACCCTTCCCCCACGAGAATCAGGTGCAGAAAGCAGTTTTTGCTGAGTGTCCTGAAGGGTTAAGGGCTATCCCTGACTCAGCGAGCCTCCCCTTCACCTTCTCAAAAGCATGCAGAGGAGACCAGCCTCGGCAGCACAGGGAGACCCCCGTCCTGTCTCTACAAAAAAATATAGTTAGCCAGAAGGCGGGAAGTGGTGGCACCTGCCTGTAGTCCCAGCTACTCCAGAGGCTGAGGCCGGAGGATCGCTGGAGCCCACGAGTTCAAGGCTGCAGCGAGAGCTCCTGGGTGAGAGAGTGAGATTTTGTCTGTAAAAAACAACAACAACAAAAAGCATGGAGAGGGACCAGACTGCCCGGCTCTCACTGACAGGGCCTCCAGGGACCAGCACACAGTTGACGTCTAAATAGTTTATGGCTCTGATGAGAGCCCATACTGGGGAGGTCAGCAGAGTTGAAATCTGTCTCACACCCTCTCTGGTGCCGCACCCAGTTGGCTGCCCCTCGGGTGTGTACTCTCAGGGTTCCTGATGTCCTTGGCATCCTTCTGACTGTGGTGATGATGGGAGAGCAGGACCCTGTTCCCACTTCACAGATGGGAAGATGGAGGTTTGGGAGTTGGCAACCTGCAGGGCCAACAGTAGGGACCAGAAGTCCAGGACATCTCGTCTCTAATGTAGCCTGAGCTGAGGCCTGAATCCTTACCTCATCCCTACCAAGTTTCATGTACCCTCCAGGGAGGAGGGTGTGGGGTTTGGGGGGCTTCATGACCACTTCCTGTTCCAGTGAGTAGGTGCTCTCATGCCCTCCTCCAGTGAGGGTGTGAGTGTTTGTATGTTTTGGGCTCTGAGTGAATGAGCATGAACTTGAGCATATGAGTGGATGTTTGGGTGTTCTCTGCAGCCACCTGGGGCTGATGTGGCAAAGGAAGTGGCCAGACCTCAGGAGGCTGGGTAGGGAACCCCAGAGCTGGGGAAGTAGGGGCCAGGGCTCTTCCCACGCAGAGCAGACTGGGCTGACCTAAGGTGGGAAAAGGCAGGATGTCCCCCTCACCGCCCCCCTCCCCTGAGGGACCAGGGAGGGGGCTTCCTGGCCACACTGTGAAATCTAGACTCCCATCCCTTGGCTGCCCCTGGACCCCCCTCCCCATGGCTCCCATCTCCTGAAAATCTTGAGTCCCAGGCCAGATGGCACCTAAAGAGCCGTGTTTTAGAGGCTGCTGGGTGGTTTTCAGCAACAGGTGGAAAACCACTTTTACCCACAAGAAGTGGAAAAAACTGCTGACGGCCTCGGGACCACATGGAGGGTAAAGGCCACCCCCGATCCTGCACACGCCTGGCCTCACCACGGTGGTGGTGGAGTCAGATGGGCTTGGGTGGGCATGACTTCTTCAGAAGGCAGTTTCGAGGCCTCAAGAAAGGATGGTGTAAGATGAAAGGGGGTTAATGAAGGCCGGGCACGGTGGCTCACGCCTGTAATCCCAGCACTTTAGGAGGCCGAGGTGGGTGGATCACCTGAGGTCAGAAGTTCAAGAACAGCCTGGCCAACATGACTAAACCCCGTCTCTACTAAAAATACAAAAATGTAGTTGGGCATGGTGGTAGACGCCTGTAATCCCAGCTACTCAGGAGGCTGAGGCAGGAGAATTGCTTGAACCTGGGAGGCGAGGTTGCAGTGAGCCGAGATCAAACCATCGCATTCCAGCCTTGGTGACAGAATGAGACACTGTTTCAAAAAAAAGAAGAAGAAGAAGAAAGAAAGAAAGGGAGTTAATGAGCAGTGGGGGCCTCAGCAAAGGCACTGGCATTCAGCCGGGTGGAGGGTCTTGGTGAGAGGACTGGGGATGAGGGATGGAAGCCCGCCCGGACAGAGCTTAGTGAGAGATGCGGCACAGTGGGATGGGAGTCACCTGCAGACCTCAGCCTTGCTCCCTGCCCCTGCAGCCCTGGCCTGTCCCCTGGCCAGCCCAGAGCCTGGAGGAGAAGCCGGAACTCTTGCAGGATGGTGGTTTCCTGCCCCTGCCCAAAGTCCGAGTTCCCTTTTGATGAAATCCCCCAGGCGGCTGGGCCAGCTCAGCCCTCTCACCTCACCCTGGGAACTTCTCTTTCTTCTCAGCCCTGCCCAGTCCCGTACCCTCTGGTCCCACACCGTCACTGCCACGGAGGACCTTCCTCAAGAGAAAGGAGGGAAGTGAAAGTTCACTGGGCACTTACTGTATGTCTGATGCTTTCAGTGATGTGACCCCATTTGATGCTGAGAAGCAAACCCAGGAGGTGGACATTTGTATTCTTATTTTATAGGCAAAGATGCTGCCGCTCAGGGAGATGAACTGACTTGCCCAATGCCTTAAGCTAGTTGTCAGGCAGACTAGAATTTGAGCCTAAATCTGCCTCTAGATCCCACAGATACTTGGTGAGGGTTGCGGGGGCAGGACATCCTGTGTCTACATGAAAGAACTGGCATAGCTTTGGGAAGTGTAGGCCTCAAAAAAGGATGGGTGGACCTGGGGTTCCTATGTCCAGCAGTAGGGGTGAGTGGGAGGCAGGGTCCCTCCCTGCTGGGTGACCAGCTGCCATATGACAGGGGTGGTGTGTTCGACCGGAAGTATGACATTCACTAGTTAGGAACAGCATGATCTCTTGCTCAGGCTTTGGAGAACACAGCAATGCGGAGGGAACAGAACTCTGGACTTGAATTAATAGTCCTGATTTTGAATCCCTTGTCTGGCTGTGTGATCCTGGGAAAGTAACTTCCCCCTATGCAAAAGAGAAGGTGGAGTGGTAAATGGTCCCTGGGGGCCATTCTGGTTTTGGTTATTGGTCACACTTGGCCACTGCACATCAGGCAAGAGCCACATGTTATGAAGCCCTCACAGCAACTACTCAGAAGGTGCAGATGCAACAACTAAGGCTCAGAGGCTTATGTCAAAGATCCAAGGTCATAGAGCTACTGAAGAATGGAGCTGGGGAGGGCCACAGGGCAGATGTTGAAGTGGGGAGCACTGTGGTCCAGGATTGGACCTCAGTTTGATACTTGTAACCTGATTTTGACCCTGATGGGGATCTCGGAGCCGACTCCTGTAAACCAGATGTTCAAGAGACATATTTATAAACAGAACTAAGTGCCCAGAATGATGCTGTGGCTACTCTCTGAGCTGCCCCCTTTCTAGTATTAGCAGGCAGTGAAGTTCAGTGCTGAGAAAAGAGAGACCTGGCTTCTTCAAATTCAGTGACTTCCTGAGAAAATCTGGGCAGATATGGCTCTCTCTCTCTCTCTCCTGCGCCCCTCCCTCCCCCCACCTGCGCCCTGCCTGCTGTATCAAGGATTTAGAGCATGAGGCACAGGACTCAGAACACTAGGTGCTCCTTAAGAGACACACGTTATTGCAGGGGTGTCCAATCTTTTGGCTTCCCTGGTCCACATTGGAAGAAGAAAAATTGTCTTGAGCCACACATAAAATACACTAACACTAATGATAGCTGATGAGCTTTAAAAAATTGCAAAAAAGGCCGGGTGCGGTGGCTCATGCCTGTAATCCCAGCACTTTGGGAGGCCGAGGCGGGCAGATCACGAGGTCAGGAGATTGAGACCATCTGGGCTAACATGGTGAAACCCCGTTTCTAGTCAAAATACAAAAAATTAGCCAGGCGTTTTGGCAGCACGCCTGTAGTCCCAGCTACTCAGGAGGCTGAGGCAGAAGAATCACTTGAACCCAGGAGGCAGAGGTTGCAGTGAGCCAAGATTGTGCCACTGCACTCCAGCCTGGGCAACAGAGTGAGACCCCGTCTCAAAAAAAATGACAAAAAAAATCTCATAATGTTTTCAGAAAGTTTACTAATATGTGTTGGGCCACATTCAAAGCTGTCCTGGGCTGCATATGGCCCATGGGCCATGGTTGGATAAGCTTGCATTATTGCTTCTACTAGGATTACAGAATGGACTAGTGGTTACAGTGGTTTTTGGCAACAAGTTGATCAGCATTGCATTTTAGCATCCTTTACTCACAATGTAATCTTGGGCAAGTTACTTAACATCTCTGTGCCTCAGTTTCTTCATCTGTAAAATAAGGGTACTCATAAACCCACCTCATAGGTTCAACAAATAAGACCATGACCGGGAATTACTTGGCAAGATGCTAGTCACTGTGTAACTGTTTATAAATCAGCTCATTTTTACTGCCACCCGGATTTCTAGGAAGTCAAATTACTCTCCAAAGAATTGGTGGCACATAGAGATCAGAGCAAGAGGAGGATGAAGAGTCCTAGGGCTATTTTCATGCAGATACCTGAGCAGAGTGAACCCAATCTGCTCTCCTTCTGTCTTTTTCCCTCCTTGTCTCTTTAGCTCTCTCTCTCTCTCTTTATCTCTGCCTCTCTCTGTTTCTATCTCTTTCTGTCTCTCGGTTACTCTTTCTCCTTAAGTCTCATTTCTGCCTCTGTCTCTTTGTCTCTGTTTCTTTCTGGCAGTGTGTGCTGGAGCCAGCTAGTTACTGGCTCAGGGGAGTTCATTCTGTGTGTCTCTTCCACCTCAGCTTTCCGGAAGTCACTTTGGTAGCTTTAAATCAGCCATTGTGGGAATATTTACACCATGGAAATCAGAAAATGTGACAAATCGGGCTTTTTCTTTCTTTTTTTTTTTTTGAGAGTCAGTTTATCAGCATACCATGCTGTGTTTCTCTGTCTCTGTCTCTTCCTTCTACCTCTCTGTCTTTGTGTCTCTCTAGCTGTCTTTGGCTCTTTCTCTTTATCTCCCTGTATCTCTCAAACTCTGCCTCTCTCTCTCTCTTTCTACCTCTTCTTTTTCTTTCCCCATCTCTTTCTTTCCTCTGACAAAACAGCATGAACATGGCTACATGCAGTGCGGCCCCTCCCTGCCTTGGGCCATGCAGATGCCATACCCTGTGCCTACATCCCCTGACCCCTCAGCATACTGGTCCCCAGAGAGCCAGGCCTGGCCAGGGCTTTGGTCTGCATCAAGTTTGGAAGTGATAAGACCCAAGAGCTGCCTACCTCTGCCTGCTGACGACACTGTCAGCCCTGCCAGGGCTGTTCCTGAGCCCACAGAGCTTCCTTCTCAGATGCTGATAGTCTCTCCCTTCCAGCCATACTGGGCATGTAGAATTCAGGGATCCCCTCTGTCTGATATAGATATGTTGTGGCAATATATACGTGGGTATTATTGGAAGTGGCAACATTGTATCTGTGTATGAACGTGAGAGATTGTAAAAGTCTATGTTCTCCTATAGAGGAGAGCCCTATGTGGGTCTGTGTCACCGGAGAGGGCTGTGTATATCTGTGTGAGTGTGTGTGTCCTTACATGGGAGGCGGGGGGACAGTGCGGGGGCATCTGCATTTGTGCATGCTAGCAGGAATGGCTGCATCTGTCTGTATCAGTGGTAGGCAATGGAGAGAAGTGCTTGAAAGCTCAGATTCTGGAGCCAAACACCAGGATACATCATGTCTGTGGCCTTCTTTTTTGAGACAGAGTTTCACTATGTTGCCCAGGCTGGAGTACAGTGGCATGATCATAGCTCACTGCAGCCTCTATCTCCTGGTCTTAAGTGGTCCTCCTGCCTCAGCCTCTCGAGGCACGTGCCACCATGCCAAGCTGATTTTCGGAGTTTTTTTGGTTGGTTTTTTTGTGGTTTTTTTTTTGAGACAGAGCTTCACTGTCACTCAGGCTGGAGTGCAGTGACAGGCATAAGCCACCGTGCCTGGCCAATTTTTGTATTTTTTGTAGAGATGGGATTTGCCATATTGCCCAGGCTGATCTCGAATTCCTGGGCCCAAGCAATCCTCTTGCCTTGGCCTCCCAAAGTTCTGGGATTACAGATATGAGCCACTGTGACTGGCCAACCCTGGGCAGGTTTCCAAACCTCTCTGTGCCTCAGTTGCCTCATCAATAATAATAATACTTAGGCCGGGTACAGTGGCTAATGCCTGTAATCCCAACACTTTGGGAGGCCAAGGCAGGTGGATCACTTGAGGTCAGGAGTTCAAGACCAGCCTGGCCAACATGGTGAAAAGCCATCTCTACTAAAAATACAGAAATTAGCCCGGCATGGTGGTGGGCGCCTGTAATCCCAACTACTCAGGAGGCTGAGGCAGGAGAATGGCTTGAACCCAGGAGGCGGAGGTTGCAATGAGCCAAGATCATGCCATTGCACTCCAGCCTGGGTGACAAAAGTGAAATTCCCTCTCAAAATAAATAAATTAATAATAAGAATAATAATACTTAAATCATAGGATTGTGTGGATAAAATGAGATAATATAGATAAAGTGCTTAATGCAGTGGCCAGCACATAGTAAGTGCTATAAATTTTGTATTTGCTATTCATGTATAGAGGATGTGTGTGTGTGTGTGTGTGTGCATGCGCATCTATGTGCAGACGGATGAGGGCTGGAGGTGTGTGTATATGGGGTGTGTGTACACTAGAAGATGTTTGTGCTGAGAATCTGTGCAGAGGAGCCTGGAGCCTGTGCATGAGGCAGCTGAGGTAATGTGCCATCTGAGAAGAGGTCTGAAGGGCTGTATGGATCTGGGTATCAGCACGGTGCACCATTTGAGGTGCGTATGTGTGTCTTCCTGTGAGAAGGCTTTATTCTCACCCTTGGTTTTTCTGTTTTCTTTTTAAAATAGAGACAGGGTCTTACTCTGTCTCCCAGGCTGGAGTGCAGCGGTGCAATCACAGCTCCTGCAGCCTCAAACTCCTAGGCTTAAGCAATCCTCCCACCTCAGCCTCCCGAGTAGCTGGGACTGCACAGGGAGTGCACAGGGGGACTGTGGGAAGGATGAGGGTGTAGGTGTGTGGACATGGTTTGGGGATGTGCAGGTGTTTGGTGTATGACTGTGTAATGAGGGTGCCATCAGGACTGGCTAATTTAAATTTTTTTTTTTTTGTAGAGACAGGGTGTCCCTATGTTGCTCAGGCTGATCTCAAGCTCCTGGGCTCAAGCAATCATCCTGCCTCGGCCTACCAAGGTCCTGGGACAGCAGGTGTGAGCCACTGTGCCCGGCCTCACCCTTGTTTTTGTATCAGCCCCATCTCTCTTTTCACCAGTCCCTGAAATCCCTCCCACTGGGCCCTGGATGGCTTCCAGTCCTCCACCTCTGTTTTCTGCCCTGGCTCTAACTAGCCCTGTAGCATCCTGGGGCCTTTTAGACACAGTGGTTTCATCCCAGGGAGGGGTCCCGGGGCAAAGGTCTCAGGCAGGGCCCAGTGAACAGGGGCTATTTTAGGGCAGGCTTCTCACCACAGCCCGCCCCACAGTTCACCACATGGGTGTGATGCCCCCACCCCCACCCAACACACACATGAGAGATCACTTACAGCAAAGGGTGAGAGGGGCAGGTGGGGCTAGGGTGGAGACCAAAGCACTGATGTGACGGAAACATCGGCCAGGCAACTGGACCTGGTGGATCCAGGAAGACTTCCTGGAAGAGGTGAGTGGTGCTAGGTAGGAAGGATAGGACCCAGAGAGAAGAGGAAGAGAATATCTGTAAGGGTGACTGGAGTGGGGATTGAGAGAGAGAAGCTGGGGGCCCTTGCTTCTAGGACCTTGGGGCTCCTCTGGGGCAAATCAGGATTCACAAGGTTGGCCCCACCCTAAACTCTCCAGTCTTCTCACATCTTAGGAAACCAAGCCCTCTCACCAGTCAGTTCCTCTCTGAGTGTTGCAATGGCAGAGTTTCTGGCAGGGTGTGGGGGACCCTTACTCAATGACCTGCCCTGTTGCTCAGAGGATACTGCTGCCAGAAAAGGGTTGGCTCATTGTGGGGCTTCCCAAGGTACTCTGGTGGCCCCAGCTTCTGACCTGGTCCTTTCTCTAGTATGGGGATAGGTGGAGAGCTCCAGAGGCAGGTATCTACTATCACTCAGCCACCACATGGAACCCTAGGGTGGCTGGGAACACAGCAGGGTTCAAAGGAAGGACTGTTTTTTTGTTTATTTGTTTGTTTGTTTGTTTGTTTTTTGAGATGGAGTCTCGCTCTGTCACCCAGGCTGGAGTACAGTGGTGCGATCTCGGCTCACTGCAAGCTCCACCTCCCAGATTCAAGTGATTCTGCTGCCTCAGCCTCCCGTGTAGCTGGGACTACAGGCGCCCACCGCCACATCTGGCTAATTTTTGTATTTTTAGTAGAGACGGGGTTTCACCATATTGACCAGGCTGGTCTGGAACTTCTGACCTTGTGATCCACCCACCTCGGTCTCCCAAAGTGCCAGGATTACAGGCGTGAGCCACCGCGCCCGGCCGGAAGAACTGGTTTTTAGGAGATGGTGACTGGGGACTGTGAGGGAGCTGAGCATGGCTTGATAGAAATCCTGTTAGAGAGATGATTATAATGTACAAAATCATGCGTGTCCGAGTGTGTTCGTCTGTTAACCTGGCAGGCACCACATGTATATGTGCATGTGTATGTGTGTGTGCTATTGTGAGCTTGGGCTTGTTAGAGCCTGTATTGGCATGTGATGGGGTTGGCACGCACACTCATGCAAATATATGCTGTGAGTGTTGTTGTGTGACTGTGCTGGTGGGTCAGGTGAGTATGAGTGTGAAAGAGAGCTGGTGTGGGTGGTTTGCCCTATGTGACGGGGGTTGTGTAAGTGTGCCAGGGGTGATAGGAAGGGAAGTGAAGGCAGAAGTCATGCTGGGGCAGAGCCCAGGCCTTCTGGCTTCCTGAAGAGGGCAGGAGCTGGGCAGCTGCTGACAGAAACATTGGCAGAGACTTCATCTTCCTCGTCCTTCTGTCTCACCCTCAGGTCTCTGACCCCTCCCAAGGATCATGCCGCAGCCCCACTGACCCAGGAGTAGGGGCCTAAGGGGTGAGTGGGCTAGACTGAGGGCTTTCAGGGTCAGGAAACAGGGTGGGGGTGGCCTTCCTGAACCCCACAACTCCTTACAGCCCCCTTCTCCTACAAGGACCCTGTTGCTAGGTAACAGATGGGGGAGCCAGAATGAGGCAGCTTGAGAGGCTGGAGGCTGGACCCATGACAGGAAATGGCCTTGATCCCTCTCTGCAGTGACTCTCCAGGTGCAGACACACAGCCTCACACACACACACACACACACATGCACAGATATACAGACACACATGCAGACAGACACACATCCAGAGACAGCACACTGCTCCCACACACAGATAGGTGCACATTCATAGACACACAGACACACAGACACCCACTCACACAGACAGGCACACACATACTCACACAGAAACACATGCACACAAACACGGTCTTACAGACACATACACATGCAGCCAAACACATACACAGAGACTTTTATACACTCTCATATACACACAAACCTGCACACACAGACACACAGACATCCACAAAGAGCTGCATACACACGCATACCCACACAGGCAAACTCACCCATACTTAGAGACACACGGATGCACATGTACAAGCACACTGAAAGAGTCACAGAAACACAATATATCAAAGCAATAGGATCCAACCTGAGCAATATAGCAAGACCTTGTCTCTACTAAAAGTCAAACAAATTAGCCAGGGGTGGTGGCACGCACCTGTAGTCCCAGTTCTTTGGAGGCTGAGACCAGAGAGTCACTTGAGCCCAGGAGATCAAGGCTGCAGCAAGCTATGATTGTGCCACTGCACTCCAGCCTGGGCAATAGAGTGAGATCTTGTCTCAAAACAAAAAAAGCAAAGCAATAGGAGGCAAAAATATGCAAATAAGCACAGCAATATCCCAATGTAGAAAGCCAGCCCCAGAGATATAGACATGATCCAATGGGAAGAGAAGCACTGAGGGGGGACATACTGTGAGGCAGACTGAACGGTACAGTAGGTGGCCCGGTTCCGCCTTTATCCCTTACAGGGAGGACCCCAATCTAGGCCCAAGAGGGAAAGCCACGTGCCTGTATGAGTGTATGAGCATGTGCACGTGTGTGTGTGCACAGGGTGGTGCACCTGGCAGGGGCCCTTGAGTGAGGCATGCCCCATTCTGTAGCAGGGAACCTGGAATGGGCTGTGTGTTCTGCAAGAAATTGGAGCCCGTGGCCACGGCCAAGGAGGATGCTGGCCTGGAAGGGGACTTCAGAAGCTACGGGGCAGCAGACCACTATGGGCCTGACCCCACTAAGGCCCAGCCTGCATCCTCATTTGCCCACATCCCCAACTACAGCAACTTCTCCTCTCAGGCCATCAACCCTGGGTTCCTTGATAGTGGCACCATCAGGGGTGTGTCAGGTGAGTCCAAGGGGCCGGAGGCAGGTGCTGCCTGGATCCTGGGAGAAAGTGAGGGAAGAAGAGGAGCTGCGGACTTGCCCTTAGGAGCCTCCAGTAGGATGTGGCAGATACAACCCCGCTTTCAAGATCACATGGGCTGAGGGAGTCTGTACAGTCCTACCATCAGAAACCACAGTCTGCAGGACAGGGTCAAGAAGCTCTACTCCCAGTCTGAGAGGGGCAGGATGCTGTGACAGATGCAAGTGACAAAGAGAAACTTCTTGCCCTTTTAGGTGCCACTTCCCAGATGGGAAGTCTTCTTGGTGGGGAAGAGGAGGAGTGGGCAACAAGGGGATCCTCCATGGTGGGAGGAATGGGCTTGAAGTTGTGTGTCCTAAGCTGTGCAGACCAAATCACAAATTCTTTGGACTCCAAAGGCCTTTGGGAACCGGAGCACTAAAGGAGTGGGGAGGTGCAGCACCTGGCTGGGGAACAGGAATTTGGGGTGCAGCCCCCTTGGTGCTTCTGCCCCATGCCCTACCCTGCTGAGTAGCCCTGACTCTGCAGGGATTGGGGTGACCCTGTTCATTGCCCTGTATGACTATGAGGCTCGAACTGAGGATGACCTCACCTTCACCAAGGGCGAGAAGTTCCACATCCTGAACAACACGTAAGTGACCAGGCCACCTAGTCAGAACATTGCCTGGGCTGGGAGCAGGACACAGACAGGAATCGCACCTGGTCCCTAGCCTCAGAATGCTCCAGCCTAGTTGGGAACACATATACATAACAATAAAAACCCTGGGTGATTGCAACTGTGTGCTGGTTGGGGGCGTTGGTGTTGGGCCACTGCACCGGCCTGGAGGAGGTGATTTTTAAGCTGAGGCTATAAAAATGAAATAGACGGCTGGGTCCAGTGGCTCATGCCTGTAATCCCAGCACTTTGGGAGGCCAAGGCGGGTGGACCACCTGAGGTCAGGAGTTTGAGACCAGCCTGGCCAACATGGTGAAACCCTGTCTGTACTAAAAATACAAAAATTAGCCAGGCGTGGTGGCGCATGTCTGTAATCCCAGCTACCTGAGAGGCTGAAGCAGGAGAATCACTTGAACCTGGGAGGCGGAGGTTGCAGTGAGCTGAGATTGCGCCACTGCACTCCAGCCTAGGCAACAGAGCAAGACTCCATCTCAACAAAATAAATAAGTAATTAAAAAATGAAAAATAAAAATGAATAGACAGTGAAGGAAGAGGTAAGAAAAGAGGAAGAGAGTGAGAGAGAATGAGAATAAATGATGACTTCTGAAAACCACAAAGTGGTTCACCTTAGGTGGTTCATAAAATATGGGATGCAGAATGGGAGAGAACAGAGGCTAGAGAGGTAGGCAGAGGCAGATTCTGCCAGGCTTTTTTTTTTTTTTTTTTTTTTTTTGAGTTGGAGTCTCGCTCTGTCTCCCAGGCTGGAGTGCAGTGGTGCAGTCTTGGCTCACTGTCACCCCCACCTCCTGGGTTCAAGTGATCCTGGGACTACAGGCAAGAGCCACCACACCTGGCTAATTTTTTGTATTTTTAGTAAAGATGGGGTTTCACCATGTTGGCCAGGCTGGTCTCGAACTCCTGACCTCAGGAGATCTGCTTGCCTCGGCCTCCCAAAGTGCTGGAATTACAGGCATGAGCCACCACACCTGGCCTCTGTCAGGCTTTTTAAGCCACATTGAGAAGTCTAGATTTTATCCAGAAGGAAATCTGTAGCCATTTTCTGTGGGGAAGTGACCTAGTCAGCTGTCCACTGTATTCCCAATCCCCAGCCCAGCTGGGGAGCCCGAGGAAGAAGCTAAGAGCCCCAAGTGCCCCCGAGCTTATTCCTTCTGCAGGGACAAGCCCTCCCAGGGAAGCTGCAGTGGCTGGGGCAGAGCAGACAAAAGCCCCAGTGGTGGGGGGTGTCCAAGATGAGGCTGTGGCAGGATTCATCTCTGCAGACCTGTGTGGCTCCACCTGGCCCCAGGGTGCCTTGGGGGCTAGGGGTGCTGCTGACCATGCCCTGTTCTGTGCCTGCAGTGAAGGTGACTGGTGGGAGGCTCGGTCTCTCAGCTCCGGACAAACTGGCTACATTCCGAGCAACTATGTGGCCCCTGTTGACTCCATCCAGGCTGAAGAGTAAGTGGGGATTGGGGCAAGACCAGCCCTATGGACAGGACCCTGGAGTCCAGACTCCACGGCCACCTCTGGGACAAGTCATTACTCCAGTCTGAGACTGTCTCCTTATCTAATAATTTTGTAAGGTCATTGTGAGAACAAAAGAAGATTGTACTGATAATAATAATAGTAGATAATACTTATAGAGCATGTATTATGTTCTGGCCACTATTCAAAGTACTGTCTGTGTATTAATGGGGTTAGAAACTACTACTATCCTATTTTACAAATGAGGAAGTTGAGACACAGAGAAAGTAAATATCCTGGGCAAGTTCACATGGCTAGTGAGTGGTGGAGCTGATGTATGAACCCAGATATTTGGGCTGCATTTGCTAAGCATTACACATATTGCCTCCCCGTAAAGCAACAGTGTATGAGCTTTAAAAAATTGTAAAGTGCTGAAAAGGTGCAAAGGAGCATTACTAAGAATTAATTCTATTAAGGAGACAAGAATTTTTCTTTTTCTTTTTCTTTTCTTTCCTTTTACTTTTTCTTTTTTCTTTTTTTTTTTTTTTTTTTTTTTTGAGACAGGGTCCTACTCTGTTGCCTAGGCTAGAGTGTAGTGTAGTAGCACAATCTCAGCTCACTGCAGCTTTGACCTCCCTGGCTCAGATGATTCTTTCACCATGCCTGGCTAATATTTTTTTTTTTTGTAGTAGAGATGGTGTTTCGCCATATTGCCCAGGCTGGTCTTGAACTCCTGAGCTCAAGCCATCTGCCCATCTTGGCCTCCCAAAGTTCAGGGATTACAGGCATGAGCCACCAAGGCCTGGCCCAAGAGGCAGGAATTTATCATTCATTGAATACCTTTATATACTTGAGCAAGTATACTACAGCAAGTATTTACCGCCTTGGTTCACTTAATGCTCACAATAACACTGTTAATATTATTAGTTTTTTAAGAGACAGGGGCATGCTCTGATGCCCAGGCTGGGGTACAGTGACATGATTTTAGCTCACTACAGCCTCAAACTCATGAGCTCAAGTGATCCACCCACCTCAGCCTCCTGAGTAGCTGATACTACTGGTGTGTGCCACCATGCCTGGCTAATTTTTATATATTTTTTTATAGAAGCAGAATCTTGCTATGCTGCTCAGGCTGGTCTCAAACTTCTGAGCTCAAGCAATCCTCTCACCTTGGCCTCCCAAAGGGCTGGGATTTCAGGCATGAGTCACCATGCCTGGCCCTGATATTATTATTTTAGACAGAGTCTTGCTCTGTTGCCCAGGCTGGAGGGCAGTGGCGTAATCTTGGCTCACTGCAACCTCCACCTCCTGAGTTCAAGCAATTCTCCTGCCTCAGCCTTCCAAGTACCTGGGACTACAGGTGCATGCCACCACACCTGGCTAATTTTTATAATTTTAGTAGAGACGGGGTTTCACCATGTTGGCCAGGCTGGTCTCAAACTCCTGACCTCAAGTGATCTTCCTGCCTCAGACTCCCGAATTGCTGAAATTACAGGCATGAGCCACCGTGTCCGGCCCCTTGATATTATTATTGTTCCCATTTTACAGATGAGGAAACTGAGGCTCAAAAAGCTTTTAAAAATCTATTCTCACAAATGTCATACATATATGAGAAAAGAAGGGATTGAAGAGACTTTGCAGAGTGAGAATCCAGGACTCCGTGACTGATTTGGGTTATGGGGAGTGGGAGGAATCAAGGGTGACTCAAAGTCTCCTTAAGGAGCTGGGTGGATGACGGCACCATTTGCTAAGGCGGGGAACACAGGAGCAGGTATAGGTTCATGAGTTCTAGGGGGTGCTTGTTGGATTGTGGTTTGTGGAGAGGAACATCCAGGTGGATGAGGCTGCCAGCAATTCAATTAGGTTGTGCTTTGTATGGCAGGCAACCAGCCCATGCTAATCCATGCCCCTGAATCAGTCCAGAGGAAGGGACAACTTTTCTTAATTGCCACTAAAACTCCTCAGTTTGTTTGCTGTGGCCCTTGCAGAGGGCACAATGGGCTAGGGCAGAAATTTGGGACTCATGAGAGTAAAGATGATCATTAAGGCTATACAGGAGGGGGCCGGGGGCGGTGACACATGCATGTAATCCCAGCACTTTGGGAGGCTGAAGCGGGCGGATCACATGAGGTCAGGAGTTCAAGACCAGCCTGGCCAACGTGGTGAAACATTATCTCTACTAAAAATAAAAAAATTAGCCGGGTGTAGTGGCAGGCATCTGTAGTCCCAGCTACTCAGAAGGCTGAGGCAAGAGAATCACTTGAACCTGGGAAGTGGAGGTTGCAGTGAGCCGAGATCGAGCCACCGCACTCCAGCGTGGGTGACAGAGCGAGACTCCGTCTCAAAAAAATTAATTAATTAAAAATTTCTGGAAAAGCTATATAGACAGTTAAGGAAGAGAGTGGAGAGTGCAAAAGTTTGGCCCTAGGACCCCACTTTGGGGAAAGCTGCCCTCGAAGGAGAAGGAGCCATTGGAGAAGTGAGGAAATCCAGACCAGGCCAAGTCAGAACAACCGAGAGAGCAGAGAAGCTTCAGGAAACAAGAGAGGGCATGTCAGAGGCTACCACTGGATTTGGCAGTGGGGGTGACCTTGGTGAGAGATTTCTCTGTGCGAGGGTGGGAGGCAGAGGCCAGACAGCAGAGCCTGGGAGGGAGTGGGAGGTGAGGAAGTGGAGACCCGAGTGTGAAGCACTTTTTCAAGTGAAGGGAAGGTGAGAAGATACAGCAGAATGTTGATGGCGAGATAGAACTTAGAATAGTTTCCTTTGGGGAAGGGAGAAATGTGGGCATGTCTGGAGGTTGTTGGAATAGAGAGGCTGCATGCAGGTGGAGGCTGCTGGCAGGAAGTGGGTATCACTGAGCAGGAGCGGGTAGGCGAGGTTCAGAGGTCAGGCGCGGTGAGGCCCAAGTCTGGGGAGGTGGTAGGAGGCATGAAGGAGAGGAGGAACAATGATGCAGAGGACAGGAGGTTTGTGGGGAGCTTCATGCTTGTGTCCACATCTTGGAGCCAGTGTCACCAAGCACTGAGAGGTGCTCAGTGCAGTGTTGTGGTTACGGGTAGTGTGGTTAGGAGCACAGGCCCTAAAGCAGACAGCCTGGGTTCCTGTTCTAGCAGCTGCAGCCCTGACTGTCTAATGGGGGTTAACAATAGTAGCTATCTCACAACATTGTTAGGAGAATTAAGTGAATACATACATGTATTAAGGCAGACCCTAACACGAAATATATGTGTTATTATTATAGTGATTATTAAGGAAGTAGCTAATGTCATGCGTGTGGGAGGGGGGAGGGCTTTGAAAAAAACTTGACAATGTGTCCTGTCTATACAGTCCTTCAACACTTCCTCCGTCCCCCTCCTGCCTGCCCTCCTGGACACATCACTTGCCAATGCCTTCCCCTGTTTCCTGAACTGTGCCTAGTACCCAGGGGCGGACTGACCTTCCCAGGGTCCACTGAGACTTCCACCACCCTTGGTTTGAAAACACGAGGCTCCTTTAATTCAACCCAAGATGGCCACAGGCCAGTTTCATGATCATCTGAATCTCCTATGGCACCTGTGGTCACTTCAGCTCCCCCATTGTACCTGTACAGTTGGTTTAGGGCTACGGTTCAATCCCAGAAAGAATCCCCAAGGGAGAGGAGTAATTGAGGCCTGAGGTTGAAGTTTAGACTTAGGACAACATCCAAGTCTAAGAGAGTGCAGGAAGAGCAGTAGCTGGGGCGGGAGCAGCCAGAGAGAAGAGAAGCAGCAGACTGTGCTGCTCTGGAGGCCAAAGGAGGAAAGGGTTTGGAGGTGGAGGTGGGAGAAGGATCTGAGTGATCTGATTACTGCAGTGGTGAAAAAAGAACTAGGGTGAGCGGCAGAGGATTTTAGGTAGAGCTCATTAGCCAGCCTGTGGACAGGTCACTTTCCCTCTCTGAGCCTCAACTTGCTCATCTGTAAAATGAGTGCACAGAGGGGCTATAGTGAGATGAACTGAGGGTCCATGGCACCCTGATGACTGGGACTGTAGCAATTTTAATTCAAGAGAAACCTAACGAGAAGAGATGCTAACCTTTGCTGGGCACCTACTGTGGGCCAGGCATTTTACACTCCCCTTCTCTGTGATCCTCCCAGCCAGGATGTGAAGCAGGTGTACCAGCCCCATTGTACACATGGGGAAAATGGAGTCTTGACTTGTGAGGTGACTGCGCAGGAGGCTGAGGTGAGGTTTGAGCAAAGCGTCCCTGACTCTTGCCTGCCTTTCCCAACAGGTGGTACTTTGGAAAGATTGGGAGAAAGGATGCAGAGAGGCAGCTGCTCTCACCAGGCAACCCCCAGGGGGCCTTTCTCATTCGGGAAAGCGAGACCACCAAAGGTAGGGATGGTGCCACGCGCCAAGGCGACTGGGAGGCCCAGCCATTGGGGTAGGGCTAGGAGCTGTAGGCTGCTTGGGTCAAGGCCAAGACCGGGACCAGGTCCTAGGGATGCTGCTGTCTGGCCTCTCCCAGCTCCCAGACTAGAGGAGAGAAGAACAGCAGATCAAAAGTGATCCTTCTCCACAGGTGCCTACTCCCTGTCCATCCGGGACTGGGATCAGACCAGAGGCAATCATGTGAAGCATTACAAGATCCGCAAACTGGACATGGGCGGCTACTATATCACCACACGGGTTCAGTTCAGCTCGGTGCAGGAGCTGGTGCAGCACTACATGGGTGAGGGCAGGGGCCTCAGATCCCTGAACCAACCCACTGAAGCATTGTCCAGATGGGGAGACTGAGGCCCAGAGGGCCTGAGGGAAGGGTCTACCAAGCAGTATTGGCCAGACGGAAACCAGAACCCAAGGATGGGGTCTCCCAGCCCAGGATCCAGCTCTATGAGCTTCCGGAGGAAAGCAGTCCATCACAAAGCAGCACCCCCTAATGACTGAGCAAGGCATTGGCCAGTTTCTTGCCTCAAGGCCTCAATTTGTGGAAACTTGATGGAGTGTTTGTGCCGCCTGAATGCCCCACCAAGGCACCAGGACTGCCCCGTGGGCAGACAGGGAGCCATCATCACAGGGCCCTGAGCAAGGGGTGACAGAGGCTGGTCTCACTTTTGTGAGAAACTCTGGCTGCTGGTGGAGCTTGGATGCCAGGGGACAAGGCAGAGTGAGGGGTCCATTAGAAGGCAGTGGTCGTTGTCCAGGTGAGAGGTGGTGGAAGCTAGACTAAATCGGTGGCAGCGGAGTAAAGATGAAGCAGACGATTCTGAAGCTGGGTAGGAGGCAGAATGGGCCTGACTTGGTGGAGAATTGGCTGTGGGGGTGAAGAGAAGGCAGGATTCAATGCCCATGTTTCTGCCTTGATTGGTTATGCCAAGGATGAGGTCCACGGAAGACCATGGGCCTCATGTCCACACCTTTGCCTGGAATCCCCAACCCCATTTCCACCTGTGAGAATCCCACCTTATCCTTCAAGGCCCAGCTGGAGGCTACCTCCTATGGGAAGGCCCCCAGTCCTTACAGAAGGCTTACAGGTATCATCTCTCCCTCTGGGTGCCACCCCCTTCCTTGGACACCAACATGCTCCCCTATTTAGTGGGTAGGGTTGCCTTTCTTCCTGGCCTGGGACCTCACTTGGGGCCTAGTTCCTTATAACTGATCTTAGGGTCTGGCACCAGGCTGGGATAGGATAAGGAGTGGAGGAGGGTGTCCTGGCCCACCTGTGACTCTACTTCATGACCCCCCCCAGAGGTGAATGACGGGCTGTGCAACCTGCTCATCGCGCCCTGCACCATCATGAAGCCGCAGACGCTGGGCCTGGCCAAGGACGCCTGGGAGATCAGCCGCAGCTCCATCACGCTGGAGCGCCGGCTGGGCACCGGCTGCTTCGGGGATGTGTGGCTGGGTACGGAGCTCCCGGGGGCCGGGGCGAGGGCCTGGGCTCGGGGGAGAGGGTCCTGACAAAGACAGCCTCCGAGCAGGCACGTGGAACGGCAGCACTAAGGTGGCGGTGAAGACGCTGAAGCCGGGCACCATGTCCCCGAAGGCCTTCCTGGAGGAGGCGCAGGTCATGAAGCTGCTGCGGCACGACAAGCTGGTGCAGCTGTACGCCGTGGTGTCGGAGGAGCCCATCTACATCGTGACCGAGTTCATGTGTCACGGTCAGGAGGCGGAGCCTGGTCGGGCGGGATTCGGGGTGAAGTTAAGAAGGGAGTTTTCAGGCGTGGGACCTGGGACGCGATCTGTGAGGGACGAGGGACAATGGGCAGAGTCCCACTAAGGGACCAGGTGTGTAAAACGACTGGAGGGCTAGGGTGGGAGCCGGGCCGAGTGAGACCACTAGGGAGCTGGGGCGGGGGGCGGTGCCTCAGGTGTTAGGCTGGTAGGGCTTGGGCTAAGGAAGGCAGAATCGGGAGTGAGGGAAGGTCTGGGGCGGAGTCTGGGTGGGTCTTGTCCGGGACACCAAGGAACAGAAGAAACGAGATGTGGGCAGAGTCCGTGTCTGGCAGCTGGGCCAGGGCGAGACAAGTGAGGGGTTGAGGCACCCGCGGGGTCCTAAGTCGGGGCGGGTCCAGGTGGGAGGGGCTGAGGGGCGGGGCCAAGCGAGAGGAGGAGGGGCTGGGGCCCGGGGTAGGGCCTTGGCGCTGACGTTCTGGCTTCTTCTTCCCAGGCAGCTTGCTGGATTTTCTCAAGAACCCGGAGGGCCAGGATTTGAGGCTGCCCCAATTGGTGGACATGGCAGCCCAGGTAACTGGGCCAGCAGCCTTTACCTCCCGGACCTCCCACCTATTAACTGTTCACAAATTCTCTGTCCCTTCAAACGCCTGGGAGGGCGGCCCCGCCCCCTGCATCAGCTGTGCCTCCAGCTGTGCCTGAGAGGTACTGCCTGTCTTTCTGGGCCTCAGTCTCCCCCTCTGGAAAGTGGGTTTTTCAAATGGTCCCTCACCCCTCACACAGGCCACGGTGTTGTGAGTCCACATGAGCTCCCATCTCTCCACACCTTGGTCCCCCAGGTAGCTGAGGGCATGGCCTACATGGAACGCATGAACTACATTCACCGCGACCTGAGGGCAGCCAACATCCTGGTTGGGGAGCGGCTGGCGTGCAAGATCGCAGACTTTGGCTTGGCGCGTCTCATCAAGGACGATGAGTACAACCCCTGCCAAGGTGCCCTGCTTCACCCCACCTTCCAAGAGCTCCCTATGCAACAAGGGACTTCCATGGGGCCCCACGCACCCAGGAACCCTTCTTCACCCCAGGTCGCCCGAGTCACCCCATCCTGATGTAGTATGAGAGGCAATTCTGGGCTCAAATCCCACGTCGGCCACTTACCAGCCATGTGGCCTTGGGCAAGTCACCTAACCTCTGGGAGCTGCCGTTTCTCTTATGTAAAGTGAAAATATTCAGATAACAGCAAATCAGCAGATGTTTACCAGGCATCTGCTACGTGACAGGCACAGCTATAATTCTTAAATGAAAGACAATGGTGTGTAACAGTGGGAATTCTGTAGCCAGAATGCCTGAGTATGAATCCCAGCCAGGTATTAACTCTGTGATGTGGGCAAGTTACCTAACTACTCAGTGCCTCCTTTTCCTCATCTTTAGAATGAGTCTCTATCTCATGGGGGTTTTGTGAGGGTTAAATGAGTTAATGCATGCATATCACTTAAAACAGTGTCTGGCACACAGGAAAGGCTAGCCAAGTATTGGCTGTTATTAGGATGAGAATCATTGCAATTTTTGGAAAGTGCCCATCACTATACTAGACACATAGTAGGTGTTGACTAGATACCATGTCCTTTCTACTATGCCCAGAGACCCTTGTGCTCAGGATCCCCAAAATCCTCATCCCTAGAGTCCCCATTCTCTCTCTCTCTCTCTTTTTTTTTTTTTTTTTTTTTGAGATGGAGTCTCACTGTCATCCAGGCTGAAGTGCAGTGGTGCGATCTCAGGTTATTGAAGCCTCCCAGGTTCAAGCAATTCTCCTGCCGCAACCTCCCTAGTAGCTGGGATTACAGGCACCCGCCACCATGCCCGGCTAATTTTTGTATTTTTAGTGGAGATGGGGTTTCGCCATGTTGGCCAGGCTGGTCTCAAACTCCTGACCTCAACTGATCCGACTGTCTTGGCCTCCCAAAGTGCTGGGATTACAGACGTGAGCCACTGCGCCCAGACCCCATTCTCTTAATCCAGCTGTTTCCAGGGACCCCCTCACTAACTTTCCCTGCTCCCCCATCCTCTCCAGGGTCCAAGTTCCCCATCAAGTGGACAGCCCCAGAAGCTGCTCTCTTTGGCAGATTCACCGTCAAGTCAGATGTGTGGTCCTTTGGGATCCTGCTCACTGAACTCATCACCAAGGGCCGAATCCCCTACCCAGGTTTGCCTCGCCAAGGGTAGAGTTGGGGTGGGGGATGGTTATGGGGAAGGGCTTCCTCCTGGCTGTCCCTTTGACTGACAGAGCCCCATCCTTCAGGCATGAATAAACGGGAAGTGTTGGAACAGGTGGAGCAGGGCTACCACATGCCGTGCCCTCCAGGCTGCCCAGCATCCCTGTACGAAGCCATGGAACAGACCTGGCGTCTGGACCCGGAGGAGAGGCCTACCTTCGAGTACCTGCAGTCCTTCCTGGAGGACTACTTCACCTCTGCTGAACCACAGTACCAGCCCGGGGATCAGACATAGCCTGTCCGGGCATCAACCACCTCTCTGGCGGTGGCCACCAGTCCTTGCCAATCCCCAGAGCTGTTCTTCCAAAACCCCCAGGCTGGCTTAGAACCCCATAGAGTCCTAGCATCTCCAAGGAGGTGGCTGCTCTGACACCACTTAGGGCAACCTACTTGTTTTACAGATGGGGCAAAAGGAGGCCCAGAGCTGATCTCTCATCCGCTCTGGCCCCAAGCACTATTTCTTCCTTTTCCACTTAGGCCCCTACATGCCTCTAGCCTTTCTCACTCCACCCCCACCCAAAGTGCTCAGACCTTGTCTAGTTATTTATAAAACTGTATGTACCTCCCTTACTTCTCTCCTATCACTGCTTTCCTACTCTCCTTTTATTTCACTCCAGTCCAGGTGCCAAGAATTTCCCTTCTACCCTCTATTCTCTTGGGTCTGTAAGTTACAAAGTCAGGAAAAGTCTTGGCTGGACCCCTTTCCTGTTGGGTGGATGCAGTGGTCCAGGACTGGGGTCTGGGCCCAGGTTTGAGGGAGAAGGTTGCAGAGCACTTCCCACCTCTCTGAATAGTGTGTAAGTGTTGGTTTATTGATTCTGTAAATAAGTAAAATGACAATATGAATCCTCAAACCATGAAATACCCTTGAACCTTCCTTTGGGAGGGAGGGTGGTCAATGGGGGATGAACAGACAGATTTGGCTACAGGCAGCAGCAGGGGAAGCTGGAGAGGGCCCTAATGCCTACCAAGCATGGGGCATCCAAGGTGTGGAATTTTAGAACACCCAGAGTCCCACTGCTCATCTACACGTGAGTTTAGAAGACAAGCAACTGAAGATACATTAAAATGTCCTCTTCGTTGCTGATATGGCCTTCAATCTGTGTATAATAGGTTTGCTAATTCTTTATCTGAGTTCATCGGATTTGCCATTCATCACAGGTGCAATGGGACAACCTTAGGCCTCCTTTGCCAGTGCAGGGAGGAAGAACACAGTGGACCCTCTGGAGCTGTCAGACTCTCCAAAAGAGGACAGAAGAGAGGGGAGGAGACAGAAGAGTCCTGAGGGTTAGTCTAACTCACTGGATCTCATTAGGGGAGTTTTGCCCCCAGGGGAGATTTTGGAGAGGTTTGGAGGCAGTTTGGTTTGTTTGGATCCTACAGGTAGGGATCAGGGATGCTGAACAACCTGCAGTGCACCTGAGTGATGATGAATCTTCCCACTCCCTCATTCCCCTTAGAGAAACTCTGGAAGCTGACATGCCTCCGTGTGGAAACAAGGGGAGCAGGGAATAAAGATTCCTTCCTCTCCCATCAGAAAATGTTTGTTGACCATCTGACTTACTAAGGGAATGGACAGAGAAGGAATCTGGGAGCTGGGAATCACTGCAGCAACTGGCAAATCATTACCGAGCGTTGACTCTGCAAAGCATTGACTCTTTGCTAAGGAGGACCCTGGGAACACAAACATGAATAAGACCTGTCCCTGCCCTGGAGGAGGAGTTCATAGTCAAGCAGAGGAGGAAAACTGTAATAATAATAACTCACTTATTAAGTGTCTTCTGAATGTCAGATGTATTTACAGCCATCTTTTCAATTTAATCCAGTCCTGAGCCTGGTTCTGTGATTAGCCCCATTTGTAGGTGAGAAAACTGAGGCTCAGGGGTTACATGATGTACCAAGGGCAGGCAGTGTATGTGACAGAGCTAGGATTTGAACCTAGATCTTACACCAAAGCTCATGGTCTTTTCACTAGACTTCATTGCCTCTAGGCTTTGGGAAGAGAGCCTCTGTGGAGTGTGTGTGTGTGTGTGTGTGTGTGTGTGTGTGTGTGATCCTTCCTCCTCTAGTTATTGGTAGAAAGATTCCCTGGAAATCCTCCTATGCTTGGTGACCTAAAGGAAAGAAAGATAAGGCAATCAATGCAGATTGAGAATTCCCTGTGTCCTGCCCTGTGCTGGGGGTTGCTGAATGAGAGCAATAAGACGGAGAGAAGCCAAATGGCTGCTCAGAGGGGTTGTCATAGGGGTGGGAGCCTTAGCTCCACAGAAAAAGTCTCAGGGGCCAAGGCTTCCCAAGGGCCACAGTTTGTGGCTGACCAAACTCACAAGAGCCTGATGTATAAGCCAGAGGCCAGTGATTCTACCTGCCACGAAATAAGCAGAGAAGAGCACGGTTCTGGAGCTGTAGTGCCTGGTGTGAATCCTGCCTCCACCACTCACTGGCTGTGTGGTTTAGTGCAAGTTTTTCACCTCTCCAAGCCTCAATTTCCTCATCTGTGAAATAGTAATCAAATGATCAATTCATGTTAGCTCTCTTTGTCACTACCATTTGCGAATTGTTGACTGTGTGCCAGGCATCCTGCTAAGTGCATGCATGCTGCGATTTTATCCTCGCAGATCCCTATGAGGAGGAGTTTGTTGTATCTTCATGTTGCTAATGAGGAAACTGAGGCACAGTGAAGTGAATCAGCAGGACAGAAGGGGCAGAGCAGGGGCTTACACCAAGTCTTCTGACTCCAAAATCAGTGCTCTCAGTCTCCATAGCCTTTTATTGGACCAGAATATTCTTGTCTGCCCTACAGGGCTCTGTCTGGTACCAGGATGCCCATTTGGTTTCAACGAAAGCCCAGCAGGGCAGTGAACCACCTGGAGTTCACCAGGCCCCTCGCTGCTCCTCAGGAGAGACCAGAGCCTCCTGAGCCTGGAATCCCTGTGTCTACTGGTGCCTTCCTTGTCTCTCCCTCTGAAACAGCTAGATGAATTCTCCCTTGCACCCCGTTTTCTGTGCAGCCTTCTGTTCCCTTCAGATAGAGCACAATGCAATTGATTAGGCTTCTGCTTTCTCAATTTCAATCACATCCTCACCCTGCCTCCCTGAGATTACAGGCAGGTCACCTTGATTGCGGTTTGCACCATTCACAAAACTCTTCAGTCGTTTACAAAACCATCTCTCGCCTCATTCACTCCCCCACCTGGCTCTTCTCCTCCGTGATGCGTGGATTTTACTGGTTTAAGACTCAGAGGGCAATTTTATTTCCAAGTTCATGGTGGGGGAGGAGGACACCTAATTGACTAATGCTGGGTATTTCACATGCATGGTCTAATTTGATCTTCACCACAAGGCAGCGCAGATGTGTGATTATCCCCATTTTACAAAAGAGGAAACAAGACTCTGAGAGGCTACAACACTGGCTCAAGGTCATACAGGTGGATGGTAGAGCCAGGATTTGAACTCAAAGTCTCATGTGTTCCCCGGGTCACATTTCTTTATTTGAAGGAGCAGCATGGGAAAGTGTCATATTGACCCAGGGTCAGGTCCAGGAAGGGCCTGGTGCACACAGGGCTCAGGGGTAGCTCCCTACATGCTGAAGATTGTACTCGTAAAAGAACTAAGTCATTTATTAATTTCACACACATCTACTTATGTCTCCTGTAGGCTGGTCCTGTCTAGGAGGCAGAACAGTAAACAATGACAACACTTAGGGGCAAGGTCAGTCTGGGAGCCAAGTCTGGGTGATTTCTTGGAGTCTGTGAAATAAAAGTCTGCCTGATGAAGCAGCCAGAGGGTGAGGTCATCTCCAGCAGAGGGAACAGCATGTGCAAAGGCCCTGAGGTATGGTAGAGTAAGGCCCATTCAGGCCAGGCAAGTGCCAATAATTAGGCATGGGAGGGCTGAGGGTGCAGATGAGGCATGGAAGACGAGGGATGGAGAGTCAGAGGCAAGAAGTAGGAGGGGGAAAAGCAAGGGGTATGGGCTCTGAGTTGTGGGGAAAAGAAAGAAGAAATCTGGGGGACCCAGGACTCATTGTGGGGAATGGAGTCTAGTCTGGATCCCACTGCTCCGGGACTGAGCTGATCCTCTCTCCACTCCGGGACTCAGCTGAGTGGATCCTCTCTCCACTCCACCAGGTACAGTATCGAAGACACACACACACACACACACACACACACACACACACACACAGCCTGGATGGTCCTGCAGTGATGTACACACACACACACACACACACACACACACACACACACACACACAGCCTGGATGGTCCTGCAGTGATGTACACACACACACACACACACACACACGCACACACACACACACACACACAGCCTGGATGGTCCTGCAGTGATGTACACACACACACACACACACACACACACACACACACACACACACACACACACACACACACACACACACACACACACACACACACACACACACACACACACACACACACACACACAGCCTGGATGGTCCTGCAGTGATGTTCACACTCTCTCTAGTGGTGATTCTGAGTACTACATCGAAAACTACAAGAAACTTTCCCCTGGGGATGGGAGAACCAGGTCTCTTCAGAAAATTCCCTCCACAGGACAGGAGATACGGCACAGTTCCCGCTCTCAAAGAGGTCACAGTTTAATGGTGATGGGTGCTAACGGGACAGATGCGGGCAGAAAATGACAATAAAGCTATGTGGGAGAATAGGGGAGAGTCCTAACTCACCTGGGCAGGGGGAAGTCTGGGGGGCTTCTCAGAGGTGTTGATTCATCAGAAACCAGAGTAAGAGTTTGCTAGGTAAAGAAAGAAGCAACAGAAGGACATTCCAGACTGGACAGAATTAAGTGAGCTCAAAGGCAAGAAATGAGACTGCTCAGGGAGTTACAATTAGGTGTGCTAGGAGTGTGAAATTTCAGAGGGGTTAGTGGCTAAAGATGAAGATGGCAAAGGCAGGCATGGGTCTTGTCTGCCATGCACTCAAGCTGGGATTCTAAGCCTTGGACAATGGGGAGCCACTGAAGGGTTTTGAGTCGGTCAGATTCACTTTTTTTTTTTTTTTTTTTTTTTTAGACGGAGTCTCACTGTTGCCCAAGCTGGAGCACAGTGGTGCCATCTCAGCTCACTGCAACCTCCGCCTCCTGGGTTCAAGTGATTCTCCTGCCTCAGCCTCCCAAGTAGCTGGGACTACAGGCAGGAGCCACCATGCCCAGCCTATTTTTGTATTTTTAGTAGACACGGGGTTTTGCCATGTTGGCCAGGGTTGTCTCGAACTCCTGACCTCAAGTGATCCGCCCGCCTCAGCCTCCCAAACTGCTGGGATTACAGGCACGAGCCACTGCCCTCAGCCAGATTCACTTTTCAGAAGGAACCCTTTGGTGACAATGGAGAGGAAAGATGCGAGGGGAAGAGGAAGGAGAGGGACACCCCTCTTGAATACAAAGAACCATACCAGGTCGCACTCATAGAAGGACACATAGCTTTGACCGCGCCTATGAACCAGACAGTGATACAAGTAATGGCACCTACAGACATGTCAGTGGGATCCCAGGCTGAGCACCCACAGACAAACATGTACTGTTTCACACTCAGACACAGAAGTCAGGCCTGCAAGCGAAAGCAAACCGAGGACACACAGTTACCCCCCAGACACAGGCACACAGCGGGAACCACACAACGCTGATGGCCACAGGAATTCACACACACTCAGTGTGGCTGTCAAGGGCCCGACCCGGCTCCCCCTCTGTCTCCCCCAGGTCCCTCACCACCTCCGGCAGGAACAAAGCTGACCTTTGCCCTCTGGCCTCTGGCCTCTCCTCCCACACCCCCTGCCCCAGAGGGAGGAGCTGTTTGAAGTCTGGGCTGCAGCTGGGGTTTCCTGCGGCCTAGAGGAATGTGGGAGGACTTGCACGGGGGAGGGGAAAGGGGCTGGCCCAGGAGGAGGGCTAACAGAGCCTGGGGGCCTTAGTCCCCACTGTACCACAATGAGGGAGGCTTCCTGCTTGCATGGTCTCTTGGGCTCCAGCTTTGAGCTGTTCCCATCTAAAGAAGGGGAAAACCAGGGCCATAATGGCTCGAGTCCAATGGGCCTCTTGTTCCTGGATCTGCAGCTCAATAGCTTAGGATAGGCCCACAACCTCTCTAAGCCTCAGTCTCCCCTTCTGCATACTGGGCGGAACCACCCTCTAGCAGTCCACACCTCTCCTGAAGCAACCCCAGGAGTAGGGCCAGCCCCAGAACTTCCATATTCAGGGAGGGCCGCGCTAGTCCCTACCCAAGACTCGCTTCATCCTGCCCTTTCCATGAGGTCCAGGGGCCTGGCTCCAGGCTGCTGGGACCTGTCAGTTATTGTCATTATTAGTGTGACTCATCACCTCTCTCACCATGCCCTTGCCAGTTTTCACAGTGCTTTTACATCTATGTGCTCAGTTAATCTTCTCAACAGCTCTGCTTCTATTTTACACATGGGAAAACTGAGACTCACACAGACTGAGGACACACAAGTAAAATCAAGATCAGGACCAGGCCTGTCTGGCTCCTACTCCACATGGCTTCTCAAACCCAAGGCCCCATTCCAGACTCTCATCTTTATTTTCCAGGGTCTAGCTACACCACCTTCTGCTTACACTGAAACAAAAGCAGCTGGAGGGAGATGAGCCCAGAGAGGGATGATGCAGGCTCTTCCAGAACCTGTGTCCTCTGCCTCAAGCCTCCTTTCCCTCCTGCTCGCTGACAACTGCTGAAACAGAAATGAAGATTAGACACTAGGTGGCAGCAGCAGCCCACGGGAAGACAGCTTGAGTTTGGGGAGACCCCCCCCCGCCACAACTCAACACAATTTGGAGAGGCTCCACGAAAAAGACCAGCCACAAAATAACAGGGAAACCTGCAATGCTTGGTTTCCAGTGATCATCAACACTTTAAGGGCCAATGGAATTCACCCTCACAGGGGAAAGGGGCCGCTGAAGGAGCCTGGGGTGGGAGGCGCATGCTCGGGAAACCCTACCTAACTTCTATTACCCTCTAACTTATAGAGCCATGGGCCCTACTAATCTTGCCCTCTGCATCTCATTACTTAACCTCCCCCTCCCATGCTTTTCCCAAACTCCCCTTCATCTCAACCTACTGGGGCTCTCCACACCCCAGAAACCATCCTATATTATCCCACCCAACTCCCTCCTAAAACTTGATTCAAACTGAGTAGAGTCTTCATGACTACAGGCAGAATCTAATGGGTAATGCGGGAAGGGAGAGAAAGGAGGAGGAACCTGGGTCTCTTTCACCCTCCCCAACGCCAAAGTCTGTCTGTCCTATGGGGGCCAGCTAGGGCAAGATGCCAAAGCCTCATCTATTTGCGATCACTTCAGGCCCAGGCTTTGGAGCTGCAGAATCTCTAATGACTTTAGCCACTACTTTTATGAGCATCTGACCTTATATTTCCCATTCAATGAATAAATCTTTGAACCCAAGTCCTAACTTGTCTGCAAGGAGAAGCTGCTCCAAGATGAGGGCCTCTCCAGCCAGTCATGGCAGACCCATGATGCCAAATCAATAGTGTCCCGTTTAGAGCCCTAGACCTCTCCTATTACTGCTGCACACACCCTCTGCCAAGGGCCAATAGAGAGTGCTCCCCAGATCCCCTCTTTTGTCCTCTGGGGGTACTGGACTGCCATAGAGAAGGAGCTTGGAAGGAGTGAAGGTGTGGGGAAGATAGTGACCAGGCAGTTGCAGTTGGCAAAATGTCACCAGCTGCCTTTGTCACACACTGGCCATCACCCTGCAAGGCCAAAGGAAGAGTCAGAAACAGGTAGGCCAGAGACAAAGGCACTGCTCTAGGAACTTCAGACCTGGAGCAAGATAGACAAGGCCAGCAGACACAGGGTGTGGAATGTCAGACACACAGATGAGGTGGTCCAATGAGATGGGACCGCTGCAGGGCCAGTCAGGGCCGGCGTTGGTAGACACCTAGGACACAGGACACGACAGCCACTATGCATTATTCATCTCCGTGTCCCCTGCAAGCCCTGCATACTTCAGTTAACATTTGTTGAAGTGCCAAGAAAGGACACACAGACACAGGGAGAGAAGGTCAGTTACAGAAATGGAGGGAGTCACAACTCCTTGTCATAGCCTAGGGGTTAAGCTTGTGGGGTTTGGAGTTAGTCAGACCCTGCTTCAAACCCAGCTGGGCTCAGCCACTTGCTAACTGGAGAACCTGGACCTCAGTGCCCTCATCTCTAAAATGGAAATAACAGCACTATTTTACCGCAGCAGTTCAGCCATCTCCGGTGGCGGTAACAAGGCCCTCAAGCAGCGCACATTCCCATCTGTGGGATAGGCTAGGCAGGGGGCCCAGGAGCCAGGGGCTGGAGAACAGATGTGACCTGAAGAGGAGGTAGGTGAAAGTGCTGAGCCCAGCCCCCGGCCGCGGCAGGAGGTCAGCACCGTTCAATCTGAATCCTGCTTCCTGACACAACGCAAATGCTCAGCAGAATTCGGAAAAGGGTGTGTGTGTTCTATCTGTGGATTATCCAGGACTTTTGGGCCCTCGCCGCCCTTGGACATATAGGAAAGCTGGCAGTTGCAAGGGCGAAACCCAGAGCTCGGAGTTTGAGAGGAGGGGTCACTGAGTGAGGAGGCAGCGCTGGCTGGGTCTCCCCCGCTCCCCCGCCCCAGCAGCCCTCCCGCCATAAATACTTGCGCTTTACTCAATAAGAAACCTTTTCAGAAAAGGATAACGTCCCCAGATTGAGAGAGCCGGTCCTCTCTTCTGTCCTCTCCGCCTCCCATTTAATTGGGACGCCCCAGAAAGTCGCAGCCCTTTTGGCTAATCCCCTGGTTCCCTATTCCACTCCCATTCCACTCTCAGACCCCGCCCCTTCACTCCCACCAGCAACCTCCGCCGGATCCAGAGCCCCCCGGTGGAGACAAGGAACACGGGGACCATTCTTAACCCTTGGGGAGGATCTTCGCCCGTTGGTAAACGAGGACGCGCTCCAGCCAGAAGTGCCCCAGGCGCGGAGTCCGCGGGGCTCCTGGCCGCGCCGTCGGAGCAGCCGGCGCGGCCCCGCCCTCCCCGCGCGCGGAGCGGCCAGGGCGGGGACTACAAGTCCCGGCGTGCCGCGCGCGCGCTCCCCCCTGGGGTTCCGGATGGTGAGCGGCGAAGGTAAGGCGAGCTCGCAGAGGCAGCGGCGGCGGCGGCGGAGACGGAGAGAGGCAGGCAGGCAGGGCGAGGGCGAGAGACGGAGGGAGGGAGCGAGCGAGGCGGACCAGACAGACAGACAGGCGGGCGGGCGGGCAGAGCGAGCCACCCGCCAGGCTGCGCTCAGCCCCGCTCGCAGCGGAGAGAGCAGAAGGCAGGAGGAGGGAGGGGAGGAGGGGGAGGGAGGGAGAGAGGGAATCCAGCTACCACCACCCAAAGCCAGCGTCTGCTTTCTGTCCTCATTTCCTTTTCCCACCCAGCTTGGAGAGCAGAGAAAGGCAGAGAGAGCGAGAAATAGAGACAGTCTGAGAGACAGACAGACAGCCAGAGAGAGCGGGAGGGAGGAGGGCGGAGGAGGAGGAGCAGGAGGACTACGCGGGGCGCGTTCCCTCCCAGGTTTGCAATTGGGGGGGTGGGGGCGGGGGTGTCCAGGGCTGGGAGAGTGTGTGCGCGGCGGGAGGGCGAGGGGGGCGCAGAGAGAGCGAAGGAGTGATCGAGGTGGGGGGGCGCCGCGGGAGCCGGGGGCCGTGTCCAGCGGAGTTAGCGGCGGAGAATGTGAGCCGAGGCGCGAGCCATGCTGTCAGCGACGGCGGGCGGCTCAGGGCTCCTCCACGACTCCTCTTCTCAGCAGCCGGGCGCCCGCGTCGCTGCCACCGCCGGAAGACAGACGTCCCCCAAAACCCCTCGCCTGGCTCGGACCCACGGAGCCGGCAGCCCAGCACTCCGGTGAGTGGCGCCTTCTCCCCAGCCCCAGACCCCCGCTGGGGACCGGCCGGCCGGGCTCTTTTGTGCAGCGCACGGGGGGGGCCCGCGTCCCCCGGTCCGGTCCGCTGGACCCGGTGGCTGCGGTGCCCGCGGTGCGATCGGTCTTTGTTTCCACCGGGGCCCGCGGCTCGGCTGGGCTCGGCTCGAAGCCTGGCAGGCAGCGCCGGGAAGGGGGAGGGGGAGGTGGACGGGGAGGGGGGGCGGGGAGGGGGGGTTCTCGGGTTTCCTGGCCGCCCCGCGGCTCCCCCGGCTCGGGGGCGAGGTGCGCGCCCAGCGCTGCCGCGCGCCCCCTCCTCCTTCCCCCTCCCTCCGCCTTTGGATTTAAAACTGCAATTTGCTCTCCAGCTTGCTGAGAATGTGGGGGGGGGAGGGAAATGAAGGGGGGACCGTGGGAGCGGAGAACAAGGCTGGATTTTAGGATCGGCGCTGGGAAAAGGGGAGACTGCGGAGGGAGGAGCCCCTCCCCTCCAACCCCCAAATCTCTAGGATCCACTGGCTCTCGGGGAGTTGAGGGGCGGGGACCTAATGACCCGGAGGGGGTGTGGGGCGGAGGAGGGATTTGGGGGCGGCTAGGGCTGGAGGGGTTGGGCCGCGTGCCCGGTTACCTGGCGAACAAAGTCGGCTCACTTTTGCATAAATAAATAAATAATCGCCTATCAATGCGTTTCCTCTGGGGCTCTGATTGAATCGGCCCCCTCTTCCCCAGGGGGTGGGGTGCTGAGTGACAGCTGTCAGCCCCCTAGGCAGGGAGCTGGGGTGAATTGCTGAATCTCTGCTCGCTGGTTGAGGGCGCCTTCCCCTGCTGGGTCTGGGTCCCCGGGCAGAGCCAGAGGGGCAGGGGGCTGGCTCTGAGTCTAGGAAATAACCTTGTTTCCTGTTCTACAGGAAAAGGGACAGCAACCCAGAGTTTGGGGGCTGGGGATGAGGACTGATGGGAGCTTGGGGGGGTTCCCCAGCAGCCTGACCCCCCAGCCTCCTGCCAGGCGAAGGGGCCAGCTGAGGGAGGAAGGATGTGGGCCTTGCTGGCCGGAGGCGGGAGCTGGGGCTGTCCCTGAGGCGGGCAGCGGGCACAGAGCGGGAGGAGGGAGAGAGAGAGAAGCGGGGGCGGGAATTCTCTACCGCAGACCCTGGGGGCCAGGGCCAGATGTGGAGGGGTGGGGAGTCTCCCCTCCCTCCCAGCTTGGGGGCCCTGGGGCTGGGCTGGGAGGGGCTGAGCCTGGTGCCCTCAGTTCTGCACCAGTGCCTGACTGGCAGGGCCAGCTGAATTTGGGCCCAGGCGTCACCCTGGGAGGCAGGGCCGGACTGCACCAGCCTGGTCCCTGAGCACAAGGAGGGACCCTTGGGGGGCCTGTGCCTGTCTGGCTGGGCAGGCGTTTCCCGCCGGACCAGTTGGTGTCAGGCGGGACTTGGCCCCAGCTCCCTGGGCAGAGCTCAGGGTGTGAGGACAAGCTTTGCCTCCGGGTCAGGGTGGCCACATTTTGTCCGCTGCTGCTGTCGCCGCCGGCTGGGCAGGGGCATGTGCCCGGGCCTGGGCAGAGTCCTGCCAGGGGCATTTGGAGTGTTTCTATTGTTGGCTTGTTCCTGTTCCGTGTGGCCCGGTGTGTGTGGCTGTGTGAGCTGGGGCTGTAAGTGAAAGATTACCAGTCTGTCCCCCAACCTGGGGTGGGGGGGGCAGACAGGCTGGGTTGTGGGGGGACCCCCCAGGTGGCATGTGCATGCTGCTTGCCATCTCCTTCCTTTGAGCAGATGTATATTTATTTTTATAGTAATGGAAAATCAAACTGGATAGTAAGTTGAATTCATTTTTTTCTCCTGCTGTGTCAATAGTTGGAGTAATCCCCAGAGACTGGTGAACTTCTGGCCCCAGAGCTCCCACTCTTCAGGGGTTGCAAAGACCAGTGAGGGCATAAGCTTTGGGGGACCAGTGGCCACCAGCCCAAACCAGTGACTTGTCCTTCTTCATCCGGCTTTGGGGCAGATGCCCAGGTGGGCGGGCATTGCCCCCTCCTCAGGAATCCCCCACAGCCGAAGGTGTAGTCTGGCCTTTCCAGTCTGGTCAGTACCTAACTGTGCCCAAGCCCTCAGGGACGTTCCCCTGGTGGGCGCTCTCCTCCGCCTGGGCTCCCAGCCCACGTGCCGATATTTATTTTCTGTAGTAAAATCCATTTTTAATGCCGTTACTTTTGAAATAATATAGAGAGAAACAAATGTGATGTGTTTAAGTTGCCCTCTGTGAGTTTTTAATGTGATCTATGGCTGAGGTAGTGATGGAAGGAGCTGTTGGGCTTGGAGAAATTTGGTGTCATAAAGGAAAAGAGCTTGCTGTTTATTATTGTTGCTGGGCTGGGGGGTCTGGAACAGGGTCGTGGGGGCAGGGAGCCCCTACCACCCTCAGGCGCTGTGAATGGACAGCATAGCTTCTCAGTTTCAATGCGTGAGGGTTCTGGGGTTATTTTGCATTGCTCCCCAGCCCTTGATGGGGCCTTTGGGGAAGGGGTTTGGGAGCTAGGGGACTTTGTTACCCCCACTGCATGGGCTTAGATCTGGGCTGGGAGGCTTCTGGAACCCCCTGCTGAGCTAAGTGGAGGTGTACAGTAGGGAAGTTGGACTTGGATTCAAAAGAAGATTAAAAGATGGGGTCTCCACCTGATTGCTGTGGTTGTGCTGGAGGCTTGAGGGGCAGACTGCCCCTGGCAGAAGACATTTGGGTAGAGGGAGCTGTTCTGGACTGGCAGAGCCCCAGAGGGACATTGTTGTTCTCCAATCAGCCTGGAGCACTGACTTTGAACCACTCCCACCTCTATGCTTCTGTTCCCCATTGGACAGGGGCTTCCTCCAGGCAAACCTGATCTCCCTCATTTCCCCCTTCCCCTCTTCTGTCCCACCCCCAGGTCAACTTCAATTTTTTTTTTTTTTTTTTGGTTTGTAGAACACAGAGCTCTGTGTCTCATGCCAGCCACCCAAGACCAGGGGGTGCCATGCCTGTGTACCAGATGCCCAGGCCCTTCTGGTCTGGCTTGGTGAGGTCAAGCAGACTCACTATTATGGGATGGAGCCCAGCTCTGTCTCTGGGTCCCCTGGGTCTCTTGGGACAGAGTGGGGAGACAGAAGCCAGGATGGAGTGGAGCTGGGGACTATGGAAGGAAGCAAGGGTAACACTGTTGCTAATGCCTGCAGATAGGCCCCCCAGGGAGGGGGGCGGGGGCGTGGGTAGGAGAGAGACCCACAGCCACATGCATGGTGAAGAGAGAGAAAGATGGAGACCAAAGCCAGTGATGAGAGTGAAAGAGAAAACAGGCAACAAGAGCTGGGATTACAGCCCCTGGAGGTGGGGGCCAGGGACCAAGAAGGCCTAGGAATATACCACTCCCCTCCCTGGAGCCAGAGAGGAGGCAGCACTGAGGGCCTCTCACCCAAGATCAGATTCTGGGGTTGTTTTTGGAGGAGAGACAAGCAGATGTTTGGGAAAAGGGAGGAGGACAGGTGGGAGAGAGAGAGAGAGAGAGAGAGACTCTCACAGGAGGAGGGAGAATGGGGAGACAGAGGGATTCCAGGGTTTTCGACAAATGTTTCTGGTCCCAGGGTAGCATCTCCCTTCTGCCCTCCCCAAACGCCTGGAACAGAGCTGAGCTTTTCTTGGGACCGGGGGGCGTGGCCTGCGGCAGGTACTGCACCCTACAGGTTGTCAGGTTCTCTGTGCCAAAAGACACCCAGGTTATAAAAGCGGGAAACATTAGGGTCCCAGAGATGCCAGGAGCGTCATCCAGTTGGACGCCCCCCACTTGTTTGACAAGAGAAAGCCAAGTCTAGGGAGAGGAGCCACTTGCTCAGGGTCACAGATACCTTTGGCAAGGCCAGGCTGGGACCTGGGCTGTTTGCACTCCACCTCACTGTAGTTAGAGAATTGGAACAGCTGCAGGGGGCCTCCTGGGAGTGGAGGGGGCTGGAGCCTGGGGAGAGAAGCAGGCGGGCACCCTTGTGGCCAGAGCCCCCCCAGGGGAGGGGGAGGCGCCGCTGCTGCCGGGAGAGAGAGGGAGGGAGAAGAGAGAGGAGGGGAAACAGTGAGTCAGGCTTCCAAGAGCTGAGGATGAGAGAGCCAGAGCTGGGAGGGAGAGGGCAGGGAGGGCTGCTCAGAAGGGAGGAGAGGGAGGGGGCCCAACCAGGGGCAAGGAGAGCTCGAGAGGGAGGGAGCCAGCCCCTGGCCCTGGCCCTGGCCCTGTGGTAAGGCTGTGTGGAGGGTGTAGCCAATATGGACTCTGCCCGTGGTAGGTCAGGAAGGAGCCTGATTCTGTCCCTGCAGCATCTCTTTCTTCTTTCCTCATTTATGATCCTACCCCAGGGTCTCAGGAGGGATGACTCTGTCTTCCCATCCCTTCCTCTTGGGCCTCAGTTTCCCCATCCATTGTGGGATTTGGACTGTGAGCTATTGGAGAGGGAGTGGGGGACAGGGACAGAGTAGCCAGGAAGAATGTTAAGGGATGCTGTCTGAAGCTGCTGGCTTTGTGACGGGGGCGCTGTCACCAGTGCAAGGTAGGGTGCTGGTCTCTGCGTTCATGTCATGACAGTGGATGCTGCTGTTGGGGGGCGTGGGCAGGCGGTAAGCACTGGGATGCACTGTATATATGTGTGTGTGAGGTGCTAGACTCAGGATGGCCAGTGCCTAGACAGGGCCAGGGTCACTACATGGCCAAAAGCAGCCTCCACTGTTGTGGGGGTGACACTGGTGTGATCCCCCCATGTCCCTATGGGTAAATGGAGGTGGGAATGGCCCCAGTGCAGTTGGCAAGAACAACCCCTCATGCCTGGAACTAGGACCAGAGCAGGAGGGTTCCCCAGGGACTGCCTGGAAAGGAGGAGGGAAGGAGCCCCCCTCCAGCCCAGCTGACAGGAAGCCCTGGCTCCCAGCCCCTCCTTCCCCCAGGGCCTGGCCTCTCTTGGGCCCTCCCTCCTGGATCCCAGCATCTCTTCCATTGGCCAGGGGATGAGGAAGGTGGGTATCAAGGATCCCTCTCCTGCAGGGCCTGGCTTCGGGGGCAATGGTGAAGTGAGAGTAAAGTGAGGCCCTGCCTCCCTCCAGCCCCCTTCCAGCCCCCTCCACCACACACACAAACCCAACTGCAATGAGGCCCTGTTTTCTCTCCTCTTCTGCTCTGGGGTCCTTGGCCTGGGAGCCCAGGGGAGGGGCTGCTTCTGCAGCTGGCTGGCCCCGAACTCTGAATTCAGCCCAGCTGCTACTGAAGCTTCCAGAAGCTGCAGCTCTGCACCCCCTCCCCACCCCCTGAGCCAGGAGAGGCCTTGCTGACCTGGGGGAGGGTGCCTTGGGGAGCGAGTGGGCACCCTTGGAAGGACTAACACAGACAGCCAGACAGATGGGTGGTGGAACAGATGGACAGAGACACCCACACACAGACAGACGGAGAGAGACGGACAGATGGACTGGGACAGGGAGAGACGGACAGACAGAGGTGCTGGCAGAGAGAGGAGGAGGCAGAAAAATGGAAGACAGAGACTTAGAGAAAAGAAAGGAGACAGGGTGACTGAGATGGAGAAGGAGAGAGATGGGGAGGCTGAGAGACAGGAAGAGATAAAGAAAGGGGGAAACCCAGACAGACAGAGAGAGAGAGGGAGGGAGAGGGAGGGAGGAGAGACTGCAGGCTACAAACCACAAACAGGGATTTGATGAGAATCTGGAAGGTGTTTTCTCCCTCTTCCCTCCCCAAACCCCCAGGCCAGCCAAGTCTCCATTCCTTCCACCCCCGGCTCAGTTTCCAGCTGCTAAAGAGGTCAGGGAGAAAGAGCAAGAGAGAGAAGCCGCCCAGAGCCCCTTGCTCCCTGCTCCTCTTTTCGTAGGGGGAGGGGGTTGCTGAGAGGCCTGCAGCCCTGACCCCTGCACCAGATGCAGATGCGCACCTCTCCTGTCTTGGGAAACACCCCCTCACACTCACCCGGGGGATGTCCCTCGTATAAACGCAGCCCCCATGGTCACACCTGTCTACACAGGCCCTGCGTCTCTCTCTCTGTCTCTCACACACACACACTCTCACACTGTCACACACACACACACACAATTTGTGACATGTAAATCTCCACCCTCACACTCATTCTGCATCTCATAAACATAACTGGTGAACACGCACCTGTGCTTCCTTCCCTGTACAGGTGTTGACTCACAGGCCCTGTCATGGGTCTCAGGACATGTTATCACACCCTCCCACATACAGTGGCAGTCACACCAGAGCACAGAGAACCTCCCCCTGCCACCTGCCCCCCACCCCCATACTCTAACCCAGCTGGCAAGGTGGGGAGGCAGAAGGTCCTCTCAGTTGGTGAGAGCCCTTCTGGGAAGCTTCAGGGCCTGGCCTGGACACAGAGAAATGCCCAGTGGGTTGGGTAGTGGGGAGCTGTCTCAAAGGTGGTGAGGCATGTGTGTATAAACATGTGCTTGCATGTGCAGGTAGAAGGGATGGCGAGTGTCATCATGGAGTGTGAGAGAGACTGTGTGTATGTGAGATAGGATACGGGTGTGACAGGGAGCTCCAAGGTGTGTGGAGTGTGTGGGTGTATGTGTGAGAGTGACTTGTCAGGTATGTATGTGTGGATGCACGTTTATGTGATAGGTGTGTGTGTAAGATGGGTGTGTGTAACTGTGGGTTTTGCAGGGTGGGGTATGTGTGATGGGGGTACATATACGAAGGTTTAAGGGCATGGGGCGAACTGCATGTGTGAGCGTGCAGTGGCAGGCATGCATGTGGGAAGGTGTATGAGTGCGTGTGAGTGTAGGGACTATGCAGATATGAGGGTGTAGTTCAGGTGTGAGGCTGGGAGCCTGTTGCCTGGATTGGAGCAGTGTTTTCCAAGGCCTGAGTGCTACCTGAACAGGAACATCCAGCACAAGCATGTGGGAAGGGGCCCCCGGCCTGGAAGTTGGGCACTGACCCACACAGATGCACAAGGACAGACGTACCCGCCCCTGTCCTCCCTCTTCCTCTCTTCTGGCGTCAGTGGTTTTTAAAGGAGCCTCCGTAAGGACTGTTTGCTGTGCAGTTCCCCCACCCCCAGCCTGTGTCTCTTCAAACACAGTGCTGCCCTCCAGGCAGCTTTGTGGAGGCTCCTGCCTCGACCATCTGAAGGCAGATGGGTGGGCTTGGATCTGCTACTGCCCCCCAGGGAGCGAGGAGGCAGCTCTGCTCCTTGGGCCTGGGCACAGGCTGAGACAGATGGACTGCCTCAACACCCCCGCACAGGCACCCCATACCATAGGGGTTCTAGCGGGTAGCCCCCAGTTAGGCCCCAGAGCAAAGGCCAGGATGCTGCCCTTCATTCTCCCAGAGGGGCATCCCCCCTAACACACATACACCCTGCAGCCCCATCACCTCTCTGGGGCACAGGGACTCAATTACAGCTCCCAACACCTTCTAAATAGACAACTGCCCCACATACACACTCACAGCTCTAACACCTCTAAAACACAACTGCTCCACCTACAACACCCAGCCCACACACTTCCACAAACACACACACTCTACATACAGATATCCCCCGACATCCAGCTACCTCACATGCACATACCCCCAAACACACAACCACCACATGCTTACCCACACACCTGCAACACCTCCCTGACACCAGGAACCTGGTTACAGCCCTCATACCTGTGCATGCATGGACGATAGCCTGTGGCACATCTCTGATATCAGAGACCCATTCTTCCCTTCCCACTTATGGAGGGACCTCAGGTCTCTAACGCCTCCCCAGACCCTTGCAGGTATCCAGTTAAAATCCCAATAACCTTTCCAGAGACACTCCCCAGCTCCTCCCCAAAACCACAGTGCATCCTCCACCAACCACAACACCTTTCCAGGCACATGTTCACAGCCCTAGTACTTAACCAAAACCCACATTTTTATGACCCCCCAATACATCCCTAAACACCCCAACACACACACACACACACACACATACACACACAGAGCTATCGCACCCTCAGCATATCAACCCCCTATCCAACCCCAACACTTTGCCAGATACACCCAGGACCCAGCTACAGCCCTGCTACCTTCCCACTGACTCATACCCTCAAAGCCCTGACACCTCCCCAGACACACATACTCTGCCCACAGCCCCCAGCGTTTCTCCCAGCTATAGCTCAGCGCTTCCCCAAACAAAGGTATCGTCCCCTATACCTTTCCAAACATACAACCTCCCCCTACAACACACATACACTCACTGCTTCAAACACCCACTCAAACAAGAACACCCTCTGTAGCCACAACATTTGCCTCAAACACACAGACATGGCTTCGGTTCTAGTATATCTCTAACAGATCAGGCCCCGAAGCTTCTAATACCTCCCGAAGCTTGCACGTGCACATATGCACACTGCCTCCTGGATCCTGGCACCTCCTCAACAGGCAGTCCTAATGGCCCGGCCCCACCGCTTCCCAGACAGTCTCAGCTCCGGTACTTTTCCTCAGCCACCTAAGGGCCCAAGGACACCCCTACACCTCTCCAAACACCCCAATACCACACCTGTACACAAAGACATACAGCCTCAGCTAGTCACAACCCTGCACCCATTCTGTGCTCCGCCTGCACCCCATGGCACCCTGTCACATACCCCGCCTAATTCTTCTGCAGCCCTCACTCCCACCGTTGGCACATTCCAGCACACCCTCTCCCCCACCTTGTTCCCCTAGACAGCCTCAGCCTGTCACACACATTGCTCACTCTTGTGTGCTCTCGCTCTCTCTCTCTTTCTCTCTGCTGCCCAGGCCTCCCCCTCTTCCCAGAGCCTCCTCTGCCTGGGGAGGCATCTCCACCCCTTCACCACCCCAGGCCTTTCATTCCTGGACAGTGAGGCTGGACATCTGGTTCAAAGCTGCCCCACCCAAGACCCTGTGCTCTGGGCGCCCTGGCCTGGGCTTAAAGGTTTGGGGCCCCTTTGGGGTGGGGGCAGAGCCCCTTGGCACCTGGTCACCCTGGTCTTTCAGCCAGGAACTCTCAGTACCCAGCCCTGCCCTGGCTCTGGCATGTATGTGGGAGAGAGGGACAGGGGGAGTTGCCCCCAGCCTACACTTTTTCAAGTGCTTGCCAAATCACTGCCCCTCTCCCCCAACCCCTTGGCTCACCTGAGAGGGACATGGGGCCTGGGGCTTCAGGGAGAGGGATGGGGAAGGTGCTGGATTGACATACTCCCCCCCACCCCCAAATCCGTGCTGCGGGGCTTGGTCTCCCTGGGAGTCAGTTCCGACAGTGAAGGTTACTTTACTAGATGCATGATTTTAAACGGAATCTCCACCATCTGTTCCACCCCCTAATTACAGATGCACAGAATCCGCCTCAGAGGGCAGCATGAGGGGAGTGATTTAGAGGCTGAGCTGCTTCTGCCTGCATTAGGACTGGGGAGATAGGGGGGCTCTGGGTACTGCTCACAGCCCCCAAATCCCTTCTCTTTCCTAGGAGTCCCTCGTGCCTCCTCTCTTGCTGAGGGAAGGCTCACAGAAGGGCTCCACTGATCCCCAAGACCCGAAAGAGGAAGCAACTGCAGTGCTGTGGGAAGGGTCCCCAAGACATCGCCTGTGTCCCAGTCCAGCAAGTCCTGGGATGCAGGCTCCATTAGGGCCTTAAAAAATTCAGTGAATCGATCTCCTGCCTGCCTCTTGTGCCCTAGGGAGCCACAGGCACTGGCTTAGCCCAGCTGTCTGCCCACCCTGGGGGGATAGCAGGGATTGGTGAGATAGGGAGGGGTTCAGAGCAGAGGTGGGGTAGCCAGGTTCTGGCAGCAAAGCCCATGGGCAGGCATGCCAAGACCCACCGGGGGTGTTTGCACATATGTGCCCATCCGCCCTGGCACAGCTGGCATGCCTGACCCCAGCTGGAGCCATGGCTGTGGGACTGGGGCAGCACCAAGGGCCAGAGGGAATGGGCCAGGGCCTGGGTCTTAGAGGGTTCTGAGGGACACAGGGCTACACCCTGAGAATGGGTCCATCTTTGCCCATGGACACCAGGGACCTGGGTCCCAGCCTGCCTGGGGGTAGTGGTGGCGGCGGTGGTGGCAGCAGTGGGCACACTGCGGTAGACTCTGGAGCATTCACTGCAGGGAGAGAGGGAGAGAGGTTGGGCTGGAGGAATTTTAAAGATTGCTGCAGGCAGGAGGGTCTCTGGAACCCTGTGGAGCGGGCAGTCATGCAGAAGTAATCCTATCGCTGCCTGCCTGGAGGAGTGGAGGGGGAGGGGAGGGACGGAGCTGCTCCCCCTTCCCCACCTCAGCCCCTGCCCCAGTCAGCCCTGGAGGGAGCCCGGGACCCTAGGGGCCTTCCCTGAGGAGGCACCGTATCTTCTCCGTTCCACCGAGGCCTGTGCCCCCTGGAGGGGCAGCACCGCAGCTGTTGCTCAGCTCCTTGCTCTGGGTTTTATAAATAATGCAGCTCGGAGGTGGGGCCAGCTCTGCCCCTGGTCACCTTGGGTCACCCAGTATGGCACCTCCAGCTGGCAGTCCTTTGGCAGAGCCCCTCTCCTGTCCAGCCTGCGCCTCCTCGTCTGCTGTGTGAGCTTGGGCCAGGGGCCCAGCCTCTCTGAGCTGGGCCCGAGGTAGAGAAGTGTGGAAGAACCCAGAAACCCTGGTCCTTTTGTCCCACCCCCAGCCCTCACAGGTTAACCGGCAGCCGGCTCAGCCAATCCAGGCTGGAGAGGGATGGCCTGTCTACGGGGCCTCCTGCGTTCCGGCCCCTCCATTTTGCAGATGGAGTAACCGAGTCCAGAGGGGCGCAAGGGTGGTCAAGTCCAGCCAGCTGGGGAGCCCCCTCCTTCCTGCCCCATTCTGCTGTCACTCAGGCTCTTCTCAGCCTCAGCTCAGCTAAGAGCAGGGCCTGGGGGGGGGAGGGCGGGGGATGTTTGGAAAAGTGGTTGCGGCTGAGAGGTTGCCATGGCGATGCTGCAGGATGCCGAGCTGAAGTGGGGGTCCCACAGGGTCTCTGGGGCCCCCAGCTCCGCACCCCTGTGGTCTTCTCCTCCCCATCTCCTGTCCCCCACCCAGATGTCTGTCAGGCGGCTCTGGTGACAGGCTGGGTGGGTGACAGGTGGTGCAGGTGATGGGCTGGGTGGGTGACGAGCTGGGTGGGTGACAGGTGGTGCGGGTGCGAGGCAGGCAGGTGACAAGCTGGGTGGTGACGGGCTCTACGGATGACAGGCAGGGGGTGTGGTTGGCGAGGATGCTGTCTCCTGGCTGGTGGCCTGTTGCAGCCCCCTACCCTCATGCGTGTGCACACACATAGACTCTGGGCTCAGAGCTTGGGGCTAAGATACTAATGAGGCTTATTACTCGTGGAGGGGCAGGTGCCCAGGCTCACTAATGAGAGGCCTTGTAACAAATAGGGGAGACAGCTGGGGGGCTTCGAGGAATTCGGCTGGCCCTTCTGGGCTGAGACCCTGGGGGTCCTGACCTGGCTCAAGGATGAAGCTGGATCGCCTCCAGCCAGGTTGGGGATCCCTCTTCCCCCTTCTCCCTGGCCACTGGATTTATGTTAATGCTAACCACAATTATGATCGCTACCATTGTTCAAGCACTTATTATGTGTCAGGCACTGTGCCAAAGCCTTTGCATGCATTTTCTCATTTCAACTCAACAGTCCTAGGAGGGAGGCACTATTACCCCATTTTACAGATGGGGAATCTGAGGCTGAGAAAAGGCACAGGACTTCATATAACAAGTTACTGGTGCAGCTAGAACATTAATCCGGGTCTGTATGTCCCTAGAACGTGTGCTCTTAACCACCCCACCAGTAAAACTCAGGTCTTGGTGCAGACTCCAGATCCTCTCTCAGGGACTGGAAAATGGGCATGTGGTGGAGGAGTGATCACCATAAACTCTTCAGCTCTGACTTGGGTGGCTGTGAGGACTCCTCCAGGTAGCTGCTGTGACCTTACCCCATCTGGGCCAGATTCTGGACAGAGGGCAGGGCTTAATGCTAAGGGGGGTGAGCTGAAAGGGGGTCACCTGGGATATCTGAGCCACTTTCTGCATTGTGCAGTGGGAAGGCTGAAGCCCAGAGAGGAGCAGTCACCACCCAAGGTCACACACCCTGTGAGCTGTAGGGCCCCGTGGGATCCCAGGTCTCCTGGCCTCCTGAAAGGGCAGGGCTGGGTGTGGTGCCAGAGCGGGGAGGCTACCTCCTCCTGGGCCCCACCTACCAGCCTAGTTTCCTCCCTGGATGTTGTGAGCACCCAGCTTCTAGGAGGGTGCAGGGGTCTGTTGGCAGACTCCTTAGGGTCATGCCCTGTCCCCATCAATCTGAGCCCCTAGTGTCAGTTGTGCCCCTCCCTTTGGAACACATTGGGGTGGAAACTCCCTGGCAACAGCTGATGGATGGGTTAGGGCTTTGACATTGGCCTGGGGCCACAGCATGGCCCTGGAGGGACCAGGCTGGGGCTGGGGGGTGGGGGTTGGAGGGGAATTTAAGGGAGAAGAATTAGGCCCATAAATCATGGAGCATCTCGTTTCTCCTCCTCAACCTTAATCTCCTAGCAAACCTGCTCTCCAACTGCTCATCCAAGGTGCTGGGGGTTGAGGGAGCCCACCTGCCTATTCCCCACTCCCTCCAGCTGATGCTCATCCCCTCCGGAAATTGCACCCTCCCACGGGAAAGAAAGAGCTGCAGCCACTATTGCTAGGCAGCATTAAGACAAGTCCAGATGACTGGATTTTGCCTCTGACTCATTGTGTTGAGTAGGGCGGAGGGCTTCACTGCCTCAGTTTCCCCAGCTTTGGACCGTAAATCCTCTCCTGGTGCCTCTCAGCCCAGCCAGGAAGGAGAGCTAAGACCAAGAGGGATTTAACAGATGCAGGACACACAGCCTTGTCCTCAGACCCCCCAAGTCTGAGAGAAGCAAAACCCTCACCCTGAGAGCCCTCGGACTTGGAGGTGAGGTGCAGAACCCAGGCTGGGTGTGTGCTGAGGGTTGGTGGGGGCGGGCGGTGCTGGGTGGCTGGCCTGGGAACACTTTCTTAAGCTAAGGCTGCGGCTTAGGGGAGGCCGGAGGAAGGGTAGTAGTTTGCCTGGGGGTGCTGGGGAGCCATCTTTGGTTGGGAGGTGTGGGCCTGGAAGGGTCTGGCTTTCCCACAGGCCCAGGCAAACAGTAGGTTGGAGTTGTGGGCCCCCCCCCCAGCTCCCCAGGGAACCCGCTGCTGCCTGGCCCCAGGGACCCAGGCATCCTGGCGGGTGAGGGCGGGTCTCCGGCAGGCGCCCTGCCAAACCCCGCAGCCTGCTCACCAGGAATCTTGTTGCTGAGAGATGGAAAATCCCGGCCCGGCCTGCAGCTCATCCCTCCCCTCCAGGAGAAGGAGGGGCCCGAAGAGTCCTTCCTGTACCCCCAGCTCTCATCTCAGGGCAGGGCCCTCCTCAGCAGTGGGTGGGGCAGGGGGCCCAGGACAGGCCTCTAAGGCCCAGTCACATGTCCTGGAGCCCTGCCCAGCCCACAGTGGGCACTAGGGCACTCTGGAGGCAGAATGAGCCTGGTGCAACAGAGGAGGGGGTGGGGGTGCTGAGGCCAGAAGGCGGCCTGGGTGGGGGCCGGTGCCTGGCCCTGGCCCCACTGGCTCCCCCAGGGCGGAGGGTGAAGAGTTGGTTCTCTCCTTGGACAGGAAGACGAATGATCCCATTATGGGAGCGTGATTTTATTCCACGTGTCACGGAGTCTGAGATTAACTTGCTCACCAGTCTGTGACAAACCCCTCACACCCAACACACAGACACATACACATATCCGTGGTCTCACAAACATCACACAGACATAGATAAGCATCTTCATACTACAACACGTGGCATAGTCTCCCATACAGAAGCACAAGCACACACTTAGATACACCGAGGCCTAGACCCACAGTCTCAAAAGCACAATGTGCCCTCACTCACACCGAGGCCGCATGGACCCACAAATGCAAACAGTAGTCCAGCAGGATGCTGGCACCCTCTACTTAGACATGCATGGAGTCTAGGACACACATAGACACCCACAAAACCAGACACTGCCATGCAGACAGGCATAGATCACCAGCCACACACACTGAGACAAAGGCCCAGAAACATATAGAGACAAAGACAGGCACAGACACACAGCCGGTGGTACACGAGCACAGGCGTGCACACCTGGACACAGACAAAGACAAAGAAATGCCCAGAGGTTTTACTGTGGACAGATGTAGAGGCACACGCACATCTGGGCCTCCTCCTCGACCTCCCTGCCTAGGGACATGGTAATCTGGCGCCTGTGGCTCCAGGGAGGACTCTGAGGAATCTTCTGCTCTGTCAGAACCCCCCACCCTGGGCCCAGGGCCATCCCCTACCTCTGGCACCAGGCCTGTGGTCGAGGCCATGGCAGCCGCACCCTCAGCAGAGCCCTGAAACCTCTTACCTACGTTCCCCACCGGTCACACTCACAGGGACACCATCTCCTCATGCACATGTTCACAACAGCCCCCCCATACATAGTTTCTCACTCACTCGCCCTTCCTTCGTGTGTCCCCTCTTGTCTTTCTCAATCACTCCCTCCTAGCAGAAGTGCACAACCTCCATCATGTACACACATGGCATCCTGTGCACACACACAGCCTTCCTCACACACACACTCATACATACCCAAGCCATGCATGCGTACACAGCCCCCCTACAAACACACACGTACATGTTTGCATACTTCCCTGCCTTCTCACACAGGCCAGTTCACAAATGCAGCACACACATGCGTCCTCACCTCCTCTTGCCCATGTGCACACACACACACTGAGAGCCTCCCTCACACCATCATTTTCCTTCCTCTGTCTCTCATAAACACTCTCTCTGCCAAGAGTGTGGCCCGCTGCAGATTAGCCCTGACGGTGTTTGTTACTGCTCTTCACCATGTCCTTGCCCTTCCTGGCCTCAGTCTCTCCCCGTCTACCTCCGGCCCTGCCTACTGTGGCCTTGTATTCTTTTGTCATTTCTCTGTTTAGTCAGCAGGTCTATACAGAGCATTCACTGATTCATTCAACAAATATTGATTGAGCATTGATGATGGGTTAAGCCCTGGGGATACTGTGGTGACGAAGATGGACATGAGCCCTTCCCTCACAGGGCTCTCAGTTTTGTGACCAGCCTATTTGTTGCCTGTCTCTTCCAACTCCATTGTAAAGTAACCTTTGATCTTGGATGTTGAGAGATGTGTAGGAATTCATAAGAGGAAGCGTGGAAGGGTGTTCCAGGCAGTGGGAATAGCATATGCAAAGCCTGGAAGTGAATCAAGTGTGTTATGCTGAGAAAACGGAGGGACGTTCACAGACCAGAGGAGACACTGCAAAGAGGCCCGAAGGCAGATGTCACAGCGTGTAGATGCCATTCTCTGGGGCTTCAGTTTTATCCAGTGGGCTACAAGGGGTTATGGGAAATCTTTGCTGGCAGGACCAGGGGAGGGAGAGACTGGAGGCAGGAAGGCTAGCTGAGGGGCTTTGGAAGTGCAGGTGGGAGATGATGGTCTAACCTAGAAGTGGTGAGTAGGATGGAGAGGAGATTCAATTAGGGTTAAGGATCAGTGGGGTTCCAGTTCCTGAGCTGAGTGACCTTAGGCAAGTCATACAACCTCTATGAGCAAGGTTCATCGTGCAAGGATGGGGCAGTACAGGTGTTGGGCTTGTAGTAGCTGCTCAATAAATAATAGCCATTATTGTCAGTTATCACTTGGACATGGGGGAACATCAGATGAAGAGATTTACTGAGCATCTTCTGAGGGCTGGGTACTGTGCCAGCTGCTGGGGCCCAGACTCTTTTCTTAGTCTACAGAAAGCTCACCTGATAACCATTATCACACAGACAGCAGAGAGGGAGTCTTCACCTTCACCTCCATCCCAGAAGCTTAAAGGAAGTTGTCAGGGTTCTGGGTGGCTCACGGAGGAACTGGTATTGAGCTGGCTGGTAGGATTTGGGCAGGGAGAAGTTGGGGAAGGAGCTTCCAAGCGAGCTATGTGAACAGCAAGCCCAAGGGCAGGAACTGAGGTTGGTTGAGGTCTAACCAGTTGCTGCGTAGGACAGAAGGAAAAGTTGTGGAATGGGCCTACGGAGGCAAGGCCTCAGTGGCTAGGCTGGGAGGGGGCAGCGTGGAACTGAGCTGCCCTCTGAAAATCCAATGTTGTAGCGTGACGTGGAATGTACCCCTTAGAGAGTCAGCTTCAGGCTCTCCTACTAGGTCACTGGGTGACCACAAACAAAATGCCTTGTCCTCCCCAGCCTCAGTTTCCCCATCTGTGCAATGAGCCGATTAGTCTTGTGTAGGAGGGAATTCTGGCATCACGTCCTAGGGGTTGGTTGGTCTAGCCAACTGGGTCGGGCATTTTTCTGGCTTGGGATTCTGGGCCTCAGCAGTGCTTTCTTCCAGAGCATCCTAAGCCAAAAGTGGAGGAAAGTGAGGGGTCCTCAGAGATGGATTTTAGGGCACTCCAAATGAGGGGCCAGGGACTCAGCACAGAAGAGGGGGGTGTTGCTGAGACCTGACTCCAAGCCCCAGAAGGGACCCAGAAGACAGGGCCAGGGTGCCTCTTTTCTTCTGCCCTGACCCGTGTGGTGGTAGATGTGGCCCAGTGTCCAACCCCCCGACCTAGAGGGTGTCAGGACCCTTCCTGCCCACTGACTGGGGAGCAGGGCTTGGAGTGTCCTGGGGATAAGGAACCAGGAGGCCAGTCTTGGGGTGGCAGAGCCAGGTGGATGCCTATGGGTAGCTGGGCTCTGCCGTTGATATTTGGGGTTGCCGGGAGTTGTGGTGTAAGGCGGGTTTTGGCGACACACGCCCCCAGCCCAAGCTGCCCTGGATCCTGGCTTCAAGGGCCCCTTTAAGCATCTCACCTGTGAGGTGGGGCTAGGAGAGAATTAATTTCCTGTGCTATTTTAATTTTGCTGTATTTAATCTGCTGTTTATTTTAATTAATTAATGACGGGTAATCGCCTATCATAACCTACTGCCGCTGGCTCTTCCTTTTCAAATGGGTGGAAGGCTGGGCCAGGTGATTGCCGGGTTAGCTGTGGGGGAGAGGGAGGTCCTTGGAGGCCTGTCCCTCTCCCCTTCTGCCCCTCTCATCCCAGGGGTCCTCCCCACCAGGGGTCCTCTCCTCCCGTCTCACCTGTGGCTCCTCCTTTCCCTCCCTCTTTCCGCCCAGGTCTGCTTCAGGGCCTTGGAAGTAGTGACTGTGGCAATGAGGGGCCTGACCTGAGGCCCCTGCCTGTCTCTCAAGAAACAGTATTTTGATGCATAGGATGGTGGTTGGAAGGATGGGGAACTTGCCTTGGATGGTGCTTAGGCACCCTTGGGGAAACTTTTGAAGTTGGGGGTCAGTTTTTAACGGCAGCCCCTTTCCCCTCTCCCCCACCCCAGTGCCCAAACAGCATGCCCATCCACATTGTCAGGCCTGTGGGACACCAGCATGTCTTAGTATCTATGGACGTATTCGGGGGTATGATTTCAGTTATTCATTAATCCCTAGGACAGACCTCCAGGGGGATTAACCCCTTGTATAGAGGAGCTCGCTGAGGCTCAGAGAGGCTAAGTAACTTGCCCAGGGTCACACAGCAACTAAGCAGCAGGGCCTGAATTCTGGCCACAGTCTGATTGCATGGAAAGAGTTAACAGTTGGAGGGAGGGGAGGGGAAGTGGCTTGAGGACTAGGGTGGGGGGATTAGGTCGGAAGACTGATTAGGCCAGGAAATGGGGTCCTCTGCCTCTGGAGGATATGGGGAGGAGGAGGGGGTCCCTCCCACAAGGGGCTTCTCGAAGGTGTGCGGTCTCTACTACCTCTTCCCGTTTCCTTGTGTGTCTTCAGTTATCTGTTTGGAACAGGGGCTTTGTCACTAGCTCTGTACCCTACCACAGGGACCTTTCCAGAGCTAGGTGGAGCTCAACTTTTATATATTTAACAAACACGTATATAGTGTTTACCATGTCCCAGATACCATTCCAACTTTATAAATAGATCTTCACTTAATTATTATTGCAGCCCTTTTATTGGTGTCTTTGTTTCATATATCAGAAAACTGAGGCATAAAAAGGTAAAGTGACTTGCCCAGGGTCACACAGTCAGTATGTGGTGGAGCCGCCCTTTGAACTTGGAAGGCTAGGATCCAGAGTCCTTGTTTGTTCATTTGTTCCTTCTTTTTTTTGAGACAGGGTCTTACTCCTATTGCCCGGGTTGGAGTGCAGTGGAGCAGTCACGGCTCACTGCAGCCTCGACTTCCCAGGGTCAGGTGATTCTCTTCTCAAGTAGCTGGGACTACAGGTGTGTGCCACCACACCTGCCTGATTTTTTGTGTTTTTAGTAGAGACGAGGTTTTGCCATGTTGCCCAGACTGAGTAGCTGGGATTACAGGTGCCTGCCACCACACCCGGCTAATTTCTGTATTTTTAGTAGAGACAGGGTTTCACCATGTTGGCTAGGCTGGTCTCGAACTCCTGACCTCAGGTGATCCACCCACCTCAGCATCCCAAAGTGCTGGGATTACAGGCGTGAGCCACCACGCCTGGCCTGGCCTGCCCCCTTGATGCCCTAAGTAGGAGATGGGAGCCCTGAATTCCTGGGAGATAAGGCATCTCTGGGGAGCGTCTAGTCTAGGCCGAAGGGGAGACCTAGCCCTGCCCTTCCCAACACTAAGTTTGATGGGGTGATAAGGCAGAGTGCTATGGGGGAAACAGGCAGAGTGTCAGGCTGTGCCTCGCTAGGAGTGTGCAGATCAGTGGTTCAGAAGCCTCTATAGAACACAGCTCACCCCGCTACAGCGCTGGCCACCAATGGGAGAGGTGGAAGGGTTGGCCTCAGAGAGCTTGCTGCCCAACTAACTGGAAAAACAAGGCTGATATGTGTGGTCAGTTCTCAACAGTGGGATAAAACAATAAGAGAAAAACATTGCAAAAAACATCATGTCATTTAAAGAATTTGGGCTTTGAATCCTGTGTGTCCTTAGTTACTTGACTTCTCTCTGAGCCTCAGTTTCCTCACCTGTGGAGGGGAAATAATAATGGCATTGATGCTATAGGGTTTTGTGAGGCTCAAATGAGATAAAACATGAAAGTTTAGCTTTGGAGCAGGGGCTCAGTGAGCATCCATCTAGATGCTAAGATCCAATACCTGGAGAAAGAAAGGGTCCCTCCCTAGGGTTGGCATCAGAGCAGATAAAGATGGGAATGATGAGGATGGAATGGGCAGTGAGCGTCCCAGCTTTGGAGTGAGACTGCTTGGGTTTAAATCCCAGCCCCCTGGGAGCTGCTTTCCCTCTCTGGGCCTTGATTTCCTTGTCTGTAAAATGAGTATAATACTGGTTCTCCTCTCCTCCATAGGGTGTTGTGAGGATTAAATTAGCTAATTAATTTATTCAACAACTAATATGAAGCACCTGCTGGGTGCCAGACATGTTTCCAGTCACTGCAGATCATAAGGGGTCATGTTGGCAATCTTATTATTATCACCATAATCTGGAAAGAGGGGACAACTGCTTGGGAAGGAGGCAGAGAGGAGGCTGAAGCCTTTAGAATGGAGATAAGTGACATGATAAGATGCTATAGAAATAATAAAGGGCTGATACTTAGTGCTTACTATGTGCCAGGCACATTTGCTCATGAAGCAGGGGCTCGTATTATCCTTATTTCACAGATAGGAATCGGGCTCAGAGAGGTACAGTAACATGCTCAAGGAAACACAGCTAATAGGGAGAGGGTGGAGCTGCAGTGTGAGAGACTCAAAAGCCATACTATTAGTCACAAAGCTTTAAACCTGATTAAGAGATGGGTTAGGGGTGAGGGCATTGATCCAGCAGAGGAAGGAGGGAGAGACCTGGCCAGGAGAGGGACAGGGGGAATAGAAAGGAAGGACAGAGGTGGGCAAGGCCTTCAACTTCAGGAAACAATTAGAGAATGAACCAAATCAACATACGCTCCCCAAGTGGGTTTTCTCAGCAATAAACAACAAGACATGAGCTCAGGGAAGGGAACAAGTGAAGTCTGGAGGGAGGGCTTCCCAGAAGAGGTGAATCTTGAGAAATGGGTAGTTGAAAGAGATGGGGGAGCCAGAGCATTCCAGGAAGGGTGCAGGGCACCAGCAAAGGCCCTGAGGTGAGAATGAACAGCGGCTTAGGCTCAGAAGTGGGAGGAAATTGCTGAGTGAGATCAGGATGAGGATTGGGAGGGCTGGTGGCCTCAAGGACATAGGGAGGGTGACAGATTCGAGAGGCTTAGCTAATGTAGAAATAGAAATAAACGGCCAAGCATGGTGGCTCATGCCTGTAATCCCAGCACTTTGGGAGGTCCAGGTGGGCGGATTACCTGAGGTCAGAAGTTCGAAACCAGCCTGGCCAACGTGGTGAAACCCCACGTGGTGGCAGGCACCTGTAATCCCAGCTACTCGGGAGTCACTTGAACCCGGGAGGCAGAGGTTGCAGTGAGCCGAGAGTGCGCTACTGCACTGCAGCCTGGGCGACAGAAGAAGACTCCGTCTCAAAAAAAAGAGAAATAGAAATAAACCCCCATCTGGACAGAAACTACAGTATAGTGATCAAGAAGACAGGCTCTGCAGTCCAATCCCAGCGAAGTTGTGTCCCACCACGTGACCAGGGCAAGGCAACTGAACATCGCATCTCCAAAACGCGGGGTCATCAAAGTACCTGACCCCTCCGATGAGATGCTCTGTGAGGAGTGCTTAGCACAGTGCCTGGCACGCAGTAAGCACTTGACTCATGCATTCATTCCTTAACCATCAAGTGCACACTTGATGTCAGGCACTTTTCTAGGACACACAGCAGTGAACAAAACAGACACAAATCCCTGCCCTCAAGGAGCTTACATTTAGAGGGTAAAACAGACAGTTAATGTAAAAACAAGTGGAATAAATGGTCGTTAGATGGTGATATGTACCAAGGAGGAGAATGAATCAGAGAAGGGGCATGCCCACGTTACAGAGTTACTGCAGTTTTAAATCAATGTACAGATGGAGGCTGTTGTTACTCTTATTTGTATAGCAGGTTTTAGTAGAAAAAGCACCTTCCAGTTTACAAGGCAGTTATTCCTCATGAGAATCAAGTGAGATACAGGTATTGCCATCCCCATTTTATAGATAAGGACACTGTGGCTTGAAGACAACAATCTGACTGAGTCAAGAGTCATGACTTTGAGGACAGTGCTATACCTGCTAACTCCCTATGGGATTCGCTGTTCTGTTCCTGAAAGTCTAGAGGATAGATGAAAAGAGATGGGAATTGGAGGGGTGTGGGCAGTGCCAAGGTGGGTCAATGTCCAGGGATGGAGCTGCGCTGAAGAGAGCAGGGGCAGAGGCCTGTTTCCTGGAGCCAAGCCTGGCCAGCTTCTGCTGGTCTGGTGGAATCAGGGTGAGTTCAGAGGTTGGCTGGACCCAGAGGCAATCCCAAGGGTATAGCAGGGGAGGCCTGAGACACTGTGTGATTGAGCAAAGGGGCAGAATCTGTCCAGAACGGATTGAGTGTGTGAGTGGTGTTAAGACTCAGGGGAGGGGAAGAGAGAAGAGGAAGAAGTCAGCCCCGCTGACCAGATGAGAGAGAACAGCCAGGAGGTTGGTGGGGCCGAAGCTGGCTCTGAAGGCCCTTGAATGTCAGGCTAAAGACCTCAGCCTTGATGTTGTCATCAGCAGTAGGGAGCTGTTAAAGGTTTCAGGGCAGTGACACAGTGTCGTGAGAATGGGATTTGAGGAAGATGTAGCCAGCTCGAGGTGGAGGAGATTCAGTGGAGGCAACTGGAGATGGGGAGCCCACTGGGAAGCTGTCACGGCCAAGTAGGTGAGACATGATGAGGTCAGATCAGAGAGACCACTTGGACTGGTGGAAGGAGTAGGGCCTGGGAGAGGATACCCCTGGGTTCTGGCCTTGGATCTGCCCAGATTTTCTGAGGGTCCCTTCTTTATTACACACCTCTGTTTTCCCATTTGGATTGAACTAAAGGCATGCCTGCCTTTTTTTTTTTTTTTTTTTTTTCTTGGTTACCATTTTGGCTAAGGACCCATTTTGAGAAGATGATGAGACCTAGGGGCTTTCTCTCCAGAAAAATTTAAAAAAAAAATTTTTTTTAAAGTTTTGAGCCTGGGCAACATAAAAAATTAAGTAGCCAGGTGTGATGGCACATGCCTGTGGTCCCAGCTACTTGGGAGGCTGAGGTGGGAGGATTGCTTGGGCCCAGGAGGTTGAAGCTACAGTGAGCTATGATCACGCCACTACACTCCACCCTGGGATACAGAGCGAGACCCTGTCTCAAAAACAAAAACAGGCCGGACGTGGTGGCTTACACCTGTAATCCCAGCATTTTGGGAGGCCGAGGTGGACAGATCATCTGAGGTCAGAAGCTCAAGATCAGCCTGGCTAACATGGTGAAACCTCGTCTCTACTAAAAATACAAAAATTAGCTGGGCATGGTGGCATGCACCTGTAATCCTAGCTACTTGGGAGTCTGAGGCAGGAGAATCGCTTGAACCCGGGAGGCGGAGGTTACAATGAGCTGAGATCGCACCGCTGCACTCCAGCCTGGCGACAGAGCAAGACTCCATCTCAAAAAAAAAAAAAAACCCAAGTTTTTGGTTGGTTAAAATTTTGTGAGGTTTATAAGTCCATCTACGGAACTAAGCTAGATGATCAATAGTAATAAAAATAGCAGCTAGCATTAAATGCTTATTATGTGCCAGGCACTGGGCAGAGCCATATACCTCATGATCTTGTTAAGGCTATACAACAACCTGTGAAATAGTTACCATTGTTATTTGCCATTTTACAGATGAGAAAACTGAGGAGGCCTAGAGAGATGAAGTGGCTTGCCCAGAGTCAGGGTTGGAAGTTAAGCCTGGACTTGTCAGATCCAGACCCTGAGATCTTAACCACAAAGGTTAGCCAAGGATTCTAGGATTCAGGAAGAAGAAATGGCAGGGAAGGGGACAGGTATGGGAGGGTTTTCAAAGAAAGCTGTGGAGATAGCAGAGCAGGAGAAAAGGGAAGAGGGGTAGTGGTGCCAGCTCAGCTCTGAGGGGAGACGCATCAGGTAGTTGGAGGTAAGGGGCTGGAGATGCGGATTTCATTTAGAGCTCCCTGGCCTGGCTTCCAGAGGGCTTAGTATCTGTCCCACATAACCCCCAGCTAAGTGACCTGCTCTGGAGCCTGCTGGGAAGGGGTGGAGGTGGGGCTACTCTATCTCTTGGCCTCATTATATTTTGCCCCCTTGTTCTGGAAGGGCTTACCCCTAACTCTTTGACTCAGCCTCCAGTGCTGTCTCTGGAATCTACCCTCCTTCCCACATCCCAAGGCCATCAAGAAGGGCCCATGGGCCTTGATCTTTCTAGGGGAGTTAAGAAGTAGAGACACCCTTTCCATCCCAGAGAGGAGTCCTGGGGCCCATCTGCTGAGATCAGAGTAGGATTTGGAACCCAAGCACCAAGGAACCAATGTTAGGCTCTGGTTTTAGATCCTAGCGGGCAGCACTGTCTAGAACCACAGCAGGAGGTGATCTAGACTAGACTAGGCCATGGTCTTGGGCTGGAATCTAAATTTATAGTGGGTTGGATTTGTTGCTCATCTAAAATGGCCATTCTGGAAAGTAAAAATTTTAGACTTTGTAAGCATTCAGTCTCTGTCATGAGTAGTACTTACCTCTGCCATTGCACCTTAAAAGCAGTCATAGACAGTGCATAAGCGAATGAGCATGGCTGTGTTCCAAACTTGAATTATAAAAACAGACAACAGGCCACATTTGGCCCATGGACCATAGTTTGCCAACCTCTGATCTAGAACCTTATTCCTCCTGAGGGGTGTGTAGATTTTAAAACTAATTAGACAGTGATCTAAGCAAACAATGTTGGCATGTCAGGCTGGAACCTAGATCCATGGCAAGTTAACATGAAAGGTGATCTATAGTCACACTCTTGCTGGGATCTAGATATTGGGGATTGATGAACAAGAAATGCACTAAATAGTGTGTATAAAGCAGACTAAGCCATCATCTCTGGCTGAACCTAGATTCACGGAAAACTGGGGTGGGGTGGTGTGGGGTGGTGAGATTTAGACTAACACATAAGGCTGTGGTCTAGATATGAGAAAGTGAGTGGGCTAAAGTCACACAGATATTGATCCAGAGAAGGCAAAGCTTTAGTCCAAAGCCAGAACCCACAAGACCTAGAACACCAGCCTGGGCGACGTAGTGAGGCCCTGTCTCTACAAAAACGTTAAAAAGTTAGTTGGGCATGGTAGCATGTAGTCCCAGCTATGCAAGAGGCTGAGGTGGGAGGATTGCTTGAGCCCAGAAGATTGAGGCTGCAGTGAGCTGTGATTATACCACTGCACTCTAGCCTGAGTGACAAAGCCAGACACTGTCTAAAAAAAAAAAAAAAAAAAAAAAAAAGCTTTAGAACAGGACTATCCAGTAGACACGTAATAGAAGCCATATATGTGTCCAGGTGTGGTGACTCACGCCTGTAATCCCAGCACTTTGGGAGGCTGAGGCAGGTGGATCACAACGTCAGGAGTTCAAGACCAGCCTGGCCAACATAGTAAAACCCCGTCTCTACTAAAAATACAAAAAATTAGCTGGGCATGGTGGCGGGCACCTATAATGCCAGCTACTCAGGAGTCTGAGGCAGGAGAATCGCTTGAACCTGGGAGGTGGAGGTTGCAGTGAGCTGAGATCGTGCCATTTCACTCCAGCCTGGGCGACAGTGTAAGACTCCATGTCAAAAAAAAAAAAAGAGAAGCCACATATGTAATTTAAAATTTTCAAGTAGCCACGTTAAACAAAGTAAAAAGACATAAAAGGAAGTAAGTGGAATTAATTTTAACAATTTATCTTTCTTTTTTTTTTTTTTTTTTTGAGAGGGAGTCTTGCTCTGTTGCCCTCGCTGGAGTGCAGTGGCACAATCTCAGCTCACTGCAACCTCCACCTCCCGAGTTGAAATGATTCTCCTGCCTCAGCCTCCCAAGTAGCTGGGATTACAGGTGCCCGCCACCACGCCCAGCTAATTTTTTGTATTTTTTGTAGAGACGGGGTTTCACCGTGTTGGCCAGGCTGGTCTCGAACTCCTGACCTCAGGTGATCCACCCACCTCGGCCTCCCAAAGTGTGGGATTACAGGCATGAGCCACTGTGCCTGGACCAACAATTTATCTTATATAACCCAATATATCCAAAGTACTATCATTTCAATGTATAAGCATTATAAAAATTATTAATGAGGTATTTTACATTTAAAAAATACATGAAGACTTCAGAATCTGGTGTATATTTTGTACTTACAGCGCATTCCAGTTCTGACTAGCCACAGTCACATGTGGCTAGTGGCTACCATGTTGGACAGCACAGGTTTAGAAACAGGCTTTTCTTTGGGACCAGGGTCCAGAGGAGTTATGAGCCAGAATAATCTGGAACAAGTAGGGTTGTACTCGCCAGAGGTTACACCCTTAGCAGACTTGAACTGGGTGTAGTCTGACTGCCTGGGAGAACATCTGGGCTGTGGGCTGGGGAGTCAGGGGTTCCCTCCCCTGGAGTCTTGACTTCCTGGCCTCAGGTGGAACCTCTGTTGGGGCTCTGGCCTCTCAGGGTATTCAGTATCACCTCTGAGCACTGGCCTGCAGTTCTTGTCCCTTATCCCAGTGTCACCTCGGTCTTGTCTGGCCTGGCAGGTCAGGGGGAGGGGAGCAGGGTGGCAGCTGGACCCTTGAGAGAGCAGGAGCTCCACCCCTCCAAGCCAGCTGCTGCCAGCCTTCCTGGACTGACTCTGTGGAAACAGGGGGCCCAGAGACAGAAATAAACTGCCAGGTTTCCGGGGCGGAGTGGGGGGCCTGCCAGCCTTTGTGCTTCCTTGCTTGGGAGTGGGGGGAGCAGGAAGCAGCTCCAAGCCCTGTCCTAGGCTGTTCCCCCTGTATGCCATCTCCCCTCACCCCCAGATGCCCCTGCCCCCATGGCTCTGAGGCTAGGCTGAGTCTAGAATTCGATGGATTAGTGAAACCTAGGGGCCCAGTAGTCTGGGACTGACACTTGGGAACAGAGAGTGGTCCTTAGGACTCTGGTCCCAGCTTGGTGCCCATTTCTAGAATCCTGTCCTGGGGGCCCCTCTAGCTGCTGCACGGCAGGAGCTGAACAGATTTCAGAGGGCTGCAGTAGGGCAACCGACCAGGAGCTGAATGGTTTGTATTGGATGCCCACATCTGTCATTAACTAGCCAAAGGCAATTTTCTTTCCTCATTTATGATCCTATCCCCGGGTCTCAGGAGGGATGACTGTGTCCTCCCATCCCTTCCTCTTGGGCCTAAGTTTCCCCATCCATTGTGGGATTTGGACTGCGAGCTACTGGAGAGGGAGTGAGGGACAGGGACAGAGTAGCCAGGAAGAATGCTGAGGGATGCTGTCTGAAGCTGCTGGCTTTGTGACAGGGGCGCTGTCACCAGTGCAAGGTAGGGTACTGGTCTCTGTGTTCATGTCATGACTGTGGGTGCTGGCGTTGGGGGGCGTGGGCAGGCGGTGAGCACTGGGATGCACTGTATATATGTGTGTGTGTGAGGTGCTAGACTTAGGATGGCCAGTGCCTAGACAGGGCCAGGGTCACGGGTCACCACATGCCCAAAAGCAGCCTCCACTGTTGTAAGGGTGACACTGGTGTGATCCCCCCACGTCCCTATGGGTAGATGGAGGTGGGAATGGCCCCAGTGGAGCTGTTGAGAACAGCCCCTCATGCCTGGAACTGGGACCAGAGCAGAAGGGGTCCCCAGGGACTGCCTGGAAGGGAGGAGGGAAGCAGCAATGCTTGTCCTGTGTCAGGGTGAACACTGTGTTCAGTGGTTAACGGGTTCTGGAACCAGAGTTTTTCTGACTTTAGGCTCTGACATTGTGTGACCTTTGGTGGGTCACTTAACCTTCGTGAACTTCAGCTTTCTCATTAACAAAAAGGGGATAATATTACCTACTTTATGGAGGCCTTATAATTGAGTTAACGCGTGCTAATAATGCAGGGCAGGTGCCCTATGTTGGCAGTGACCATTGGGTAGTCGTTAGGCACAAATAGGTGGTCAGTGAAAACGCATTGTTCAGATGTCCGGACGCTTTCCCTCCAGAGGGCCTTTTCAGACCCCTTCATTTTAATAAGGAAAACGGAGGCCCCCAATTGTGACAGCGTTTTGCCCAAGGAGAGGCACACAGCAAACAAAACCTTTATATGGCACCTACCCTATAAAGCCGGGTAGCTCATCCCCAGTTTACAGGTAAGGAAATCGAGGCCTGTGATTGGCCGCCGGTTCACGGTGGCGCTATCCAGTTAGGCCTCAGTCCGCCGCTGCGGAGGGAGCGCCGGGCCGCCAGTGCTCTCTGGAGGAGGGGCGTGCAGGTAGCGGGCGCCCTGGAGCCACTGCCCGAGCCAGGCGCGCTATTAATAACCCCGCTACTCAGCCCCGTCCGAGAGCGCAGGTCCGGACCGCTGCCGGGCGTCTCCAGTCCCTGGGCCGGGGCAGAGCCCGAGCCCGACCCGGATCGCGACGGCCCTCCCTTCCCCCCGCCACGTGACCCCCCCCCCGCCCCCATTCAGCGGGCAGCCGAGGGCCCGGCCTGGCGGGCCGGGGGCCAGGAAAAAGCCGAAAACACCGAGGCCCGGCCGCTCCTCTCCCGCTCAAAATAGCCCCCGGTCTGGGCTGCCACGCATTCCGCGGGGCGCGGGAAGGGGCGGCCGGCTTGGCCCCCGCCCGGCCAGACGTGGCTACCCGGCCGGGTTGGACCGGGTGGGGGCCGAGGGCGGGCCGCGCGGCCGGCCGGCATGTGGCTCTCCTTCGGGGAGCCTTGGCAGCCCGGACTGCGCGCTGCGCGGGGATGATGGAGAGCTTCTGGAATTTCCTGCAGCTGGAGAGCGCGGCCGGCCGGGGGAGCGAGCTAAGCGCGCAGCTCGGACAGGGGCGCCTGGCGCCCGACCCTAGGGGGCGCCTCCGCGGCGAGGGTGGTGGGGGCAGACCTCGCCGCCCGGCCCCAGACTGCGGGATGGAGACAGCACCCCTCGCCTCCTCGGCCTCTCTTTTCGGGTCTGGCGGGGGTCCAGTCCCGCCCCTCCCGGCCTGCGCGGCGGAGAAGGGCCAGGTGCAGGCAACGCCCCTCCCCCAGCCGCCTGGTTTCCCTCTCGGCCCGTCACCTCCTCCAGGAGCCAGAAACTCTGCGGCCTCATCTGGGAGGGGGGCGGAGGTGGCAGGGATCAGTGGGCAGCTTAGCCTGCCAGGTAGCCCCAGAGGCGGCGGCGGCGGGAAAACTCGGAGGCGGGCTGTTCGGGCCCTGAGAAGTGCTGGGCCTGCGGACTGGAGCTTCTTGCTCGAGCCAGAGGAATCTGAGGGCTGCTAGGAGGGAGGCAAGGCAGTCTTCTCCCAGCATGCAGCACCCCCGCCCCGCCTCCCAACTGCGGAGCCGACGTGGGGGCAGACGTGCTGGGAAAATCCTGGATAATTTTCCCGACGGCGACAGTAGCTTTCTTTGAGGGCATTTCTGCACCTTGCAGGCCCCAGAGTCCAGAGAAGAGCCCCGGGGTGAGAGGGGCGTTCTTTTACAAGAGCCCTGAGAATCCAGGAGTAGGTATGTGACCTCTCAGGGCTCACTCTTGGCACTATGGGTTGGGGAAGGAAAGAGGTCTACCCTGCCCTTTGTTGGGGAGGGGAAGGGGCGCTTTCCCACAACTTTGTTCCCTTCCAGCACCATTTGGTGCTCTGCAAACTGATGAACCTTTTGGCAACTCAGCAGGCATCTTCCCCATCTGATGGTGGACCCTTCTCCCCCTGCCAGTGGCCCCTGTTCAGTTCTGTTTCCTGCCCCCACCTAGCATACTCTCACCGTGGTAAACAAAAGCAGTCGGGATAGGCGCCCTTCACCTGTGCCACGGTTGCCACTCGCTGGCTGTGTGACCTTGAACAAGTCCTTTTACTCCTGAGTTTCCCTTTCCTCACATGAAAAACTAGATAACACTAGATAGGCCATGGCCTTGTGGTGGGGCTTAAAGTTGCACAACATTTCAATCAATTAGCATAGCATCTGCACATAGTAAGGGTGGGAAATGAAGGGCACCTGTGTGACATCCAGCCCCATCCTGAGGAATAGAGGTAGCCCCCAAAACATTTGAATTCCCTTCGCCTGCACCAAGCCTGTGAGATTTCACTTCCTAAGGTCTCTGTCACAGTAGTCTCCTCACAGTACTCCTTTTGCCTTCCACTGGGGGTGGGGTGGGGGCTGGCAGAGAGCTCCAGGCTGGCTCCCCAGGGGATGGTCCAGGCAGGCTGTGAGGCTGGTGGAATTCTGCTTTCCTCTTCCTCTCATCTCCTTGCTGACCTTTCACTCTATCACTGCCAGATACCCAGATTCAAATTCAGATGCCTGGGGGCTCCTCCTTAGCCCAGGATGCTGGGCCTGGGCCTGTGTCAACTCCCAACCTCTCCTATCCCCAGTTCTCCCTGTTTCCTGTTTGATTGGCCTTCCATGTCCACTGGGAAAGACCCTGGTGTACTGGAAGGAGCTCAAGGCCCCATTTGTTGTCTGTGTGAACTTGAGCAAATTACCCTACCTCTTGTGAGCCTCAGTTTGCTTTTCTGCAAAATGGAGTTGAAATAAAAACTACCTGGCAGAACACCTCTTTACTCATGCATCGCAGAGGCTTCCTGGCAGAGATCTATGTAAATAATAAAAGGCAGGGATGCCCTGGACCACAGAGGGAACTTGCATTCAAGGCCAGGTATGGGGAACTGTGTAACCTTCCCTTGCCTTTGGTTTGGGGAGACAGCTCTCTGGGGCCCTGGGATAGGAAGTGGAGCAGGAATGAGCATCCACCAGCTCTTTTTGGCAAAGCCTGGATCCCACCAAATTTATGTGGCCCAGATTCCAGGGCTGTGAGGTGCTCACGGCTTTGGATGCACTGCTGGGCAGTTCTCATAAACTCCTCTCTAGGACTACAGATTCCCCTCCCAACTAGTCCAGTCCCACCTCCCTCTGCCTCAGAAAAGCCTTCCTGGGCTAACTGTACCCTACTCCCCAGTGTCTCTCCCACCCATAGAGGGCTCCCATTGGGGAACTATGAAAGAAAAAGGGGCTGGCAACCAGCAGTTGGGCTGTGTGATGTTAGGCAGGCTGCTTCCCCTCTCTGGGCCTTGGTTTCCTTCCTCCTGCATAGCGAAGGAGGTTGGATTAGTGGCTCCCTAAGGCACCTTCTAGCTCTGACAGGCTCCAAGCCTGTGTTGACTGATGTATCCTAGGAGATAGGTGCACACAGAGAACCAAGTCAGCTCGGAGATTCCTGTCAAGGTATCCCCACCCCACCCCCAGAAGGCTGGAATGCCTCCCTTCCTGAGACACACCCTTCAGGGATACTGGTGGAGGTTGTGGTGGATGGAGGGGGCATATCACCCAAGCCAGTGGCACCGCTGCTTCCCTTGGTCTCTGTTGTCTGTGGAGAGGCCTGTGAATAGGAACAAGAGCTTGTGTCAGGCGGGGCTATGAGACAGTGTGCTTCTAGGGGAAGGGAATGTGTGTGTCAGTGACCAGTCAGCCTCCAGGGAATGGGGGTGCGGCACACAAGGCAGCTAGCTGTGGGATGGTGTCTCCAGAAGAGTGATCGCAGGGGCAGTGTGTTGAGGTGTGTGCAGGACAAGGAGGCTGGCAGTGGGAGGGAGGAAGAAACATCCATGAAGCAGAGAGCCGGGCTTTGGGTCAGGAGAGGCTCCTCAGGGAGGCTCCAGCCTCCTGGGGAAGCGGCTGGAGTCAGCACAGTCCCACACTGCGTGGTTTCGCCTGCGCCTGGGTTTGTCAGTTGTTTATGGATGTTGAGCTGAGTGGCACTGTTCGGAATTGGAGTTGTCATGTACTGTTGTGGGGGTATCTGTAGGGGTGTTGTCAGGGCCTCTGAACAGTGCATGTGTGGCTGGCTGGGGTACGATGCGTAGCTGTCCAGAACAGTGTTGTAAGGCAGTAGGCAGCTCCTGGCCATTTGGGCTGCTATCAGATGTCAGGTTGTACTGGGACCATCCGGTGGTGTTTTCAGGCTGTGAGTGAATCCTGGCCATGTTTTGGGTACCTCTTCCCCTCTATCTTTGTACAGAGGGGGGGCCCCAGGACACCTGGAGGGAGGTCTCCTGTCTTAATCAGTCCCTCCACAGGTAAGCAGGCAGGCAGCCTCAAGCCCCCTCACTCGGTAATTTTACCACGGTGCCTAAGTCAGGAACAGGCGTGAATTGACCTTTTAACCCCTTCCCCACCACGGGATTAGACTCTGTTTCCTGTTCAATCTCCTCCAGAACCAATTCCACCCCGTCTGGACCACCCCCCAAAATGGATAAGCAACCCCCTCCATTTCTTTTCTCCCCCACCCCTGTCGGGCCTTGAGTTGGGGGGCTGAAGGCCAGGCTGGTGCAGGGTCTGGCAGGAGCTGAGGGCCCAGGCGGGAGTGATAAATATTGAAGAGGAGGGATTTCGGTGTGGGCTGGAGCAGCTGCAGTGGTTCGAGTGTCACACTATCTCTCCCCAGGTTTACTGACCCATTTCCATTCACGCGGCTGCTGGTTTCCTAGCAACGGCAACAGTCCCCCCAGAACAGGCGGAGTGTGTGTCTGCCATTAGCGACTGCCGCAACTGTGTCAAGGTTACCCCGCTCCCTGCAAACCCACCCCGGCGGGTTTGTTTTCTGCCAGCGCCTGGCACACACCATGCCAGCCTGGGAGGGGGAGGGGAGGGGGCTGGGGGCCAGCCCCAGGGCTTGGGTGAAGTAGGGGGCCGAGGAGGAGCTGCTGTTCCCGGTCCAGTGGGAGCCAACTTGGACTGAGGCCGAAGCAGCCACCCCCCTCTCCTTGGCTGGTGGAATTCCTGAGCCTGAGGGGAGCAGGGGGTGGGGCTGTCCCTCAGCCCTGACCCCCGAGATTCCAGAGCCTGGGGGGAGGGCTGTGAGCCGAGGGGGCCTCCGGGAAGCCTGTCCGGTCTGACCCCACCTGACTTGTTCTGCTCCTGCCCTGGCTTCTTCCTCCTCCTGCTGCAGCTCAGGGTTGTGCTCTGCTCCAGGCTCTTTGTCCCAACCTGCCTCTGTGCCTGGTCTCCGCCATCAGACTCCCCAGGGCAGGGTTGTATTTCTCCCATTGGACTAGGGGTTCCTGAGGTTGGGGTTCCTTCTCCACCCTCAGCACCAGCTCATGACTATTTTTCCAAATGGCATGGGAGATGAGATGGGACATTTGGGGTGGCAGAGAATACTAGTGGGGACTCTCTGGATACCCTCATTCCACCCCCGCTCGCTAAAGGAGATTCTTCCTACACTCCCTCCACCTGGCAGCCCACACTGGGTCTGGCCACAGGAAGTAGAGTACCCTGCCTTTTCTTCCTGAAAGTCAGGCTGCAAAGGGTTAAAGGAGCTCTCCCACCCCTTGCCTTGGTATGTGAGCTCCCCCAGGCTGGGGGGATGGGAGAGTAGGGGGGGGTCTGTCACCTTATAGCCACTCATGTGGTCAGCTCAGACCTGACCAGTCACATTCCTGCCCAGGAGGGCTAAGGCTTGAGGCAGAGGGGCAGGGGCAGGGGCCTGGAGGGGGCTGGGTTTGCAGGAATGGAAAGGGGGGGCCAAGAAGCTGGGGCAAGGGGCTGCTGGGAAGTATTAAGATACATGAAGCTTGAGTCCATCTCCTCATTCCTCTAGGCTTCAATCTCCCTATCTTTCCTCCCAGTTTGCACCCCCTAAAACCTTCCAGTGGTGCACATGCCTGTGACACAGGTACAGACCTGGTCCCAGTTCTAAACAAAGAGAAGAGTGTGGCCAAGGCAGTTTCTGACATGCAGGGCAGCTCAGGGACTTGTTGGTAGCCTGCAGTGTGACTTTCTGGTGCTTAGGGGAGGTTGGCTAGGTTTTTGGCTGGGTCAGAGGATTTGAGATCTAGGGTATGGATCAGGCTGTGCTAGACAGTAGAAAGAGACCTGGGCGGGGACCCAGGAAACTTGGTTCTTTGCCCAGCCCTGTGCCTGACTCCTCATGGCCTCAGTATCCCCATTTGAAGGGTTTAGGCCAGTGGTCTCTAAAAGCCCTCCTGTCCTGTTAGTCAGTAGCCCTGGGTGAGGGATGAGGGGTGGGGGGCGATGGTCTGGAGGGGTGTGGGAAGCTGCCAGCTCAAGGGGGAGTTTGCAACGTGATCCCAGAGCGAAAATAGCCCAGGTCATTTTCAGCTGCTTGGGCGGAGGTATCTGATCCCGGCAGGGCAGCTTGGGCAGGGGGCAGGGAGGAGCATTCTGTAAAGCTCTCTGAGAAACCAGACCCTAGGATGGGAGGGTAGGGAAAGGTTGGCATGCCCGGCTGGGCTTCCTGAGACCCGCTGGGGGCCCAGGAATGGAAAGATGAGGAATGCAGAGGGTTAACAGGAGGTGAAGGCTGGACTCCAGCCCCCTTTGGGTCCTGGCCTGACTGAGGTGAAAGGTCAGCTCCAGGGAGTCTAGGCACAGCTGGGGAAAGAGTAACCCGATCCTTCTCCCTAGCCAGACTCAGGGCATCACAGTGCCGCCTCCCCCAGGAAAGGTGCTTTGACATCCCCAGGAAGGAGTTTGTTTCTACTTGTTCTCAGCAGGGGTTGGGGGCTAGGGGAGGGTCCAGGCCTGTGGGGTCAGAGAGAGAGCTACAGGCCAGGTGCCCCAACCAAGATGGCAGTGCTTTGTCATCCGGGGGTCAGGGGAGGTGGAGGTGAGCCTGCTGGAAAGGTTAGAGGTAGCCTGTTCTGGCCCTGCTGTCACGCTGCCCCATTTTTGACTCCTGACGGCCAGCATCAGGGCTGGGGAAGCTTAGAGGTAGGAGACGCTCCTCCCTTCCCCAAACACACTGAGTAGTGAGAGAACCCGCCTGGTACTAGACTGTGACAGCGAGATATGTTTGGGGTGGAGAATTACACCTCAACTCTGAGATAGATGGCTTTGCTGTCTGCGGTTGTGTGTGTGGTGGGGTGCTAGGGTGTAAGGTGGTGTGATGGAAGGCTGAGATGATGCGACATGGAAGAACATGGGGTTCAAATCCTTGCCCGTCTTAGGCAGGCTATTTTACCCGAGCCTCAGTTCCCCCGTCTACAAAATAAGACTAATAGTACTCACCACGTAGGGTGATGATGAGGATTGGCAGAGAGTAAGTGCTCAGTAAAAAGTAACCTTAACAAGCCTTATTGGATGCCAAGGTCACACACAGTGTGGAGCCAGGATTGCAGCTGGCAGTCTGACTCCAGAGCAGGGGTTGGTGAGCTATAGACCATATGAGGGAGAAGGCAGTTTCCAGAATGTGACTGCGTCAGTGTCCCCAGGGCTGCGCACTGGGTGATGGGGGGGGTAGTATCCAGATGATTTGGGGTGGGATGGGGTGAGGGGGCTTTGAGTATGTGGCAAGTGGGGGGGGGTTCGGGGCAGGGCTCTTCTTATGGCCGACTTCTGGGGCTTTCGCCAGCCCCCCGCGCCCCACCCTGGCAGGCTTTGTGCGGCTATGTGGGTGTAGCTGTCCCTGGAGTGCGGCTGTAGGTATGTTTGAGAAGGCGCAGGCATCCCGAGAAAGAACAAGTCGCCTTTTGTACGCGTCCAGCCCCAGGCTGGGCTGGGCGCTCTCTGGGGGATCCCCTGTTTCCGCGCCCAGCTCCCCGCCCACGGAGAGCGCCCCCGCCCGGCCCGCCCCGCCGCAAGCCCCCACCTGAGGGGCGCAGCGAACGGAGCGCCCCCTCCCGGGGACCCGCGCCGTGGCCGGGGGAAAGGGTCCGGGGAAGAGGGCCCGGGGAAGAGGGCGTGTCCGAAGCCCCGACCCCGCCCCTATCGACATCACTCCAGGTGCTACCAATCTCCGGGAGCCCGGCCCGCGCGGCCCGCCCCCTCGCCGGCACCGCTCCTGGTGTTCGGGACGCGCAGTGGGTGGAGTCGGCGGGAGGTGGAGGAAAAGGCAGGGCCGGCCTAAGGGGCGGGGAGACCGTTGAAGGCCTCGCCCTTCCAAGTCTGGGAGAGGCTGAACACGCGAGCGACCTGAGACCGAGCTGCTTTGCTCCCGTGAAGCTCCTCACAAGACCTCTCTCCTGGAGTGCTCCACCTTCCTGCCCACCTGCCCCAAGATCTTGCCAAGTACCACTTTCTGCAGGAAGCCTTCCCAGAACCTACCCTCCGATCTTTTCTGATTACCTGCACCCTCTAGGGCCCTCTGTAGTTAAGGGCAGTACCAGCACTACTGCCAGCGCTGGCTGCCATCCACTGAGCAGTTTGCTCAGTGTACCCCACACTGCTCCATGGAACGGCTTACCGGCTGCATTTCTGCGGGCTGTCCACCTTGTACTATCGGGCCCTTCTCACCCACAGGGTTGGGTGTGCCTCTGGTCAGGCGTTACAGACACGGGCCCGCCTCAGAATAGCCACCACTGCATCCAGAGTCACACAGAGCAAGGAGATAGGAGCATCAAAGCTGGAAACCAGGTTTCCCAGCTTTCTTCAGGCCTTTGGTTCAGGTGTGTGACTAAGAGCAGGGAGTTGCACAGAGACTTGCTTTAGGCCTCACCTTTCCCCATAGGAGGCCTCTGCCCTTCCCTGTCCCTCCCCACAGATTGGAAGAGCCCTAGGCCTACCTTCCTCTGCAATCCACAAATCTGGATGAGAACCCCAACTTCTGGGAAGAGGGAGAGATGTTGGGGGAGCTGGGAGGGCTTTTGCAAGCCAAAGGGGCAGTTCTGGGCTACAAGGAGTATTGTGGGCCCAGTGATTTCAGGGTGCTTGTGTTGGGGACATAATGATTTAGCTTGCAGGTGGGAGGTTCCAAGTTGAGCAAAGAGGAGGGTTAGGAGCCACAAGTATGTGGGGTTCAGTGCAGTGCGAGGGAGGCCGGGATTATGCTGGGCCAGCACTGCCCCCACCAACAGCCTGGCCTGGTGGAATGCTGGGAGGCCCCAGGGATGGGGCCAGGCAGCCAAGGTGTCTCCGGTGGCACGGAAGCAGTTAAGAGCTGCCTCAGCCTGTTCCTTCAGACAATTAGTGACATCTCGCTTGACAACACCACACTGAGCCGATGCAGACCTCAGCCCCCCTCCCGGCCCCCCGACGGCCGCTTCAGCTGTTTATTCTTGGGCTTTAACAATTGGGATTCTGACTTGGAGGAGCGGGCGCCCCGCGCTGCCCTCTGACCCGCCGTCGCCTTGGCAACTGGAGCCCGGTAGGCCTGGGCTCTGCGTTAGGATTACAGATCCTGAATTCACAATCTTGCTGCTTCCCTGCAAGCAGCAGTGGCAGCAAGCAGCAGCATGCAGGATCTTCAGCTAGACTGGAGGGGACAGAGAGGAGGAGGGTCCCCAGGGCCAGCCTGAGGCGCACGCAGGAAGCTGGGATGCCCACAGATGGCCTGGAGAGCAGTGCACCCTCCACAGCCTCCCTAGGATTGGGCAGGGCCCAGAGCCGTGCTCCACTCCCAGCATCTCTGTGGCTCTCTGGAAACTTTCTTCCTGGTAGAGCCCCGAGGGCAGGGGCGAGGCTTCTTCCTTACCCTGCCTTTCCCCCTCAGTCAGCCCCCTACCATGCCCAGAGCTCCAAGTGCCAGCAGACTGTGCCCCTGCCGTGCCCGCCTCCATGGCAACAGGCCCCCCTCCCTCGACAGCTCTGCTCCTTCTTCTCCCCACCCTAGCAGCCAACTGCCCCAGCTGAAACCAGAGCCGATGCATCTGTGAGCCTCATGCCCAGACCCACATTCCATTTCTGTCCTCTGTCCCCCCCCAGTTCTGGCAATGACATCCCTCCTCCTCCTCCTCCTCCTCCTCCTCCCCCTCCCCCCTCCCTCCTCACCTCTGCCTCCTCCTGCTGTTCCCCCCACACTCTAACACTTAGTGTCACCCCCTCTTCCCACCCCATCTGAGTGTGTCTCACCCTCCGACTGTCGCTGTGGGGCTCTGGGTGTGTCAGTCCCTCTATCTGTCTCCGGCTCCCGGGTCACTGGTGCTCTGTGCCTCCGCCTGTCTGTACAGACTCCTCAGGTTCCGTCTCCATCTCTTCCCCCCTGTGCGTGTGTCTTTGTCTCTGCATCATCCTGCCTGTCTCTCTCTTTTGTCTTTTTCTTCCTCATCTCTCTCTCTTCCTGAGTCTCTGCTTTGCTGTTTTCCTTCCTCTGGCATGGTCGCCCTCTCTCTCCGTCTCTGGCTCTCGCCCCCTCCCTCCAGATCTTTTTCTCCTTCCGCCTCTTTCTGCCCTGTTTCTCTTGCCTCAGTGTCCTTCGTCTTTCTGTCTCTCTTCTTGGATCTGAATCTCTGCCTTGATTTCTCCCGCCCCCTGTCTTTTCTTCTGACTTTCTCCTTCTAAATACATATCTTTCTTTCAGAGCTGGGCCTTTCAGGTCTCCTTACTCTATTTCCTACCAGGTTGTTTCCTTCCCAGGCCTGTGAAGGTTGGGGAGCTGGTGCAGGGGGCGGGGCTCCAGAGTCACCCCAAAGGATCCCTCTTTTTAGTAGGGGCCAGATGTCCTGGAAGCCCCACTGGGCTTATATGGTTGAACCTGAAATGGAGGGTGCAAGGTTGAAGAGCCTGCAGAGAGTGTGGCACCAGGAAACAAGAGTGTGAGTCTGCCTTTCCAGGGTTTTAGGGGATGGGCTCCATCCATCTAGTCTACCTTCCACTAGCCCAGGGTAGGAACAGAAGATAGTTCCAGGAGCTAAACTGGCCCAAGAAGCTCTCTAGAGAACAGGCCTCACTGATTCTTGGGATTTGTCCCTTCCCTTGCTAAAATGATGGCAATTTCAGACTATGCCTCAGTTTCCCCAGATGGTATAGGGATACTATCCTTGCTTCATGTCTGACTTCTTTAAAGTGCTTTGAGTTCCTGGAACAAACTCAAAGTTATGAGGAACAAGGAAAGACTAGAGTGACTCCCGCCCCTTGCTCACCAGCGCCGGGGGACACCAGACAGAATGTTTGTCCAGGGCATGGGTGGAATCAGGGTCCTGTCTCCTTAAGGGTTGGGTGGAGGACAGTGCCTCGCCTCCCCTCAAGACTGGCAGCCCCTGCTGTCTGGCCCGCCCTCCCAGTCTGGGCAGTGGCCTCTGTCCTTCCTCTCTCGCCCCTCTTCATGGAATGAGCTTGGAGTCGTGGGCAAACAGGCCCTGGGGTAGGGGAGTCAGGCCTCACCTCTGGGTGTGGTGAGGCCTGGTCAGGCAGACCGTTCTAGGATCCTGGGGTCTGGGCACTACTCACCAAGGGGCCAGGCGGGGGAGTAGGGGTGCCTGGGGGAGGCAGGTTGCACGCAAGGCATGCTGGGCCCCCTCGGCGGGTGGGTGGGGGGAACAAAGCTGGCATCGAGGCCTCAGCTAAAATTAGCCGCTTCCCTGCGCGGGAGCGAGCATGCCTGCCAGCCGCCCAGATCGCCGCTGCCTCGGCAGGCCATCTGTCGCCACGCTTTACTCAGTCCCCCAGGGCCCCCCAGCTCCAGCCACCCCCAGGGGCTAGAGGGACTCTGCTCTGAGGCTGTCCCTGGCCAGGACTCTAGGCTCTTCTGCTGTCATGCTGTGTGACCTCAGGCTAGGCCTTTCCCTCTCTGGGCTCCTGTAAAACGAGGGGCCCTAGACACTGACATCTCAGATCCTGTAGTCCTTCCGAGCACCAGGTGCTGCTGCTGGCCATGATGGGGTGGGAGGTTGGGTGCCTCCCTCCCCTGAGAGCCACTCTTCTTGTCCAGGCTTTGGGCCAAGTGGGGTTTAGGGTAAAGGTAGGGTATGGTGGAGTCCTGTCAGATTCATTGGTCTTCATTGGGCGGCAGGGAGGCACTGCATCCAACAACACCCCAACATCTCCCCTGTCCCCCTCCAAACTTGACCTCCAAGCAGTCTTAAAGAAACAGCTCCAGGTGGGGAGCCAGGAGATGGAGGCTGAGCTCAGCTGATCCTAATTTGCTCTGTGGCTTGGGCAAGTCTCTTAGTCTATTTCTCCCTCTCTTCAATCAGAAGCTTCCCATGTCTTGAGGAGCGGCCCACTTTATGCTACCTTGTCTCGTGAGGCTGGCACTCTTGTCTCTATTTCACAGATGAGGAAGATGAGGTTCCTTGTGAGGAAGCAGGGGAGCAGGGGAGCGGGGCTGGAGCCCTCTGTGGCCTGAAGTTCGCTGCCTGCTGGTCTCCAGCTTCAGCTTCTTCTTACCCTGGCACTTCTCTCACTGCGGCCCCTTCCCCGCCTCCCCAAAGCCGAAGAGGCTGAGCTGCTGCTCCAAGGTCACCCAGCTTGGCCCTGGAGGAGCTCAGACTGGAACCCGGGCCTCTTGGCTCTTGGCCTCCCTCACCACTGTGGCCAGCAGGCTGGGCCTGTTCCCTGGGTGAGTCATGTCCCTGGACTTTGGCCTCCTTGTCCCCAGCTCTGTGGCCTGAAGTTTGGAGAGGGGGCTTTTGTAAGGAAGAAGGGCTCCCCTGGAAGCTGTGGGGGTCTCAAGCCATTATCCCATACCCTCCCCACTGAGCACATGGTGATAGCAACCCCTAACCGCCCTACTCCCCACTGATCTCTAAGCAGTCTCATAGTAACAGCGCCTCAGGACAGCCCTCCCTCCAGCACTCATTCAGCCCCCTCCCTAGATACACAACTACAGTGAATAAGAAATGGAGTGGAGTGGGGGCTGGGGGAGGTGGCATTTCCAGGTAGTCAGTGTGTCCAGGCAGCTTCCTCCCCGGCACTCCTCTCCCCCAGCACCCGCCACTGGGCGGGAAGCCACAGCACCTCCCCTCCTGGTGTCCAGAGACCAAGGTCACACCAGAGCCCTGTGTGCCTTCACCTCCTATGGGGCCAGTGGTGTTTGTCACTGGGGCAATGTGTGGCTGTGCCCGGCTCTGGCAGTGCTGGGGTGACATTCATGCCCTGTGAGCTGTGACGCCTCTGCAGGCAGAGGGACAGCACCACCCAGGCTGGTGACAGTGATGGGGGAGGGGTGAGGTGGGCTGTCACCTGTCCAAGGCAGCCAGGGAGGTGACATGTTGTGTACCCATCCCACAGTCTGCTGGGAGGATTCCCAGGCAGGGGCGAGGTTGTGTCCCTGCCTCATGCTATGTGGTGGGTGGAGGGGTCCATGCCTTCCTCACACCTGGAAGATAGGACTTGTCCCACGTGTGTGTGTGTGTGTGTGTGTGTGTCTTGGTCAGCTGTGTGACAGGTTCTTTGCATGGGTGTGTGCGTGCGTGCGTGCGTGCGTGTGTGTCTTGGTCAGCTGTGTAACAGGTTCTCTGCATTCACATCCTATTAGTAGGTGTGGGGGTGCCTGGTTGCGTGTCAGTTATGCCATTGTGAGGGGTGACAGACGCCTGCCCCATGCTGTCGAGGGTGTGTCAGGTGTGCCCATCTCATGCTTTGGAGGAAGCGACAGGTTATGTGCTTAGTTCATCCCGTTAGGAGGATTGTCACCAACTTGTGCGCCTGTCTCTGGCTGTTGTGTGTGTGAGATGTCACCATGTGCCCATCGCAGGCTGTTGTGGGGAGTGGCATGTGTGATTCTCTCATGCTGTTGGGAAGTTGTCAGTAACTTGGGAGCTCGTGTCTCACTCTAAAGAGACGACATGTTGCCTGGTGATATGGGGCTGGCAGCTGGCGGGGCCTTCCCATGCAGACCACAGAGCCCCAAAGGGCTGGCCAGAGGAAATGCTTGGGGCCCTGAGCAGAGGGACAAGTGGAGACTGGGAGGTGCTCAGTCCCGCGTGATCTACCCTCACCCATATGTCAGTCCGTGGGACTGTTCCCCAGGGGGAGGGACCCAGCATTCTTCAGATGATGTGGAGAAGGGCCTTTAGGGCCAGGACAGGTGTGTGTCTGTGAGGTGGGGCACCAAGGCAGGGTTTGCATGGGGGGCAGGGGGCTGTGTCCCTGAGGGCCTGGGGACCCTATTTCCTGTCTCTCCTGCCCCTGAAACTGTTAAACTAATTAAGGCTGTGGAGCCGCAGGATTAATCGGGGCAGCTCTGCGCGGGCCGGGAGCTCAGGTAGTCAGTCGATCAGTGCACCGGGGAGGATATTGGATTTCTGAACCGCAAGTCAGCACTATTCGGGCCTGTTATCTCTCCCAGGCTCGGGGGTCAGGAGGCGAGAGCCTCAGCGCGCTGGCCGCCCCCGCCCCGCCAGCTCGGGCGCGTCCACTCCCCCTGCCCACACATCCCAGCTCTGGCCTGTCTACTGCCCACACAGGCCTCGCCTCGGCCCTTCTCCCCGGCCCACCCTGCCTCTGCCTCACTGCCTCTTTCTCAGGCTCCTGCAGAAATCCCTGGTCCCTGCTGTCTCCTGCCTTTCCCATCTCTGCCTGGCTCGCTTCCCCCGTGCCCCTCTCCCTTCTGGGGCTCTTCCTTGGTCCTTACTGGCCTCAGACTCACTCTGGGCCTGAGCTACCCCCTCCCCTTAGCCTCTGACAAGGTCTCACCCGCCTCTCTCTACCTTCCTCTCCATCTCCCTTCTTCCATGAGCCCCTCATCACCAGTCCGTCTCTGCTTTTGTGTTTTGCGTGCCCATCTCCCAGTTTCTGTCTTTCTCTGTCTCTCTGTCTCTGTTTCTCTCCCCATGTCTCTGTGTCTCCCTGTGTATGTTTCTCCCTCTTCCTCTCTGTCTTTTCCTCTCTCCCTCTGGCACGCTCTCTCTCTCTGTCTTTTCCTCTCTCTCTCTTGTGTGGTCTCGGCTGGTGTCTGCAACCAGAACAAATCTCCCCCAGCCAACACCCCCTGAACAAGGAGGCCAGAGCAGCTAATGGGAAACATGTGATTCTGCCTTGCGCCTGGAGCACCGTGAAGGGAGCCTTAGTCCCAGCCCAGTCCCTGCACCCCTCCATGCAGCATTCCCCCCACCACACTGTCCTCTGCCTCCCAGCGGCTCCCCCAGCCTGTGTGGGCACTGTTGGAAGTTCATTTACACTGGGTGGGGGCCTGACTTTTATCTGCTGGGGAGTATCAGGTTGTGGAGGGGCTGAGGGCAGCTTTGCTCCTGAAGTCCCCCCAACCCTCAGGGCCAGGCAGACCCCATGCAGACTCCCCCCACCCACCACCACCATATGTAGGAAAACAGGGCCAAGATGAGCCGAGCTGTGGGGGCCTGAATGGGGGGCAGCCAATCTACCCCCACTGGAGGGCTCTAGGGCCACCCAGATTTCCATCTTTTCCTTCCTCCTAGGCCTCTGGGGAGCTGCAAAGGTGGGGGCTCCTCAAGGGCTTGGGAGCTGCCGGGCTGTGTTTCTGTGCCCACCCAACCACAGGGAAAGGGGGGACAGATCAGAGGAGGGAGGCTCTGGCAGGTTGGAATTCTCCTTCTCTGCCTGTGGATAAATTGTCCCTAATCCAGGCTTGGGGAGTTGTCTGGCTCCTACAGAGAGAGAGAGAGAGAGAGAGAGAGGAAGGGAGGGAGAGGGAGGGAAAAGAGAAGCAGGCACACACAAACACAGTGACACAGACATACACACACCGTCTCACAAAGGGTGTCTCACATGCATGCGCACACGCACTCACACACTGAGCCCTTCACAAAGGTACTACACAAACACTGGGGCACCGTTGTGCTGAGACACTATGGCACACAGACCTGCTCACACATGTTGACGCTGACACACGGCCATACTGGCACAAACATACAATGACATAGCACAAGGACCCACTGACATACACAGAGACACGCCATGGTACACAGACACACAATAAGGTCACACAAATCCACACATGCATGGACACACACATACTGACCCATGGTGAAAAAGACCCACAGGGACACTGTGGCCAGTCACACTGCCGCACCATGACCCTGAAAACCCAGAGAAAGGCAGAGGTGGGAGGGAGGCAACACTGATCCATGGTGACACCAGTGCCTGCAGTCACAGGCCTCGAGACTGGAAACCTGCAGGGACAGCAGAGGATCAGCCACACGCCCCCACCCCCCGCCAAACACACATCCAGAGAGCTCTGAGACAGGCAGGAGCCGGTTTGGCTCCTGACACAGCGAGATGCAGAGAGCCAGGCAGAGTGTGTGCACACCCAGGCATGCTCACACCCAGCCACAGCTGGGCTCACCTGGCTACACACAGGCACACATGCGCCCCTGTGTCCTCACACACAAACAGGCTTAGCTAGACACACACACACACACACACACACACACAAACGAATAGAAAGAAACGTGAAAAGTGCACATACCCATATGTATGACTGAAGACACCAAATCCAGGCACACACTTGAGCTGGCCTCACACATACACACACACAGCTGACCACAGCAGCCACAACTGAGCAAACGCGTGATCCCACACATGGACACGCTTAAGCCCACATGTACCCACACGGACATACAGAAATACAGAGAAGCACACGAACAGGCTAAATAGACCCAGGAACCCACATACAGGTATATTTACCCAGACAGCTGAGCCTTGACAGATATGCATTTGCACAGGCAGAATCTCGATCACACACATACAAATTCCCAGGCAACCAGAACCTGTAAGCAGTCCGTGAGGCCTGGTTCCCAGACCCCCTCTGGGCTCCAGTACAGACCTCGAGGAGGCAGACAAATGGGCAGGAAGCAGGGGGGTGGTGAGGAGGGCCATGGTTATTAAAGAAAACAAGAGACATAACTAGTTACTGATGGAGATAAGTAAACGCCAGCTGCATATACACCCTTGTGGAAATTCGCATCCACCATCACTCTGAACAGCACCTCTCACACCTGCATTGTCAATAACTTCTTTGCATTATAGTTTCCCCAGATGTTCCTCCCCATTCATAAGATCTCACTTATCCCATTTTATAGATGAGAAAACTGAGAGCCAGAAAAGTTAACTGACTTGCCCAGAGTCACACAGTTATGAAGGTTGAGCCAAGGACTGTCTGACTCCCAAAGGTCAGGTTCCTTCCACTATAGTATATGTGCATGTATATGCATGTGTGTCCATAGATGTGCAAAAACATTGCTTCTCAGTAGGAGCCTGGGGTTTCAAGAAACGGGTTTGGCTGGCGCAGTGGCTCACACCTGCAATCCCAGCACTTTGGGAGGCTGAGGCTGGAGGATTGCTTGAGCCCAGGAGTTCGAGACCAGCCTGGGCAAGATGGTGAGACCCTGTCCCTACAAAAAATTAAAAAAAAAAAAAAAAGCCAGGCATGGTGGTGTACACCTGTAGCCCCAGCTACTCGGGAGGCTGAGGTGGGAGGATCACTTGAGCCCAGAAATTCAAGGTGGCGGTGAGCTATGATCATGTCACTGCACTCCAACCTGGGCCACAAAACAAGATGAGGCCCTGTCTCTCTCTCTCTCTCTCTCTCCCTGTCTCTCTCTCTCTCTCTCTCTCTTTTTTTTTTTTTTTTTTTTTTTTTTTTTCAAAAAAAGAGAAGAGTCTCACAGTTCCCTGGTGGGATAATGGGATGAGGTTGGAGGTGGATGGGACTCCATGTAGGAGAGCTTCCTGGCTCAGTGTCCCTCTGCACCCTGCTGTCTGGCTGGCTTACCCTGTGTCCATGCTCATCTCTGTGGTGCTATGTTTGCTTCCACAGATGGGAGCTTGCCTGATTGTCAACCCATCGGCCTGGACCCCAGAGCCCACCCAGCTGAGCGTGTGCAGAGGGCCCCAAGTGCGGGGCGACGCTCAGGCTGTTGCAGAGACCACCCTGGAGATGCTGATGAAGACAGGCCTTTCGTGCTGAGCCCGGCCTATCTGCGCAGCCTGCTCAGGTAACAGTGTGCAGGGAAGTCAGGCTTGGGCCTGGGCCACCCCCAGGAAGTGGGGATCAGGGGAACTTGCCTCCCAGTCCCAACAGGGATCCCCTCCCAGCTTAGGTCAAAAAGAGCTTCTTTACAGAATCAAAACATATTAACCCAACATTTACTCAAACTCCCCATTATCCAGAAAGGGGAACTGAGGCTCATGGATATACAGTGAGTCCTACCTCCTAGCCTGAGGACTCTTCCCTGCGCCTTGATGACCTGAGAGAACTGGGAGGAGAAAGGGGTTGTGACAATGACCAGGACTCAGGGCAGAGGTGGAAACCAGAGTGCCTGATGTGTGCAGCTGCTGACCCCCCAGGACACCTCTCTACCGGAGTCTGTGGAAGCAGAGAACTGGGAGGCCAAGGTGAGGTGCTGGGAGGGCCTGGGTAGCCCAGGTATGCTAAGGTGCCCTTGCAGGACAGGGAGGGGGCGGGGGCAGTGGCAGGACCCACCTCCCTACTCCTGGCCCAGGTTAGCCCACCCAGGCTCAGGAGCTGCAGAGCCAGGTGAAGCTGCCCTGCCTTGCAGAGGCAACTCCCTGAACTGACACATGAAGCCTGCGGCTCCAGGAAGCTCCCTAGAGCTGAGCCTGCCTGGGGACCCCACCCAACTTCCAAAGGAGCATTCCTGGGGCCTGAGGTCTGGGGGTGGAGTCTCCTGGGATTGTAAGGGTGGGGAGGTACAGCTGTGGGAGGATGCGAGGCTGTGTATATCCGAATATAAATGTACAGGGCACTCAAGCTTGTGTGCAAGTAGGTGTGTGTGGAGGGCTCTGTCCTTCCATGCACATGGGGTAATATACAAGAGTTCTGTAAGTGGACTGGGCTGGGGAGTGTTCAAGGGCTGTGTATGTGGTACACGGAAGTATGAATATGCAGGATTCTGGGTGTGTACTGGGCAGGTGTGGGGATACTGTGTGTGCCACACTGGATGGCGTGTGTGCAAGGGTGCTAGTGTACACTGGAGAGATGTGTGTATAGACAAGATCTGAATACGCTGCGATGGTATGGTGTGTGCACACGGGGATCTGTGTGTACACTGGCTAAGTGTGTGCTCAGGGTTCTGGGTGCACAGTGGGAGTGATGTGCACATGTGGCTCCATTTGTGCTTTGGAGGTGGGTTGGGCAAGCCTTGAGCTGAGCTGGGCTAAGCAGTGCCCAGCCTTGTGGCCAAATCGCTGAAGTCACTTCCTTTCCAGCAGCAACTTTCCAGGAGGAGGAGTTCTTCAGACCTGGGCGGGGAGGGGGGGGCGTGGAACAAGGAGCTCTCTGGGGAAGGAGGTGGGCGGGGGTGAGAGGCTGCAGGGAGGGCCTAGTGGGGCTGGAGGAGGGGAGTCCTCCGGGAGACAGAAGGAAAGACAAGGACGGGAGTCTGGAAGGGCCAAGGGCAGGAGGGGAGGGGGGCGGAGCAGGGCGGGAAGCTTAGTCCCTGGGTGACCTCGGAGGGAGGAAGGGAGGGCCGCCGGCAGGGTGACCCTCGGGTCCAGCCAGAGCTGGCGGTGGCGCCCGCACACCTGGCACCCAGGGCAGGGGGCTGGCAGGGGGCGGTTCTGGGGCAGACCTGCTTGCCAGGTGCCCCGCTCCAGGGAGGAAGAGGGTGGGCGAGGGTTGCACAAAGGAGCTCTGTGTGGCTGAGGGTAGGGTGGGGTGGGGTGTGCAGTGCTGTGCTGTGCTGTGCTGTGGGGGGGCCCTGATGGCCCCAGGGGGCGGGGCAGGGCCAGCTCCCCTTGGGGGCATCAGTGGCTCCAAGGGGACACCTAGTGGCGAGGGAGAGTAGTGCATCTAGTTGGATGGCTGTTGGTGGGAGGTGGTGACTAGAAGCTGAGAGGAGGATAGATTAGAAGTCAAAAATTAGAACTGATGGTTGGGACTAGGACCGTTGTAGGAGGCTGCAAGGGAGGGGGCTGAATCTCTGGACACCAAAGAAGTTTGATTTGCAGAAGCCCAACCTAAATTCAGACACCAGCTTAATTGAATGAGATGGCTGTTTGTCCTTAAGGGCATAACTTAACCTCTCTGTGCCTCTATTTAAATGATGCCAAATGAGTGACAGCTGCCATTATTATTGCCATCATTGTTATTTGTATTATGATATTGTGCCTGGGATCAGGTTGAAAGATCTTCAGGTGTTACTGTGTGGGCAGGTAGGTGGCTGAAGGGAAGGAGGTGGAGAGAGGTGATGACTAGTCCCCGAGGGGCAGATCCTGAGAGATAAGGCCCCTGGAGGAAAAGGGAGGTGATGGGAAGGTCTCAGAGCAGCAGTAATGGCCCCTTTGATGCAGTGTTTTCCATTTGAGGACATCCCAGGGCCTTCAAACCAGGCTGGGAGGGAAATGGTGGGGGAGGAGGAGTGTGCAAGCTGGAGAGAGGGTCATGAGGCCGGAAGTGAGAGCTGGGGCTGGCAGCCTGGCTCCCCTGGGGAGGCAGTGGGTGGGGGAGGGGAAGGAGGGCTGGGGAAGGGGTGGGGTGGTCACAGCCACAGCTGAGGAGGGTGGGGCTGGGGACTCAAGGATGTGGGCTGGCGCTTCCCGGCACTGTGCACAGCAGGTTGGGGCCCCCAGCCCCCTCCCAACCGGCTGGTGTCCCTATGGGCAAGCTCAGACACACTGACCCAACAGCAGACAGGCAGACAGAAGTACCCCTTTGACTTTGTCCACAGACCAGGGCTAGGTGGTACCCTTGGGAGGGGTCCAAGAGAATGGCCGCCGGGGTGTGGTGAGGAGGGGAGCCAGCTGCTTCCCTCAGATCCTGGAGGCTGCAAAAGACAGCAGTGGCCAGCCTCAGGAGGCCTGGCAGGAGGACGTGCCCAGAGGTCTTCACGGGTGGGTTGAACAGAAGCCACCACCGGAGAGGAGGTTTTTCTCTTCTGCCAAGATCACACCCTCAGGCCCCAGCTGGGAGGTCTCCAGAGCGGGGAAGGCTCGGCTAGCTTGACCCTCAGTAAGGGAGGAAAGGAGGGGGCTTCTGGTGGGCATCTCCAAGTGGGTGCCAGGAGCCACGGCACAACCACACTGTTGGAAATTGGACTTGGAGGTTCCAGAGTCTGATACCCTTTTCTCGTTTGTGAGGGTGTCACCCACTGTCCTCCCTGTGAGGGCAACAGTGCTCCAAGTTCTTGGACTAGAGAGATCCTGACCTGGGAGGGGCCAGGTCCACAGCCGGGCCTGGGAGAGAGCAAAGTAGGTGGGACCAGTAGGTGGGACAACGAGGAGCAGCTGAGTCCTGGAACCTGCGGAGAGAGAAGGAACAGTGGATACAGGGATGTTCCACCTGGGTGGGCAACCAAAGGGCCCCTTCCTGTGCCATTTTGTGTCCTCGGACAAAGTCTCTTTCCCTCTTCAGGTCTCAGTTTCCTCATCTGTAAAATGGGAGGGACATGAGATGGCTAGAAAGTGTCCCCACTGGGGTAGCTGGTTAAAAATACAGATTCCCAGATGTCCCTTCACATCTATGAGTCACATTCCCCTGGACTAGGGCCTGGGTATCTGGAATGTTACACAGCTCCCCCAGGCCCAGGCTTTGGAAGCCAATGGGTTAGATAATTTTAAGGTTCCTCCCAGCCTTAAATTAGACCACGGCGCTAGAAGGAGCATTTTCAGAAGTGGCTGAAGGATTGTTACAGGAGCTGGGAGTGGAAGGAGGCTTTGGACTTAAGGCAGAATTAGAAATCCTGCCACTTAGCAGCTATGTGACTTCAGGCAAGTTACACATCCACTCTTGAGCCAGTTTCCCCTGTAACATGGGGATAATAAATCATGCCTCCCAGGCTGCTGTGAGAATTCAGTGGGTCATAGATGTGTAGGTGCTTTGTAGATTGCAAATCGCCATCCCCCAAAGGGGAGCAGAGAAGTGTCTCTTTCTACTTTATCCTGTCCCCAAGTCAGCTCTGCAGTCTTCCTGTGGGGTGACAGCGCTGGTAGGTGGGGAGAATCTACATGGGTCTGTGGCACACAGGTCCCAGGGATCCAGTACTAGATCAGAGCCAAACATTAGGCAGTGGCCAAGGTCAGTCTTTAAGACCCTCACAGTGTTGGGGTCCATTCAGCTCCCTGCTCCCTGAGATCCTGGCTCCTGGGATCAGCCATGGCCCTGAGTCCTCAGGCTTCTTTGGGAGTCAGACATGCCTGGATCTAAATCCCAGCTCTGCCCTGACCAGCTCAGGGAGTCAGTCGGTAAATATTTATGTAGCATTCATAGCCCAGGCCCTAGGGTCAGGCAATACAGCGATAAACAAGACAGACGTGATCCCTGCTCCTGAGGAGCCCACACTCTTGTGGGGGACACACTAAACAGCCAGTCACACAAGTAATTGATTATAGTTGCGATAAATACTATGAAGGTGAAATACATAGGGCTCTGAGAGGATGTAGCAGGGACCAGGACAAGGCCAGAGGTAGGATGGAGCAGCAGTTTTTCTGATGAAGGTGGAAGAAGGACCAGAGAATGTCCCTTTTCACATTCTTAGGTCCCTCCCTCAGCATCCTTCTTGGGTCTGGAGAAGAAGAAAGAGCCTCAAGGGAAAAGGCAGAGTTGATTGCTCTGCGTACCTCATTTGTGTGTTTTCATTCATTCAACAAACTTTTTTAATTTAATGTTTTGGAGAAAGGATCTCACTCTGCTGCCCAGGCTGGAGAACAATGGCACAATCATAGCTCAGAGCAGCCAGCCTCAACCTCCTGGGCTCAAGTGATCCTCCCACCTCAGCCTCTTGAGTAGCTGGGACTACAGGTGTGCACCACCATGCCCAGCTAATTTTTAAATGTTTGTAGGGACGGGGTCACGCTATGTTACACAAGCTGGTCTCGAACTCCTGGACTCAAGCGATCCTCCTGCCTCAGCCTCCCAAAGTGCTGGGATTACAGGTGTGAGCCCCTGCGCCTGGCCAAACAGCTGTTTTTTTTAAACGCTGCTGTAGGCCATGTGCTGTTCTGAGTGTTGGGAAATACATATAGTGGTGAATAGGACAGATATCCTTGCTTTTATGGTGTTTACCATCTTCCAGGGGATAGTTTCTGTAAGACTGGGGAGGATAATCCTATTGATCTCATGTTTGTCTGGGGAATTTGATGAGATAATCTATATAAAGTGCTTGGCCCAGTGTTTGGCAACAGAAAATGTCCCCAGACTATGGGCTTTTATTGTTGACTCCCGGTGTGATTGCTCTGACCTCAGGCATCTTTACTTTTTCTTTGCAGCTCTTATCCCACTAGTAATTAAGTCATTTATAATGATCTGATCAGTGTCTGTCTGTCCAGTCCTTGTCCAAAGTAGGTAGTTTATAACTAATGAGTGTATGAATGAATGATGTTACTTTTATCTCTGAGCCTCCATTTCTTCATCTGCAAAATGGGGTTATTAATAGCCCCTACCTCACAGGATTGGTATGAAGAATTAAATGAAACGATGCCTGGACAGCTTCCAGCCCAGTACCTGGCGCGCAGTAGGTGCTCACTAAACCTGAGCTGCGATGGTCCTTTCCAGGCGCTGTCCACGCCCCGAGGCCTGGGCTCAGGCCGAAGTTGCTCCACAGCACCCCCAGCTGACAGCCAGCGACTGGCAGAGCCCCCAGGCACGGGGGCCCTCTCTCTTCCAGGTCAGCCGGGTGTCTGCGCTGGACAGAGCGCTGAGGGAGCCGGGGGTGGTACCTGGAGGAGGCCAGGCCGTTGGGCAGGGGTTGAGCTGTGGCCACCAGACCATTTGGGGAATTCAGATCTATTGCCCGTCTTGTTGCCCACAGAGATCTCCAGTGTGACAGCCCAGGCGGCAGAGCCGAGGGTGAGTGGTGGGGGTTCTTCTGGAGCCCTTTGGGGGTAAGAAGGAGGGAGGCCGTGCCCTTGTTAGAACTTCCTGGTCTTCTCCTTAAGTTTGATCACCCTGCTGATGTGCTTCCCTCTCAAAGGCAGGGGTCCTGTTCTTCCTGAGTGCATAGCCAGATTCCCAAAGGGGATGAGCTGTCAATAAGTGAAACTGGGCCGGGCGTGGTGGCTCACGCCTGTAATCCCAGTACTTTGGGAGGCCGAGGCAGGTGGATCATCTGAGGTCAGGAGCTCGAGACCAGCCTGGCCAACTTGGTGAAACCCCGTCTCTACTAAAATACAAAAATGAGCCAGGCATGGTGGCGCATGCCTGTAATCCCAGGTACTTGGGAGGCTGACACCTGAGAATCGCTTGCACTAGGAGGCGGAGGTTGCAGTGAGCTGAGATCACGCTGCTTCACTCTAGCCTGGGCGACAGAGTGAGACTCTCTTTCAAAAAAAAAAAAAAAAAAAGTGAAACTAGGCCCATGAGGGGCTCACTATAGACATGGTGGTTTGAGAAAAGCTGGGAGTCAGCAAGGGGATTGGGCTTGGGGTGGGGAGGGGAGCTTGGTAAGGAGATGAGACCTCAGGAGGGAGGGGTCCAAGAGCTCATCGAGGATATGGGAAGCTGATGAGGATGTAGGTGTTCAATAAGGGCCCTCCTGCTCTTCCTGCCTGGCAGGTCCTGGTCCCGGCTTCTCGCACCCTCATGTCAGCCCCGGCCCCGCCCGGCGGCCTGCGGAGGACAAGGTCAGGATGCGTGTGAAGCCCCAGGGCCTGGTGGTGACTTCCAGTGCCGTGTGCAGCTCTCCTGACTACCTCCGGGAACCCAAGTACTACCCCGGCGGCCCCCCCACCCCCCGGCCCCTGCTTCCCACCCGGCCCCCTGCCAGCCCACCCGACAAGGCCTTCTCCACCCACGCCTTCTCCGAGAACCCACGCCCACCCCCACGCCGGGACCCCAGCACCCGGCGCCCACCAGTGCTTGCCAAGGGGGACGACCCGCTGCCCCCACGGGCAGCCCGTCCTGTCTCACAGGCCCGCTGCCCCACACCGGCCGGAGACAGCAGCAGCTCCCGACGCTGCTGGGACAACGGGCGGGTGAACCTGCGACCAGTGGTGCAGCTGATTGACATCATGAAGGACCTGACACGCCTCTCCCAGGACCTGCAGCACAGTGGTGTACACCTGGACTGTGGCGGGCTCCGACTGAGCCGCCCGCCTGCACCGCCACCCGGCGACCTACAATACAGCTTCTTCTCCTCACCCAGTTTGGCCAACAGCATCCGTAGCCCTGAGGAGCGGGCCACCCCACACGCCAAGTCGGAGCGGCCCAGCCACCCCCTCTACGAGCCTGAGCCTGAGCCTAGGGACAGTCCCCAGCCTGGCCAAGGCCATAGTCCTGGAGCCACGGCTGCGGCCACGGGTCTGCCCCCAGAGCCTGAGCCAGACAGCACTGATTACTCAGAACTTGCTGACGCTGACATCCTTAGTGAGCTGGCCTCCCTCACTTGCCCAGAGGCCCAGCTGCTAGAGGCCCAGGCCCTCGAGCCACCATCGCCCGAGCCGGAGCCTCAGCTCCTGGACCCCCAGCCCCGCTTCCTGGACCCGCAGGCACTAGAGCCGCTCGGGGAAGCTCTGGAGCTGCCACCCCTGCAACCTCTTGCTGATCCTCTGGGGCTGCCGGGCCTGGCTCTCCAGGCCCTGGACACCCTGCCTGACTCCTTGGAGTCGCAGCTGCTTGACCCCCAGGCACTCGACCCCCTGCCCAAGCTGCTTGACGTCCCAGGTCGCCGTCTGGAGCCCCAGCAGCCCCTGGGGCACTGCCCACTGGCCGAGCCCTTGCGCCTGGACTTGTGCTCACCGCACGGCCCCCCCGGGCCTGAGGGTCACCCCAAGTACGCCTTGCGGCGCACTGATAGGCCAAAGATCCTGTGTCGCCGGCGGAAAGCCGGACGGGGGCGCAAGGCAGACGCCGGACCCGAGGGCCGCCTACTACCCCTGCCTATGCCCACGGGGCTGGTGGCCGCCCTGGCCGAACCCCCACCGCCTCCTCCACCCCCTGCCCTGCCAGGCCCAGGCCCGGTCTCAGTCCCAGAGTTGAAGCCGGAATCTTCCCAGACCCCAGTGGTCTCTACCCGCAAAGGCAAGTGCCGGGGCGTGCGGCGCATGGTGGTGAAGATGGCCAAGATCCCCGTATCGCTGGGGCGGCGGAACAAGACCACATACAAAGTGTCTTCCTTGAGCAGCAGCCTGAGCGTGGAGGGCAAGGAGCTGGGCCTGCGCGTGTCGGCTGAGCCCACCCCGCTGCTGAAGATGAAGAACAACGGGCGGAACGTGGTAGTGGTCTTCCCACCCGGTGAGATGCCCATTATTCTCAAGCGTAAGCGCGGCCGCCCTCCTAAGAACCTGCTGCTGGGTCCCGGCAAGCCCAAGGAGCCAGCTGTGGTGGCGGCCGAGGCAGCCACTGTGGCAGCGGCCACCATGGCCATGCCAGAGGTGAAGAAACGACGGCGGCGGAAGCAGAAGCTGGCATCTCCCCAGCCATCCTATGCAGCAGACGCCAACGACAGCAAGGCCGAGTACTCAGACGTCCTGGCCAAGCTGGCCTTCCTGAACCGCCAGAGCCAGTGCGCTGGACGGTGCTCACCGCCCCGCTGCTGGACACCCAGTGAGCCAGAGTCGGTGCACCAGGCCCCCGACACCCAGAGCATCTCCCACTTCCTGCATCGTGTGCAGGGCTTCCGGCGGCGTGGGGGCAAAGCAGGCGGTTTTGGTGGCCGGGGTGGG